>NW_026000241.1:4284166-4324554 GCF_001458135.2 Marmota marmota marmota | reverse complement strand
AAAAAAAAAAAAAAAAAAAAAAAAAAAAAAAAAGGGACTGGGGATGTGGCTCAGTGGTTAAGCACCCCTGGGTTCAACACCCGATCCCTTAAAAAAAATCAATAAAAAGATCCTCATGGGTCAATGACTAACTTCAAGGTTACAGAATGTGTGTACATGTACGAATTCTCTACTGCATTAGTGCCCAAAACGAGACATGTTTTCTCCTTAAAGAGACTTCAGTTCCTAATTTCTCCCCATTGAAGGACAATGAGAATGAAAGTACTGATTATTTCAATAACAGTTCAGTCTTCCTAAGTGTTCAAAATAATCCTTCGTCTAGCTCAAGAATGACAAAATATAAGCTGAGTGGGGTGGCACATACCTGTAATTCCAGTGACTCAGGAGGCTGAGGCAGAATAATCCCGAGTTCAAAGCCAGCCTCAGAAACTTAGCAAGGCCCTAAGCAATTTTGTGAGACCCTGTCTCAAAATAGAAAATGGGCTGAAAAATGCAGCCCTGGGTTCAATCCACAGCACCAAGAAAGAAAAAAAGGAGACAAAAACAGAGGAAACTAAGGGGAGAAGAGAGAAGGAAGAATTTGCCTGCTGTTATTTATTAATCTCACTAATATTGAAATATGTCTTTACTAAGAAAAGGTGATATTTGGTCCCTGGATGTATGTTGTTAGTTTTCCATTACCGTCTAACAATTTATTCAAAAAGTTAGTAGTTTAAGACAATACATATTTATTATTTCTCAGTATCTGTGGATGAGGAATCAAAGTGAGCTTAACTGGGCCCTTAACTTGCAATCAAAGTGTTGGTCAAGGATGGGTTTCATTTAAAGATTCAGTTGTGCTGGACAGGGTGGTGCACTATAATTCCAGCTACTTAGGAGACTGAGGCAGGAGGATCCAAGTTTGAGCCTGGCATGGGCATCTTAGGAAGACCCTGTCTCAAAATAAAATTTAAAAGATCCAGGGTTGTAGCTCAGTGGTACAATGCTTGCCTGGCATTAAGTGAGGCTTTGAATTTGATCCACAGTAGGAAGGGAGGGAAAGAGAAAGGAAGGAAGGAAAAGGCTTATTATGGAAAAGTCTTTTTCCAGAGTTGGTTGGCAGAAGTAAGCTCCTGAAGCTGAAGACTTCAGCTTCTTGTCGGCTTTTGGCCAGAAACCATCCTCGGTTCCTTGGCACATGGGTCTCTCATGCATGGCAATTTGCTTTGTCAGAAAGTGTAAGCTGCCTAGCTTGCCTGGTGGTGCATACCTGTAATCCCAGTGACTCAGAAGGCCGAGGCAGGAGGATTGCTAGTTTGAGGCCACCCTCAGCAATTTAGACCCTGTCTCAAAAAGTAAGAAGGCCTGGACATATGATATAGCTCAGTGGTAAATTCCTCCGTGGGTTCAATCCCCAGGATCCCTTCCCCACAAAATATGAAAGCTGAGAAAGCTGAGTTAGATGTATGTCAAGGATTTAGTCACTTAGTGGGGAAATTTACTCTCTTTTACTCACTTTTTGCCATACTCTTATTTTTTAGAAGCAAGTCACATACAAGGGAAAGAGATTATACAAGGGCCGGACACTTGGAGCAGGGATCACTGGGAACCATTTGAAATTTACCTACCACACAATGTTTGTATAAATCTAGATTGATCAGTTCATTTTTCTGGAAAGATAAAAGGGACAAGAAAAGACGTAAGCTTTCCCTCCTGTTATGTACTTAAGCTAACGGGGGTGGGGGGGGATGCTATTCCTACAAATTTTTACAACAGTCTTTCCCATGGGTTTCCTGTTAAAATACATTAACAAGTATCCTTCTCCAAAATAGGCTGGCTTCATCAACAGTGAAAATCTGCCAAGACATGGAACCCTTCCCTAGCCGGACACAGTGGCACACACTTGTAATCCCAGTTGACTCAGGAAACTGAGACAGGAGAATCCCAAGTTCCAGCCTGCCTTGGCAAATTAGTAAATAAGATACATTAAAAAATTAAAAGGACTGGGGTATAGCTCTGTGGCCGAGTGCCCCTGGGTTAAAAATTCTTAGTACTGCAAAACAAAACAAACAAACAAACTTTCCTCTTTCCTGCTCAGCAAATACCAAAGAATTACTTCAACACCCAAAGCAGTCTTACTTAACCCACTGCCACACATTCTGGCCTTGAACTTGAGGGATCACCAGAAGCTCAAAACCAATATTTTGTTTATTTATTTATTTATTGTGCTAGTGATGGAACCCACAGCCTTGCTCATGCTAGGCAAATGCTCGGTCACTGAGCTAAAACCCCAGCCTTGTGCCCAAAATTTTAGTAGTACCTTGCTTAATCTTTAAACTTTCAATTGCCAGCTTTCACCACGAGCCTTAACTGAGGTCTCTTGCATATCTGTTTGTTTCCTGGCCACACATTCAGAAGTTTGTGCATTTCAACTTCATCATTAACTTTTTTTTCCATTTATTTTTTAGTTGTAGGTGGACATAATACCTTTATTTTATTTTTATATGATGCTAAGGATTGAACCCAGTGCTTCATACATTTGAGGCAAGCGCTCTACCTCAGAGCTACAACCCCAGCCCATCATTAATTTTTCTATTCACTTCACTTGCAATTTTCCTCATAGATTGATTCATGCTTCTCTCTCTCTCTCTCTCTCTCTCCCCTCCTCAAAATTTTGAGCCAGACATGGTGGTACACACCTGTAATCCCGCAACTGGGGAGGCTGAGGCAGGAGGATTGCAAGTTTGAGGCTGGTTTCCATAAGTTATTGAGACACTCAGAAACTTAGCAAGACCCTGTCTCAAAATAAAAAAAAAAAAAAAAAGAAGAAGGAGGGATGGGGATATAACTTAGTGGTAGAGAACCCTGAGTTCAATCCCCATTAACCCCTTTCCAAAACAATAAAGATTGAAAATAACTGAAATATCACACAAGGACATATGCATAAACCATAAGTGTAGTATATGACTACAAACCTAATGCATACGCAGAAAATGATAATTTTGAGTCATACAAGATGAAAAAGTTGTAGAGATTTATTGTACAACATTGTGCTTATAATTAACAATACTGCACTGTACACTTAAAAATCTGTCCATAGTGGGCTGGGGTTGTGGCTCAATGATAAAGCATGTGCTTAGAGTGTATGAATCCTCAGTACCCTCCCCCCAAAAAATTGGTTATAAGGATAGACCTCACATTATGTGTTTTTTTCCTAATGTGTGTGCATTGTAGGAGCAGGACACAGCAGGGAACAAGTCAGCAGGGCTATGCTAAGTCTTTGATTTGGGCTTTTTGTTTGTTTGCTTTTGGTACTGAGGATTGAACCCAGGGTTGCTTAACCACTGAGCAATATCCCCAGCCCATTTTATCTTTTATTTTGAGACAGGTCTTGCTAAGTTGCTGAGGCTGGCTTTGATCCTCCTGCCTCAGCCTCCTGAGCCCCTGGGATCATAGGTATGCGTTACCATGCCCAGCTGAGTCTTTAATTTGGAAAACAAATTCATAAAAGAGAGGAGAAATAGAACATTGCTAAATCTCAGAAAACCAACATCTCCTCCCTGCCCATCCTTTCCTGATCATTCCCTCAGCTAACCAGGAATAATTACTTGTTTGTTTTTATAGTTTATTCAGCCTGTCTGTTTTTGACACCTACACAATTATTAAGCCATCATATATGCATATGTGCCCATTTCTTTGGCTTCCCCTTATGTTCATAAAAATCACTCATGTTGCCATATGTGCCTGTGGTGTATTCAGTTGCATTACATTACTGTTTATTTATGCTACCATAAATGGACATTTGGGTTAACTTTTGTGTGAGCTCTTAGGAACAGCACCATTCCAACCCTTTTTTTTTTTTTTTTTTTTGTACTAGGGATTGAACTCAGGGGCACTTGACCACCGAGCCACATCCCAGCCCTATTTTGTATTTTATTTAGAGACAGGGTCTCACTGAGTTGCTTAGTGCCTCACCATTGCTGAGGCTGGCTTGGAACTCACCATCCTCCTGTCTTAGCCTCCGGGTCCGCTGGGATTTCAGGAGTGTGCCACCGTGCCCGGCCCAAACCTTTTTCAAACTTCCTAAAGTGTGTCAGCAAGTTTCTGTGAAATAGAAATACTGGGTCATATGGTTCAATGAAGCTTCAGTTTCATCAGATAAAGTCAAAGTGTTAGATTTTAGTCAAACATAGCATGTATGAGGCCCTGGGTTCAATCCTCAGTACCACAAAAACAAACAACAACAACAACAACAAAAGATTGTGAACCAAATATCCACTGTCATTCCTTGTTTGACCTTCAGACTTCTTCTTCCTAAGGATTTTTTAAAAAAAGAATACACACACACACACATGCATATATATAAATATTGAGACAGGGTCTCACTGAATTGTTGAGTCTGGCCTTGAACTTGTGATCATCCTTCAAGCCTCCCAAATCACTGGGATTACAGGTGTGTGCCACTGTGTCCAGCCTATTTTATATTTTTATTGTGGTGCTTGGGATTGAACCCAGGGGCATTTTACCACTAAGCTACATTCCCTGCTCTATTTTATATTTTACTTTGAGACAGGTTCTCATTATGTTGCCTAGACTGGTCTCAAACTCGTGCTTCTCCTGCCTCAGGCTCCTAAGTACCTGAAATTACAGACATGTATCATTGCATCTGGTCTAATGACTTTTAGCTTATGTACAACCTCTGCATTTTCTTTATATTTTGAAACTTTGAAAAATTTATTTGCCAGGCATGGTGGCTCATGCCTGTAAATCTTAGATTTGGGAGGCTGAAGCAAGAGTATCACGAGTTCAAGGCTAGCTTCAGCAACATAGTAAGGTCCTAAGTTAGCAAGATCCTGTCTCAAAACAAAAAATAAAAAGGGCTGTGGATGGGGGAATATGGCTCAGTGGTTAAGCACCATTGGGTTCAATCCCCTGTACTAAAAAAAAGAAAGAAAAAGAAAATTTAAACTTACTAAGTAAAAACACAACAAAATACAGATTAATAATAAAATAGCAGAGACTAAAATCATCCTTAGGACCAATATGTGCCTGTTTGTGCAAGTACAATAGTAATGCTTTATGATGAAGCATACTTTTTTAAAAAGACAAAATACTTTTATTTTATTTATTTATTTTTATGCAGTGCTGAGGATTGAACCCAGTGCCTCACATGTGCCAGGCAAGCACTCTACCGCTGAGCCCCAGCCCCTGCCCAAATTTTATATAAACTTAAAATGACTAAAAAAATCTACTGCTGGGTCTCTTGGTACATCCCTATAATCCTAACTACTCAGGGAGTTAAGGAGGATGGATCACCAGTTCAAGGCTAGCTTGGACAACTTATCAAGATTGTATCTCAAAATAAAAAATTAAAGGGCTGGGGTTTTGCTCAGTGGCACAGCATTTGCCTAGCACATGTGAGGCCCTGGATTTGAGCTTTACCACTACATATAAACAAACAAATGAACTAAAGGCATTCTGTCTGTATACAACTACAATTTTTTTTTTTTTTAATTAAAAATGAAAAGAGCTGAGAATATAGCTAAGTGGTGGAGCCCTTGTAAGGCCCTGGGTTTAATTCCAGTACCACCATAAAAAAGAAAGAAAAAAAAAATCCACAAATTAAAATTGCAGAGTATTTTCCATATGATAATAAAGAAATATCTACTTGAAAAAACTTACTATTTACTTGTTTCCTTCCTTCCTTCCTGTACTGGGGATTGAACTCAGGGACACTCTACTGAGCCATATCCCCAGTATTTTTTATTTTTATTTTGCAACAGATCTCACTAAATTGCCTATGTTGACCTCAAATTTGTGCCAACACACCTGGCTTGTTATAGTTCTTTTTTTTCTTTTTAGGTACCACAGATTGAACTCAGGGGCACTCGAGCACTGAGCCTCATCCCCAGCCCTATTCTGTATTTTATTTAGAGACAGGGTCTCACTGAGTTGCTTAGCACCTCATCGTTGCTGAGGCTGGCTTTGAACTTGTGATCCTCCTGCCTTAGCCTTCCAAGATGCTGGGATTGCAGGTGTGTGCCAAGGCACCCAGCTTGTTATATTTCTCTTTTTGTTTTTTCTTTTTGGTACCAGGGATTGAACCTGGGGTGCTTAACCAGTGAGCCATATCCCCAGCTAAGCCTTTTTTATATTTTATTAAGAGACAGGGTCTCGCTGAGTTGCTAAATGCCTCACTAACCTGCTGAGAGCTGGCTTTCAACTCATGATTCTCCTGCCTCAGCCTCTGGAGTTGCTGGGATTACAGGCATGGGACACTGTGCCCAGTTCTTGTTTTATTTCTTTATATAATAACTGGCTAATGTATCTTCTATTTTCTTCTAAGTATTCATAAAAAATGACAGATTTTACTATGTGACTTTCAAACTGGCAGTTCCCAATTACTTCCAAATATATCTTTTGTCTATAACAATAATAAATTAAATAGATAATGCAAGACAATGAAGGGAAAGGGCAACCTAAAATGGATACATTCCTGTTTCTTTAACAACAACAAACTAGTTGTTATTTCATATTTACATAACCCTATGTACATTCCTATTTGTTTTTCTTCTGATCATCTTCCACAAATTGCTGAGTGGGCAAAATCAGGAGCCAGAAGATATTCACAAATTTCAATACTCTGTAACACAAATTAGAAGGAAGCTTTGAGGAATCAGTTACAATTAACACCTTTAGTTTGTGCAATTAATTATTTATCTCATGCTTTGTTAAAATGAAGAGTAAGTTTAGCACAGTGGGTAGGTACATGCCTATAATTCCAGCTACTTGAAAAGCTGAGGCAGGATTCTGAGGCCAGCCTGGGCAATTTAGAANTGGGGGGGGGGGTGTGTGCTTGCTGGGCGAGCGTTTTACTATGAAGCTACAACCCCATCTATTTTTTAAAAGATGGGACTAAAAATGACGAGAGTGAATATAAAGGTAAACGCGGGAGAGGCGGTGGTTGTTTCCAGGTTTGAGAAATTTCACAGAATCGTCACATTAAGTTGCAAGAGATCTAAGCCTAGCCTCCCTTTACAGATCCCAAAAGCCTTTTTGTGCTTTGGGTCGATGTTTTCTTTGTAAGCCCCAGAAGGGGTCTGTGATTGTCCAGGGGTCACACATCTAGACTAAGCCCATACTGGAAGGAGTTGACTTATGGGTTGAATCTTAAGGATGAGAGTGCCCTGGGCTCGGAGACCAGCGCTTTTCGATCTTCAGATCCCAGGGACCAGCTAAGAAAGGTGCCGTCTCCGCCTGGTGACAGCCTTCTCTTACCTCCTTTCCTTCACTTCACCTCAACCCAGCGCCCACACCGTAGCTCTCGCCTTCATCCCGGCACCACCGTCTCCGGCGCTCAGCTTTCACTCAGGCGGCCTCCCTCAGACAGGAGTCTCTTCCCGGTCCCTTCCATCCGTCCTCGGGATCTCTGCGTCGTCCTCCCTCTCTCTGAGGGTCTATCATCAATATCCTCCGTAAAATTTTGGACGCTTGTCTCAACCTTCAGATCTTTTCTTTCAGGCGCAGCCTCCAGTCCGTGGGTCTCCCTCAGCTCCTTCCCTTGGTCTGTGGGGCCCCCTCTCTAGTCTGCAAGGTCTGTGGGGCCCTTTTCTCAGTCTGCGGGGACCCCTCTCTCTGTCTGAGGGATCGCCCTCATTAGATCTTCTGGGTCCCTTCCAGCAGCGAGATTACCTCAAACCCTGCGCGTCGGATCCCTGCACTCTCTTCACCTCCGCAGTTACCTCTGCGCAGCTTGCTCGCTCCCGCGCCGGGACAGAGCGCGCACGCAGGGCGGCGGCGACAGCACGTGGTCGCGCGCGCAACGTGCGCGGTGACGTCAGTGCGCTGGCGGCGGCGGCGGCTGCGGCGGCGGCAGGGCTGTTTGTTCTGCTCTCCGCAGCCGAGGAGCCGAAGCAGTAGCAGTGGCGGCAGCGGCGGCGGCGGCGCTGCCGGCGGTGCCTGCGGGCGAGCTGGGCCCTGGTGAGTGCAGCGGAGCGGTGGGCGCGGCGGGCGNNNNGGGTAAGTCCGGGCCCGGCGTGGTGGCCGCGGGCGCCTCTGTACCAGGCTGAGACACTCCGGAGCCGTCAGGGCCTTGGCGCTCACGTGGGCTTTGTACGGCGCGCTCTTCCGGCACCTGGGTTCTTCTGCCCGGACTGGGGCAGCTCGCCCCCGCCCCGTATTCTTACCTTATGAGACGTCACCCTTGGCTCTGTCGAGAACCAGGCAGGTTTCCTCTGGAGGGAGGGGGCTGCCATCTCACGCCTGTCCGAAGACAACCCCCAGGGGATGGGAGAGGTGACTTGGGCGAGCCAGGCTCTCCTGACCCACCCATCCCCAGCTTGGCAGCCCCTCGCTGGGCGCTTTGTTTTGTTGGGTCGGTCTAACTGGCGTCCTTGCCTTGGCCTCCTGTTTGAGGTGTTGTATGTGTGTGTTCTGGTTTGGGGTGGGAATGTGGGGGAGTTGTGATTCAGCGAAATAAAATGATCCACCCTGCACGCGCACACACGGAAATAGCACAACTTCGTTCTCCTGTGATGCCCCCAAAGCTCGGCCTTGGATGAAGATGGGAAATCCCACTTTGGGTGTAGTGGACGGTGTAAATACTTATGTTCAGGCCCGTGGATGAGTCATGTGCTTCTGCTGAGTGGCTGACCTCCCTTTTACTGAAGAAAACGCTTTGTTTTTGAATTGTTGTTTTAATCTGCTTGCTTATTTGTTTGTTTATGCAGCCTGGTAAGGTTTATCGTCTTGGTTCTTGGGTTCATTTTTGTGTTTATATGTTGGTTACAAGTGACGTCTTGTACTCTGTGCCTTGTAAGAATCGGAAATGTTTTTTGAGAGGGCTCTTCTAAGTCCTTAGTTACCAAAAAATCAAGCTGCAGTGTGTCTCTAATCCAGTGACTTTTGGGTGCTGGAATTATGTTTGGGAGATTTTTATGAGTAGAACTGTTAAGTTTCCAAAATTGTTAGCCCTGGGAATTTGTAGATCTTGGAAGTTGTAAAGAAAGTTATATTCAAAAGAATTTATGAATGTGTTTCCAATTTCAAGGCAATCTTGTATGCCACAGTCTGTTTTATGACTTTGACAATAATTTAATGAACATTCCTTTAGGTTTAATTTGGATAGGAGTTATCTTTTCACCAAGACATGGTAGGTAGCCAACCCCTTCCCCCCAAAAAAAACTTTGGGGAAAGGTAAACCTCTAAGATGATTTCCATTGATCAAATTGAGATGGAAAAGCCTAATCTGGAACTTACATACATTGCTGCTCTTATCCTCCATAACTCTTAACTTGGGTAGGCGTGGAAAGTATCCAGAAGCTCAGGCTGGAGTAAAGTTGTTTATAAACCTCTTAAGATGATTTTAGATCGTTTCAACTGAAAGATTCCACCTCCTTGTAACTTGCCAGCATCTCATACATGTAGATTGCTGAAAATTAAAGGAATTTTGCATTCTGAGAAATTAGAACCATGAGAGTGGTTAAGGATAGTTTGGGGTTTCTATATTCCTAGCTTGGAGAACAACAAGGCAAAAAAAAAAAAAAAAAAAAGAAAGAAAGAAAGAAGAAGAAAGGTTAGGCCTCTTTAGTAAAATTTCCACTAAATTATTGAATTGTTTAAAGGAATTTAGACTTTGTTTCCAAAAGTTACCTTTTTGAGCCAGTTTTTGTGATCTTTGTACTAAATTTACCTTTTTTTGGAGGTGGGGGAGAATGCAATATTTTCACATTACACAATTCAGGTTATTGAATGACTTGAGATCCACAGATTCTGGAGAGATTTGAAGTTTGTTTTTTAAGCAAAAACTGTTTGATGCCTCAGCAATTTGAATCCTGGGCTATTAAATGAGCTTCCTACAACCCACTGTCATGGTCTGTCAAGATTGTATGGATGTCAGTTATTTTGATTTCTAATTTTGATTAATCTTGTAAAGTAGACCATGTTGGTCTTAATAAAAGGAGAGAAAAGCTGCTACTAATGTTTCATAAATCTTTGTGTTTAGAAAAGACTGGACATTTACTAGGTGAATTGTGGGTTGATTCCTTATTGATGCTAACATAAGACATGTTTGTAAAAACAAAGTGTCCTTAAGCTACTTAAAAAAAATAAATAAATTTGGGCTGGGATTGTGGCTCAGCGGTAGAGCACTGGCCTAGCATGGGCACGACCCGGGTTCGATTCTCAGCACCACATAAAAATAAAGGCATTGTGTTGTGTCCAGCTACAAAAAGATATATTCTCTCTCAAAAAATAAATAAATAAGTTCCATGAAGGCATAGTTTTTTGTTTATCATTCTTTCTGTTTGTTGTGTACTCAATGCTTAGAAGATGATCTTAAATTCTTGAGTGAATAAGCTAAGAGATAATTGAGCAAGTATTTGGCATGTCCATATTACAAAATGCAAGTAATTCCTTTAAAAATATTGTTAGTGGACATAATTGATCAATCGTGACTAATAAGGAATATGAGCTTTAAAATAACATTGAGGTCCCTAGGTATTTCTGTAGACTTAATGTGAGCAGTGTGGCATGCAGTTGCTTTTATGTACTGACTATTGTACATTTCTCATTCGGCTATTTAATTATTTATTTGTTTGTTTTTGTTGTGGGAACAAACCCAGGGCCTCACACATCCTAGGAAAGCACTCAACTATAGAGTGAAGCCCTCCATTTAGCAATTTGAAATGTGTAATGAGTGAATTTGGATTGTAGTTCAACCCAGGCATGTATGGATAGAATTTCTTAATGTGAATCCCATGTTGTCACTAAAAACATGATCACTTAAAAAAAAAAAAAAAGCACATTCTTTTTAATATTATGATTTGTGGGTATGCAGTGAGCTCATCTATATAATTAATAACTAGACTTTTACTGTGTGCAAGACAATGGTTTTGTATAATAACATTGTTTTGATAAGTATAGTTTTTTTTAAGTGTGTTCATCAACCAATGTTTATTGGATATCAATTATATGTAATTTGAGGATCACACTGTTATTGTAAAAAAATCCTTTCAGACATCTTTTTGTATGGGTTTTTCTTTTTTCTTTCTTTCTTTAGGTGGGGTACTGAGTATTGAATCCAGAGGTGCTTTACCACAGAGCTACATTAGAGCTGTGTCAGTCTCCCCTCCCCCCGCCCCCCACCCAGACAGGGTCTCAATTAAATTGTTGAGGGTCTGCAAAGTTGCACAGGCTGCCCTCAAACTTAAGATCTTCCTGCCTCAGCTTCTAGAGGGAGCAAATTTCGGTAAGGGATTACAGGCTTTGCCACTGAGTGCCTGGTTTCTTTCTGTGTTTTTAATAATGACTTTGAGATAATTCTCACACATGACAAAATTACGAGCACTTAGCATATTCACAGAATTGTGCATCCATCATTATAATCAATTTTAGGAGAGTTCCATCTCCCCTAAAAGAAACCCTATATCTGTGTAGCAGTCACTCCCCCTCAACCCTGGAAACCACTAATCTATAATTATTTTTTTTAGATTTGCTTTTTTGGGGGATATTTTAGTAGTATGGATTCTTTCACTCAAAATGTTTTCAAAGGTTCGATATTTGTAGTGTGAATCAGTACTACATCCCTTTTTGATATTCCATTATATGGATGTAATACATTTTATTTCTATATATTAATCAGTGGTGGAATTTGGGTTGTTTCCACTTTTTGTTGTGAATGATACTGCTATAAATGTTTGTGCACAAGTATTTGTGTGACATGTATGAACTTTCTTGGAGCAGCTGTCTAGGAATGAAATTGTTTAGGTCACATAGTAATTGTGCTGAACCTTTTTAAGGATGGATGCACAGTGTCTTTAACTCATTCACTTTCTAGAGTTTTTAACAGAAGTGTCAAAAGCTTTATGGAATGCAGTGTAAACATTTAAATGAATGAGGAAATGGAAGTACAAGAAGGTCAGCATGTTGACATGTTGTACTGAGGTCTGCATGATTTGATCCTTATTTGATTTTAACTTGTCTGTGCTTACAGAACAATTTGAAATGCTGGCATATAAAATCAGTTTGGCTGAGCGCCATGGCGCACACCTGTAATCCCAGCAGCTCAGGAGACTGAGACAGGGGGATCTTGAGTTCAAAGCCAGCCTCAGCAACGGCAAGGCACTAAGCAACTCAGTGAGACCCTGTCTCTAATTGGGCTGGGAATGTGGCTCAGTGGTTGAGTGCCCTTCAGTTCAATCCTTGGTATCCCAAAAAATAAGTTAAAAAAATAATAAAACAGTTTGAAGGATGTACTCCAATCTTGACCAACTGCTGTTACTGTATAGATTGATTTTAATATTAAAATTTTTTTTTTTTTTTTTTTTTAAGTCTAAACAGGCTGCCTACCTTTTACTAAAATCACATCCATGGGTCTGGAGATATAGCTCAGTTGTTAGAGTGCTTGCCTCGCATTTACAAGGCCCTGGGTTCAATCCCCAGTACCCCCTCCCACCCAATACACAGACATACATCCATATGTATAAGTCATAAAATGTAGTTCATTCTGAAGAAATAGATGATGAGTTCAGTGTCAGGGTTAGGGGAAAGAGGCAATCTATCCCATTCCTTTTTTGACGGTGCTGGGATGGAATCCTAGGCCTCACCCATGCTAGGCAAGCAACTTTGTCATGCTCCTGAGCTACATCCCCAATTGTCCCCCCCCTTCCCCTCCTCTCAGTGGGGAACAGAGTCTTGCTAAATTGTCCAGGCTGACCTCTAACTTTGGATCCTCCTGCCACAGCATCCTTAATAGCTGGTATTACAGGTATGTGACTGAAGTTTTTAGCATTTTTTTCCCTACAAATGACAGTTGTGTAAAAAAAAAAAATGTTATATGGGATTCTGAGAAGCAAAAGCGTTTTGGGTGCTTGATCTTTGTTCTTTCTCCTTTCTTGCCCCAAGTTGGACTTTGTTTCCTCAAATCAAGTCTCTTAACCCTGGGATAGCAGTCCAGTATTACTTGAATGTGCTAGGGAGGGTGACTGTAAAGGACTTGAGTAGCTTCTGGGCATCTGGTCCAGTCTTACTTTTGCTGTCCTGTCCCTAAGACTCTGAAACCACCTTTCTGGCACAGTCAAACCCAGTTTGATTCCTGGCCATGTTGCCCGCCTGCTGTACAATCTTTAGTTTCTAATTCAACCCTCCTTGAGTTTCATTTGCGCACCTTTCCTATGAGGGTAAAATGAGGAACTTAAAGGGCACACAGCACTAATCTTGGCACCAGTGCAGTGCCCTCTCAAGGTTAGCTACTTCCTGTCATTGCCCAGGGTGAAGAATAGAATTGGGTATGGATTTGGTACATTCCTGTAATCCCAGCAAAATCGGGAGACTGAGGCAGGAGGATCACAAGTTCGAGGCCAGCCTCAGCTATTCAGCCAGGCCATAAGCAGCTTAGTGAGATCCTGTCTCAAAAGATTAAAAGGGTTGTTTTTTAGTTTGTCTTAGGTATGGGCTATTCTTTGATCTTTTCTTCGACATGTGTTGGCCTGTTTGATCCAATGTAGAAAGGCTGTGGGACCTCATGCTCACCACCCTGGATTCAATCCCCGATACAAATAATTAAATAAATAGAAGCAGGAAGAAGATGCAAGGGATGAGAGTACAGCCATTGACAGTTAAGAATGTGTACTAGTGGATGTAAGGGTTGTTTCCAGCCACCAAAATCCTCCAGTGCCATGCCAAGGGTACTATGTCATCTTCTGAGAAAGTTGTGAGTGGAGAGCAGTGGAGGAGAGGATTTGAAAGGGGATTGCCTTTGTTTTATCTGATAATGAGGTAAATAATGGTGATAATGGGATCAGTGAAAATGAAGCAATTGAGGGCATCCACCCTGGGATGTATGTTGCAGAGTTTGGAAAAATGATCCAGCAGAAGAAGGTGATCCACTGCATCTCCTGGCCTAAAATGTAACTTATCTACTTCATGAAAACCTAGTTATCTAAACAAAGGTGTTGGACAGGGATCCAGAGGTGCTGGTGAACTGAAGTTTTTCCAGAGATAGGCACAACATCTCTCCATACCTTCCTCACCTTCCTTGGCTTTGATTTAAATTATATTGAAATGTAGGCTTGGTAAAAATATTCTGGTCCTCAGGAAGGCATGTGCCACCATGATCTCCTGAGAAGGGTTTCATATGGTGAACCAGGCAGCTAGATAGATGGGCCAGGGAAGTGGAGTTCCTGACTGGGAGACTGGGGGCCTGCTACTGGACTTTGAGTCTTTTGACCAGACCAGAAGAACCAGTTGATGCTAGTCACTATTACTAGGGCCTTCGGGATCCAGTTCCTTAAGGGATACCTTTTGTTTTTGTGAAATATAATTAGAAGTTTATATTTCTTTCAGAAGTTGGTCAGATAATCTGAGCATTAATTTAATAGAATTTGAATAAATGTTCCTATGTGTTCTGTTTCATTTGTGACATAAATTAAAACTTTTTTTTTTTTTTGTCTTAGGTATGGGCTGTTCTGTGATCTTTTCTTTGACTTGTGTTGGCCTGTTTGATCCAGTGTAGAAAGGCTGTGGGACCTCATGCTGTAGCAAGCAGGATTGGTTAGCCTTGGGTGGAACTGTATAAGAAAGGGAGAACTGTGAAATCCCCTGCCCAGCCCCACCCCTTTGTTCTTGACCTTCAGAAAGTTACATAATCTCATAAGCCTCAGTTCTCTTTTGTAAAATTGGGTCAGTATTCCTCAGCATTGACAGTGGACAAAGGTGGCATCGTGTGAGTAAGATTCCTTGGGGTAGAAAAGGTGGAGATCAGGAAAGCTTTCTGAAGGATTATGAGAACAGTTGTTCAGGCCTTTCCTATTTTGCAGTTGCCACACTCTGTCTTGATTTCAGCTGAAGGTTGAAATTCCTTTTTTTTTTTTTTTTTCCTTTTCTTTTTTCCTCCTTTCTACAACTGCCCCACCCTTTGGCAGTATCAGGAGTTGAACTCAGGGGCACACACTATCACTGGGCCACATTTCCATCCCCACTTTGTTGTTGTTGTTTTGTTTTTGTTTCTAGTTGCTGTTTTGTCAAGAGACACTATAGCACACTGTGGAGTCAGTGCCAGGGGAGAGGTGTTGGGCTTGGTATTATGCAATTTCCAGAAATTACCAATTAGTAATTCCCCTGTCCTTGTGTAGGGCTGCTGTCCCTAGTTTTCCTGCTTCAGGGAATAATACATACATGCCTGTGGGCAGATTGACCTATGAGGTTATGTTGTTTGTGTAAGAGAATAAGAAGATGGTGTGTTTAATTTGGGCACTTTACACCTGAAACATTTTCCAT
The DNA here is from genome assembly GCF_001458135.2 of Marmota marmota marmota. Lineage (NCBI taxonomy): Eukaryota > Metazoa > Chordata > Mammalia > Rodentia > Sciuridae > Marmota > Marmota marmota. Next base: position 4,309,299 of record NW_026000241.1, on the reverse strand, counting down.
GCAGTTTGAGGACACATGTTGTGTTCGTTATTTTGAGGGTTGAAACCAGCTAGAATGTGGAACCTTTCAGTACAGCCTGAAAGTATAGGCAGCCACACTTTGACTAGGGCAGACCTCACCTGCTGTGTAGTTTTGGACTATCACCCACCTTTTATTTTTTTAATTGTTATTTTAACTGGGGCTTGAATGGGGTGCTCTCCCACTGAGCTACATTCCCAGTCCTTTTTTGTTTTGAAAAGAGTCTCCTTAAATTACAGAGGCTGGCTTCAAACAACTTCTCCTGCTTCAGCCTCCCGAGTTGCTAGGATTATAAGGCATGCACCATGGCAAGTGGTTCCAAGTCTGTTTCTTTCATTTAAAGTGTATTAAATAGGTATGAGTTCTTAAATAGGTATGAGTTCTAGAGAACTCGGACTGGAATCTGGGTTTTAAGGAAAAGTAATTCTTTGTATCTGGGTTTTTCAAATCAGGTCATACAGTGGATTTAATGGGTTGCAATCACTGTTTAGGGGAAAGAGAAATGTCAGTGAATGACACATTTCAAGTTTTAATTCATAAAATCTTTGTTCCATCTTATGTACATGATTACTATGGGTCATGTCAGGAATGTAAATGACATTTTTTTGTTGTTACTGTGTGGTGATGGTGAGTAGATTGGTTTGGTTTTTCTTCTTTTAAGCCCTTTGTATTCCATTTTTTAACATTCCACCTAAGAGTAGCTGTCTAATATGTTTTTTAGTAGCTGGTGAAATGCATAAGTCTTTTATTTTTTTCCTTGTGCCCACTGATTTCTAAAACCTTTGTTGGAGATGAGGAGGGGTTTGAGGAAGTATGTAGTGGTGAAGGTCTAGTTAGTGTTTTGAAATAATAAGTATAGTGTTGGGATGTAGCTCAGTGGCAAAGGGTCTGTCTTGCATTTGCAAAGCCCTGGGTTTGACCCCGCAGTTCCGAAAAAGACAAAAAAAAAAAAATGTTCTGTTAGAAAATGGCTGTTAGGTCTCTTTCAGAAATGTTACAGCAAAAGGAAATTTACTGGCTGATGTGACCAGGGAGTTTGAAGTCAGACTCAGACACACCTGAATCCAAGGGTTCAGATGATGGCTTCAGAACTTGTTCTTTCTCTGATATTCTGACTTAAGGTTAAGATTGCCCGGGGGCTGGGATTGTGGCTCAGTGGTAGAGTGCTTGCCTAGCATGCATGAGGCAACTGAGTTCGATCATTAGTACCACGTAAATGTAAAATAAAGATAATTTGTTCACCTGAAACTAAAATATATAAGAATGCCCATTCTTCCACTCTTATGGCAGAGGACTCAGGGTTGGATCGTTGCCCATCCCTGTCATGTACAGAATGGGAGTGCTGAACCATCTTGCCTCCAGTGTGGTACCTTTGACCAGTCTCTCATCCATTCACTCATCTCAAGTAGTAGTTCCAGCTGCATCTTGCTCATCATTATGAAGTATCTCAGATGGGATGCTTGTTCAGCATTCTACCCTGTACTGGAAGTAGAATGTAATCCCTAACTTGAAATTTTGAATGTCTGAACAATGGAAGCTCATTGTCCATACTTGGTCATAAACCAGAAGTCATTGAAATAGTTTTAGAATGAGTTGCTTATGAGAAGAGTAAAGTGAAGATGCTAAAGGATGTGTGTATCCCAACTAAATCTGTTGTTGGAAGAAGAAATGAAAGACATGGTTTATCTTATGTCAGGCACAGATGGAGCTGCTGTGGGAGCTCTGGCAGGAGTCAAGTCTCAAGAGTTACTTGGCCAGACACAGTGATATATACCTGTTATCCCAGTGACTCAGGGGGCTGAAGCAGGAGGACTGAAATTGGAGGCCAGCCTAAGCAATTTAGTGAGACCCTGTCTCAAAAATAAAAGGGACTGGGGATGTGGCTCAAAGTAAAAAACCCAGTTCCAAAAAAAAAAAAAAAAAAAGTCATTTATGTTGGCGGGTGGCCTCATTTGCCTTAATAGGGCTAAGTTTGTTAAGTTTGCCCTGAGGAAGCACAAAGGTTGAAAGCTTACAACATCAAAGAATTGAAGGAAAGTCCTGAATTAGAAGCCATGTTTGCACAAATGAAATTGTAATGGAAGACATTTCACCACAATAGATTCATCATCTCCCATGCCTGCAAAAGCTACAGTTGTAAAATTTGCTATTTGCTAAGTTGTTTCTGTACTCAAGTTCTTGTAGTCTGCTGCTTGGCATTCCTCTAGTATTACTAAAGGCCTACTCAGATTTCCATAATCAAAAACAGTGTTTAGCTCTACTATAGTAATCATTTCCCTCCAGCTCTCACCGTTGGAAATATTCAGTGTTCTTTAAGGGAGTAAAAATAAGTGAAACTCCTGTGGCCAAGAATGAGACGAGTCCTACTTCTCACTAGAACATCATCAGTTCTTGAGATGAGGTTGGAGAATGTAAAGGCGGCTGTGGATTCTTCTTTCCACAAAACTTGCCCATGTGTGTGAACATTGAACCGTACAGGCTATATAATAGATTTCCTGCATTTTATATTCCTAGGATAAGAAATTTATAATGGTATTAATGAAAAGACTCTTGATGGATTGTTTTTTGTTTTTGTTTTTTGTACTGGGGATTGAACTAAGCGGGACTTTACCACTGAGCTGCGGGTCTTTACCACTGAGCTGCAGCCCCAGATCGTTTATTTATTTTTTAAGTTTTGAGACAAGATCTTGCTAAACTGGTGAGACTGGCCTCAAATTTGTGATCTTCCTGCCTTGGCCTTCCAAGTTGCTGGGATTGCAAAAGCGTGCACCACTATGCCCAGCTCTTGATGGTTTTGAAGACTTTTACATGTATGCTGCTTTTGTAGACATCTACAAATTTATGACCCAAAATAGTGTGGAACATCCATTTGGGTTTGTTTTTGTAAAAATCCTAGAGGGTTTTTGTTGTTGTCATCGTCATGGTTTTTTGTTTGTTTGGTTGGTTTTGGTTTTTGTACCAGGGATTAAACCCAAGGGTGCTTAACAACTGAGCCACATCCCCAACCCTTAATTTTTTTTTTTTTTTTTAATTTATTTTGAGGCAGGGTCTCACTAAGTTGCTTACAGCCTCATTTAGTTGTTGAGGCTGGCTTCAAACCTGTGATCCTGCTGCCTCTGCCTCCTGAGCTGCTGAGATTATAGGCATGCACCACTACTCCCAGCCTACAGAGGGTTTTTACAAACTCAGCAAGTTACCTGTGTGTGAACAGTGCTGTCAACCTGTCCAGGATAGCTGTGTGTCCCCCACTTTTTCAGTTTGCACACTTTCTGAGGGATGAGCAATTTCAGAATAGGCAAATTGCAGTGTCTACAAATGAAGAAAGGTCTTTGTTCTGGGACTCTTCACTAAGCTGCTGCTGTTTCTTAAAACTGTCTCCAGGATTTTGTGTTTCTGGAGCCTTTACTGCAGAAGGTAACACTGTGGGCCCCTTACCAGCCTGATCATATATTTGGTGATATTGGATGTGGATAGACTTAGAAACTAAGATTTATGGCTGTGGTCCCTTACATGGCTTAGTGCCTGATTTTAGCTGTGGAACATTTGTTCAACTGTGCACTTGAACCTGCATGCTGAAGAAGACAGCTTGTGGGACAGTATCATTCTTAAGCATAACATGCTTATGCTTAGAAATATGGACACCAGGTGGTATGTGTAGATGCCACACTACTCTTCCTTCCCGCATCCCTGTCTGGTGAAAGGAATAGGAAATACAATACAATAAACTGGAATAATTCATACTTCTATAATTGGGGTGGAGTTGAGTCAGAAGGTAGAAAAGATGGCACCTATTGCAAACTTCACCCCTCCCCCATCTCTAAATTTTACAGATTAAATCTGTGTGCCCTAATGGATATTTTCCTGCATTCACTTACCATTGATGTTAGCTTTAATTAATCCCATTTCACTACTCTGTTGAATTGCAGTTTTATTGTACAGGCATGACTTCTGTTAAGCAGAAATGAGATTGAGTTATGTGAAAGAATTTTGTTTTATAAAAGGTGGTGCTACCCATGTATTGGGTGTTTTCATGTTAATCTTCATAAAAAAGAAAAACTTGAATCTGAAGGCTTTCGGTTATTTAAAAAAAAAAAAATGCTAAGCCTGGGTGCAGTGGCACACGCCTATAATCCCAGTGGCTCTAGAGGCTGAGGCAGGAGGAGAAGAGTTCAAAGCCAGCCTCAGCAAAAAGTAAGGCACCAAGCAACTCAGTGAGACCCTGTCTCTAAATAAAATACAAGATAGGGCTGGGGATGTGGCTCAGTGGTCAAGTGCTGCTGAATTCAATCCCTGGTCGTGTCCCCCCCCCCCCGCACGNCACGCGCGCACACACACACACACACAAAAAAAACAAACCCCCAAAACTGCTAAGTAATATATTTATGTGTGCAACTCTTCACTTGTTTCCCTTTGACACTAGGAAACCATTGAAACTGACAGATTAGCTGTCTGGAAATAACACCACCTTCACATTCATCTATTTCGAGTTAATAACTCACATATCTTTGTAATCTCAAAAAGGCAGTTTTGAATTACCAGTGTTGAAGCAGGTTCTCTGAAGGACTCCTTTGAGTTGCACCACATACTGCCTGCAGCTTACTCATCCTTGATATCGTCTCACAAGAACATATTTTTCTGTTTTTGCTCTGGTAACCAATAAATTTCCTTTGTGTGAGAGCTCTTAACCCTCTCTGGCCTAAAGCTCTTTTCACTTGCCTTTCTGACCCCCCAATTTCCATTGTTCACTCTAAGGCAGTGCATATCTTTGCTCTCTGAAAAGTTCAGGACTTTAGCAAAACAGCTGCTGATGAATGGGCTTACCTGTAAAGTTCAGAACTATATTTTGACATCTTTTTTTTTTTCCTGTTACTTCCTGCATGCCTATTCTGAAATGGTGATTCGATTCCAGAGATCAGCTACTCTGATTTCTGTTCATCATTAATGTTATCTGGAGCTGCAGTGTTGGTGCCTCTCCATTTCACAATATGCTGTCTTCCCAAGCTATAAGCTTGAGCCCACTGCTTTTGCTCACTCCATTTTAGTGAAGTTTAAGTAATTACTGGGTCCTGGTACTGAATTTGTGAGTTGCCATGTATTCCTTCAATCCTCAAAAATCCATCTTATTAAAATTGGGGCAGTTGTATAATCTCCACTTCCTGATAAGGAAGGTTAGGGTTAGGGTTGGTTAGTAGAAGCACCTGGCTCCAGAGCCCATGAATTCCAGACTCCTGTGCTGCAAATTGTGGGAGGAGGGAATCCACCCTGTGTAACTTCACTGTCAGAAAACTCATGGTTTATATTGTGCATAATATGCAAGAGATAACCTGAGAAATACTCTCTGAAAGGTACAGGCTGAGGAGGAAAGGAAACTTTTTTTTTCAGCTGAGTGTAGGAAAGGAGATTGGTAACCTATGGGCTGGCCCTTCAGTGTTCACCAGGGTGGCAGAAGAGCTGCATAACTAACTGGGCAGATCTCATTTTCAGCTAGTCAGGAAAAGCAGTGCCACCTTGCTGAGGAGTTTATTTTTTATTTTATTTTATTTGTTTAGTTGTGTCCAACCACAACTAAACAAATAAATGCCTTTATTTTATTTATTTATTTATTTTTATGTGGCGCTGAGGATCGAACCCAGGGCCTTGCATGTGCTAGGCAAGCGCTCTACCGCTGAGCCATAACCCCAGCCCAACAAAGATTTATTTTATTATTATTATTTTCTTTTTTTAGAGAGAGAATTTTTTTAATATTTTATTTTTTAGTTTTCGGTGGACACATCATCTTTATTTTTATGTGGTGCTGAGGATCGAACCCAGTGCCCCGCGCATGCCAGGCAAGCGTGTTACTGCTTGAGCCACATTCCCAGCCCAGGAGTTTATAAAGATATTCACTTACGTGAAATTTAACCACAATCTTGAAGTTTCCATTTCAAGCACCAGGCAGCTTTGATGTCCTTCATTTCCATGGTGGTGTTTTGCTTTGCTTTGTTTTACTCTAGTGGAAGCTGTGAGTAGAGAGGGGTTTTGGGGAAGTCTGTAAACTAGAGCATGTGTGTCCTTAATCCAGGTTCCCAGGCTTGTTAAAATTGAAGTATGACTCTGCAACTTGTACACTCAGAAAAATAAGAAATTATATCCCATCTGATTCAAATGTATATATGTCAAAGTCATTGTACTGTCATGTATAATTAATTAAAACAAAAAAATTTAAAAAATTGAAGTATGAGCTAGGTGCTTCTTGGGATTTTAGGGAACCTCTCACTCTTGAAGCACTGCTTATTGTAGGATGGTATTAAATTCTAGACTGTGGATGCTTTTTTATCATTTAGGGACTCTTACTCAAAAATAATTTCCTGCCAGGCACATGCCTGTAATTCCAGCTATTTGGGAGGCTAAGGCAGGAGGATAGCAAGTTCCAGACCAGCCTGACTGGGTAATTGTGAAACCCTATCTCTAAAAAGAAAAGAAAGAATTGGGGATGTGGCTCAGTGGTAGAGCAAGGTTGTCTAGCATGCACAAGTCCCTGGGTTTGATTTCCCCCAGCACTACAAAAAAATAGACAAAAACTTGAATCTTGATGTGGGAGATGGGCACATCCCTCTTTCCCCTATAGAAGTTTGGAAATGAAGTCCTAGGCTTGAGAAAAATTCAAGCCCCTGAGAGGGTAAGAACACTGTATTTGCACTCATCAGTGGAAGGGTTTTTCTTTTCAAAACTATTGTCCTGGAATGAATGTTAATTATCTAGATAAGGATCATGCCCTCTAGTTCTTTTGTTCTTGGAGAAAGTTCCCCCCACCCCTGGAATTTGCTTTATATGACATCTTTCATTTCATACCTGTCCCGCTCCCATTTTGTAAGCAGAGCTTGGAAGCAAGACTGACCCCTTTTGGTGCATTATCTTTTTTTTTTTTAATAATGAGATTTTTTTCTTTTTTATATATTTATTTTTTATTTGTACATAATACCTTTATTTTGTTTGTTTATTTTTATGTGGTGCTGAGTGTCGAACCCAGGACCTCACATGTGCTTGGTGAGTGCTCTACCACTGAACCACAACCCTAGCCCCTTGGTGTGTTATCTTTATGTGTAGAAAATGTGAACAAAGGTTCAAGTGAGGACACAAGATTGAGCTATGATTCTGGAAGGTGCCAATGTTGGGTCCAAGTGGAGTGAATCAACTCAAGATGATTTAAAAGTTATATTACCTGATAGTTTAGGCAGGATGGCTCCTGAGCTCCCATAGCAAATTCTAAAATTTGACCTGTGTATCACTTCCTGTCCTTTATCATGGAGTTTTTCTAGTGAGCACTTGTTCTTTCTTGTCATTTAGCAATTTGTGCTAAGTGACAGGGACCATCCAGTATTGGATGTCAGCTATAAGCAGGGTGGATAAATCATGCCTTCCTGCAGAACTCATTTGTTAATGGACTGCAGGGCAGACTGTGCCTCTTTTTTTACTTAATTTTACTCCATGATCATAGGTTTATGAAATGTAAATATTTTAGAGTTGTTAGTAAATCATGACACTCACTTTTATTAAATTTGGGTGTTTATTGAACACTTATGTAGCTTCTCCTTTGACCCTTAGACAAGCCCTGTGAGGAGTTGAGGAGTCTCAGATAAAGCCGTTGTGTATGTGTGTGTGTGTGGAGTGGGGGGTTATTGTCAAGATATGTTAACATAAGCTGGATGTGATGGTTTGCAGCTGTAATCTAGCTAGTAAGGCAACTGAGGCAGGAGGCTCTAAAGTTTGAGACTAGCCTGGCAACTTAAGGGAGACCCTATCGAAAAAAGAAAGGACTGAGGGTACAACACAGTAGTAGAGTCCTTGCCTAGCATGTGCAAGGACCTGGGTTCAATCTCTAGTATTTCACACAAAAATCTACCACTTTTACAGATTTCGGCATAAAACATGTTAACTGTATGCACATGGTTGTGCGGTAGATGTTCTTAAAAATTTTTTTATCTTGCAAAACTCAAAGAATAATCGTTGAACAACTCCATTTTCCTTTTCTCAACAAATCATGTGTGACAATTACCTGTCTAATTTTTGTTTCTGTGAGTTGACTACTCCAGATGTCATATAAGTGAAATCAGACAGCAATTGTTTTTTGTGACTGGCATTTCACTTAGCATAATGTTTTCCAGATTGATTGTGGTTGTAGTATGTGTCAAAATTTCATTCCTTTTAAAAGTTGAATAATACTCAGTTGTATGGATATGCCGCATTTCATCTCCTGCTGATGGATACTTGAGTTTCTTCCACCTCTTCTTGGCTGTTGTGAATAATGCTGCATGAATTTGGGTGTGTAAATAACCACTTGTCTTGTTATTCACACATACTTTTTCACTTTGTGAACCCAGGCTAGAACTCAGAAGACTGCTAGCCCCCACAAACCTCCCTGGATACTGCTTATACACTGAAACTGATTTGGAGTTGGGAAATTTGGGGGAGGGGGGTAGCTGTGAAAAGTGGACCCAAGGCCAATGGAGATGGTTCAAGCAATGGTATCACATGTCTAGCCAGTTGTCTTTCAGAGCAGTCTAAGAAAAATCAGAGGCCTGTTAAAGGTGGATTAGGCTCTACCCCTTCTTTACTTACCAGGATCTTCTAAGTTACCTCACCCATTCACATAGCAGGTAGTTTGAATTATGTCTTGATTTCAGCTTACTCATCTAGAAATGACTCACAGAATCAAGGTAGCTTAATGTTGCTCTATGCATTGCCTCAAAATGTATCCAGAGAGCTTAATTTCTGAAATGCTTTAAGCCCAGGGTCCCTTTTGACTCATGATAAGATATCAGAGGGAGAGGCAAACCTCTAGTGATGCCTGTGATGGCAGGCTCACTCTGTGTTTTGTGACTTATGCCTGGACAACTTGTATTACTTTCTACTCTTCTTCCATCCAGTGATTCTTGAGTATTGAACATTAGTCCTTGTAAGTTGGAGATTGATTACCATATTATATATAATCTGCTTCCCCCAGAAAATCTGGTTCATTCTTATAGATAAGATGGTTTATTCATCAGTTCATGAGTACTTTGATGGTTCTACTTTTTTGCTCCTAGGAATGTTCACGTTTTTGTGTAAAAATATGTTTCCTTTCTCTTGGGTATATACTTAGAAGTACAGGTGAGTTCTGGATCATACAGTACTTTTGTTTAGGTACCTTTTGAAGAACTGCCACACTGTTTTCTTGGATGGCTACCTGATTTTACATTCCCACCAGCTGTGTATGAGGTTCTAATTTCTTTGCATTTTTACAGTACTTGTTATTTCCTTTTTTTATTACAGCACAAATTTATTTTAAACTCACCAGAAAGATACTGAGGATTAAACTCAAGGGCCCTCAACTATAGAACTACATCTCCAACACTTTTTACTTTTTATTTTGGGGCAGAGTCTTGCTAAGTTGTTGAGACTGACTGCTAACTTGTGATCCTCCTGCCGTAGTGTCCTTAAAAATTGAGATTACAGAGGACACACCATACCAGACTTCTGCTTCATAACTCTTCCCTCATCACTCTGAGCAGCAATTTAATGAAAAGTGTTTACGTTTTCAGATTCTTGGAGACTATACTTTCTTCAAGTGAGTCTTATTATGTGACCAATTACAAGGTTGTCCTTGGTGCAGACCTGAATGCATGGTGTGATTAAAATGCTGTTTGTTTGTTGACCATACTGGGGATTGAGCCCAGGGGTGCTCTACCACTGAACTTTACCACCAGCCCTTTTTATTGTTGAGACAGTGTCTTGCTAAGTTGTAGAGGTTGACCTTGAATTTGAGATCCTCCTGTCTAACCCTCTCAAGTAGCTGGGATAACAGGTGTGGGCCTCTGTTAAATTTTGGGGTGGGACGGCCAGTACCAGGGATTGAAGGGGGGGCACTCAACCACTGAGGATGCAGCTTGCCTCAGCCTCCTGACTGCTGGGATTACAGGTGTGCACTACGGTGCCCGGCTTAAGGTGTTAAAGTCTGTGTCATCAGGCTTATTCCTATGTACTTTTATTCAAATAGTATTTAAATTGCTCTTTTAGTAGTTCAGTACTGAGATTTTGGGTCAAGGATTCCAGTTCATATTTCTTGGTCGTTTTACAAGCACACATGCATACCTGTGGCTACCCATTTTCTCATTGAGCTTGTGCTGAACAACTTCCAGTTGACAGCTTCATCTGGAAGATGAAGACTTATTCATTAGGGATCTTCTGCAGGTGATACCTCACAGGTTTGGCCTATGAAGCCACTCTTTTTTATCATTTAGCCATCATTGGCTTTTTTTTTTTTTTTTCTGAAAGAAGTGGGATAGTGTTGGATTTCATGATTAGTTGAATTAACCTGTTTCTCTGATGTGTTTGGGAGCTCAGTGCAAATGGAATAGACTGCCTAAGAGGTAAGCAATGAGTACCATGTGACCAATTACAAGGTTGTCCTTGGTGCAGACCTGAATGCATGGTGTGATTAAACTGAGAACAGTTGCTCACTGGAATTTTGGTAGTCATCTGGAACAAGCTGCTTAGCCTCCAGGCCTGTTTTCCTATGCATAAAAAATAGGGTAACAAGCACTCCACCTAAAAGATTATGTTTAAGATTATGGAGGGTCCTACATTTGGGACCAAGTTCTGTTTGGCACAAATGGAAGTCGAGTATAGCAGAGACCATTGTACCTACCAACCCTAAATGCTCAGATTTCCTAGAGATGCTATGAGACTTAGTTGTAAGTGATTGTTTGGTTTGCATTTCAAGTTGGAATGACTGATCTGTAACTCCCATTGTGAGATTTAGTATGACCAGCACAGTCATCTTTGTTTCCTTTGTATTCCTTTCCCTGCTATTTACTTGTCATCTTGAATTTTAGTTCACCAGCCTTTTATTATTTTCTCTCAGTCCATATACTTCTAAATAATACATTGCTTATAGTTTGTTTGTGCTTGAGCTTAATAGCAGTGGTGTTCACCATTTTCAGACTTTGACTATTTCCTTGGTTAACAGCAAGTCCCATTTTCCCAGTGTGGAACACCTGTAAGACTTTAAATTGAGCCACAAATATACTACTTATATAACTTGAAATACTGTTTTTGAGTTCTTTTCTGGTGAGAAAATGGGCAGATTATTTGAAAAATGTATTTTATGTATACAAAAATGTATATAAAGTCTGTATAAGCTCTAGATTATGATTTCCCACCTTTTTAATGAATCTTTGTCAGTTTCATTGAAATAGTCACAGAATTTAAAACTTGGGACTTAAGGGGTTAATGATTAAACTATGTTGCAGCAGGTATAACTCATTCATCTTTAGTGACTGAAGTGTGAATGTGGCGCCATTTATTCATTCTTGTATTGGTGGACATTTAGGTCATTAGAGTTCTTTTTTTTCCCTTGGGCAGTACTGGGATTGAACCCAGGACTTGCACATGGTAGGCAAGTGCCCTACCATTGCTGAATTCCCATCCCTTAGAGTTGTTCATTTTAAAGGGTGAAAGAAACACTGTTGAGCATTCTGCATGCATGCATATGAGATGTGCAAGTTTCTTGCATCCCAGGAAAAGAATTGCAAGGCCATCAGGGATAATCACAGTGTCAAATTATTTTCAAAAACAGTCGCAGCAGTTCACCTTCCCACATCCCAAAATGTTAAACCATATTTTTGCTGTAATTAAATTAATGGACTTATTTTTTTGTAGTCTTGATCATACACAGTGTCATTGTAACCTGAGTTATAGATTAATGACACTGAGTGTTCCTCCCTTTCTTCCCTCACTCTGGTACTGGAGGTTGAACCCAGGGGTGCTTTACCATTGAGGTACATTCCCAGCCCGATTGATTGATTGATTGGGGCATGGTCTCAACTAAGTTGCCCAGGCTGGCCTGGAACTGGCAATCTTCTTGCCTCAACCTCCCACGTAGTGGTAGTATAGGCATGTACCAGTCTGGCTGAGCATCCCTTGTATTTATTCATTGTTTGTGTTTACAATGTCTGTACTAGTCTTCTGTTTATTTTCTTTCAGATTGTATATCTTTTTTAAAGAATTGATTTGTAGTTCTTTATAGGATCTGAGTACCAGATCATTGTGGATTGTATATTTAGCAAATATCTTCCCCTAGTTTGATGGCCCCCCCAATAATATCTTTTGATGTACAGAAGATCTTAATTTTAATGTGCCCGAATTTATGAATCCTCCTTTTGTGGTTGAAGGGAAGAACATTACCCTGAAGTCAAATATATTCTCTATACTAAATGTTGTAAGGTTTTGCCTATCCAGTTTGTTATGCCCTTGATCGATCCAAAAATGATCTTGGAGTGGGAGTATAGGGTGAGGAGTCATGTAGATTCTGAATCTTATGGATTCTGTGATCTCAGATAGAGAACTGATTTATTCTAGTTTCCCCTTCCTCGGCTGTAAAACTGAGATCCTAGACCCTACCATGTGCAAGGTTCTCATGAGATTGGAACATAACATACAAACACATTGAGTCTCATGCCTCATAAGCATTCAGTAATTGCTTGTTGGTCTGAGTCCAGCAGTGTTCCCTAAGCATGTGGACACTCAGGGAAAGTTGGCACTTGGAAAATTGCTCCTAGCATATTGCCTGCCAACTGCTACAGGCATTATGGCCAGCCTGGGTTTGGCTGCTCAGCAAATTCCGTGGCAGGGCAGTAGCAGCCTGGAGAATGTATAGCTACGTACAGAGCCTTCCCAGGGCACGTACAGGTGCTAAGTCCATTCTAGAGCTGAGTTCATTTGGTATGAAATGAAATATATTTTAGAAATGAAATAATAAGAGCATGTTTTAACTGCTTGCTGTGTCCCTAGTGCAGTCACAAGGCTGAGTCCAGACACTGCTTAACTTATTAGCCTCTTAGCATTTGTGAGGAGCCTTAAGGTATTGAGTGGAGCATAGCTTTCTGAGGTGGAAATGCTTTAGTGACTACAGTTGATGGCACAGTGTAAGTTCTTGTGGGCAAACAAACAGATGGCTGGGGATCTGGAGGTTGTCTGGCATTTTGTGTTGCAGGGTGTCTTCTCTGGATGACTTGTGAAAGGATAGGATGGGTTGGGATTGTGTGGTAGGTTTAAAGATGGTGGCGATCAGAGATGCTTTGAATTTGTCCTCTGGAGGAGAGTAATGACCATGAAGCATGGGTGGTCATTTCTTTGCTATGAACTCTTTCAGTCCTACCCTTGATGGTCAAACATCAGAGTGAAAGCTTCCATTGTCCAAAGGACATTAACTTCAAGCATTGCCAGTGGAATCTATTGTGGTAGATATTCTTGTTGGCATCTAAGTCAAGGGCCTTGTCCTGTGTCTGTCACGGTGGGACTGTTGAGCACGGTACATAATATAATTAGATGTCAAAGGCTCATTGATCTTTCTCTTCACCCTGTAATGGTCGTACTTGAAAAACTGGAAACATCCCAGTATAAATAGCTGGGGAGTGGTTATATGCTCATGGGCTTTTCACATGGTAGTGGCTACAACATCACAGTTAAAGGTCACATGCATTATTCCATCAAAAACAGAACATAAGACTGAGATGAATTTTGATTGCAAGTAATCCTGTGAACTGGGTGTGGGGATAGAGGTTATGGTGCCAGGGGGGCTTTATCCATAGCACTTTTTGTGTTGGGGGTGTGTACCTGGTGACCTAACCCAGGGGCGCTTTACCACTGAGCTACATCCCCAGCCCTTTTATTTTGAGACAGAGTCTTGCTAAGTGGCTGAGGCTGGCCTTAAATTTACCATCCTTCTGTCTCAGTTTCCCAAGTCTCTGGAGTTACAGGCACGTCCAGCTCTTTTGTATTTTATTGTAATGACAGTTATGTTTTAATCACAGGGTCTTAGTTTACAGACTCAGGCAGAATTGTTTAATGCTGCTTTTTCCCTCTGAACTTGAAGATGTCCTGCTATTGAAGCCAGTAGGGAGTTTTGAATCTGGTGCCTTGTTGCCTCAATTTCTTGTCCCTTCCCCATTGTTGCAGAGACAAATATCTTTACTAGTTTGAGATTTGATTAACATTTTAAAAATTGGACCAAGTTTCTCCAGGAAACATTAGTATGAAAAGCATTCTAAAGAGCAGCTTTGCTCTATCAGTACAATTGAGTTCTCTCAAAAGATTAACTGTACATTAAACTATAGCTGGGTATCAGCTTTCCCCTCCTCTGAGCTAGGAGTAGCTTCTCCAGCAGGTGTAAATGCAAGGTTCCGACAGCCTATACCTGTACTTGCCCTAATGTACCTACAGGTCTCTCTCTCCCTCTCCTGCAAAACAGTACCCTCAAAACCATCCTGTGGTGGTGGGGAGGGGGGCTGTTATTGGTGATTTTGAATGAAGCTGCTGCTATAAAATGTTCTTTGTGGGAACACAGTTTCCTTTTTCTTGTGGTACTGAGGTTTGAAGTCAAGTACTCTACCACTGAGCTACATCCTTAGTCCTTATTTTTTATTTTGAGACAAGGCTCACTAAGTTGACCATGCTGTCCTTGAACTGGTGATTTTACTATCAGACTCTGGAGTAGGTGGAATTACAGATGTGTGCCACCATGCCCCAGCTATATGTGTCCCCCTCCCCCGCAACAGAAGACCTGTACATGGGATGGCTAGGTCATTAGAATAAGTGAATTTCAGCTTTATTAAAAAAAAAAACCTATCAGACATTTATAGAGTGTATACGGCATTTTTCCTATCAGCAGTGGATGAGTTCTTCACTGGCTCTTTTGTAGGGGATTTGATGGGGGTGGGGGGATGGAGAGGCAGTGGTATCTCAATGTGTTTTTTTTTTTTTTTTTTAAGAGAGAGAGAATTTTTTAATATTTATTTTTTAGTTTTTAGCGGACACAACATCTTTATTTGTATGTGGTGCTGAGGATCGAACCTAGCACCGCACACATGCCAGGTGAGCGCGCTACTGCTTGAGCCACATCCCCAGCCCCTCTCAGTGTGTTTTAATTTGCATTTCTTAATAAGTAATCATTGAGCATCTTTTCAGGTGTCTATTGATCCTACGATTGATTATCTTCAAATCTTTAAAAAGTTTTTTTTTCTTGAGTTTGGGAGTTCTTTATATATTCTGAGTACTACTTCTTTGTCAGATAAGTAATTTTGGAGTGGTTTTTCTCTCTCAACCAACTATATTTGTGTTTTCTGGTTTTGTGTGTGTGACATATGTGCTGCTTGCCCCTCCTCCCTTTCCCTTTTGTGGTACTGGGGATTGAACTCATATACTCACACCTGCTGGACAAATACTACTAAGCTATATACTCCCAAGACTAGTGTGCACATCTTTTCATTTTGTCAACCGGTGATCCTTCCCCTACCCCACACATGGATTTTTAAACAAGCTCCCAAAGTGATTGTTTACTGAGGAGTGAGAGCAGGCTCTTTCTAAAGCAGCAGTTAACTCATGTTTTTTGCTTATGAGCCTTAAAAGGCCTGAATGGGCAGAAGCAGATGACTGCTTCCCATCCCACCCTGAAAAACAAATGAAAAGAATTTCCACACAGCTTCCCTAACACCTGTGGACTAAACCAAAATTATAACAAACTATTTCCAACAGTCACCTGCTTTCTGCCCATTCAGGCCTTTTAAGGCTCTTACGCAAAAAACATGAGTTATATTTTAATTCCTGTTTCCCAGAGTAATGGTGATTTTTTTTGAAGCCTTGCTCTACGGAGGAGGAAGCAGAAACATTATGCTCCAGAGTTCACTTACATTGGAACTAAAAGAACTTTGGAAGTATGTTCCTGTTTTCATGTGCCTCTCAATGTGTTCAAATTTGAGAGTTCTTCCTGAGGCTGAGAATCATAAAACAAACTGGAAATTGTGTGAACCAGCTCTTTAGCTGAACTTGGCAACTAAGTCTGGATCCTGCCTCATGCTCTTTCATCCCATCCCCCACCCCCACCATAGACTCTAGTTGATTACTCTGCTGACTAGGCACCTTTATCACTGCAAAAGAATTGGGTAACTTTATACAAAAGTTGCAGAATTTCCCAGTAACCATAAGTCTGAATTATGGGAGAATTATTTTTAAAATGTACAGTAGGAGGGGGTGCTGTGTCCATTCATTGCTTATCAATCACCTTGTAACAGAGTGATAGGGCCTCTTACCTAAGAAAAGACATGGGTCACAAATAGGCAGCACTTGATCAGAACAGCCTCTCTTGCCCAATGCAAAAAGCTCTGCCTCTTTTGGAAGTAAGATGCCTTCCACTTGGCAGACAGATGTGATAGCTGAGTGTGTGTGCGCCCTAAGTGTCCACTTCTGCAAGTGATTGTGATGCTGCTATAATTGAGGATGGGCTGTATATTAATATAGCAGGTTGTTGCTATAAAGTTTAGGATATGACCTACAGGGATGACATCAGAATGTGCCTACAGTTATCGAGTTCTGGAATCCTAGTATATTATTAACCTGGGCTGTTTGGGGGATCTCATCATGTGTGTCCGATTTTCTTTCTTTAGTTCTTAGGTGGAGTTGGATTGATTATTTTACAAGTGATATGATTTTGCATTTTTCTGTGTAGCTGATTTTGTTGTTGGAAATAGAGTGTTATAATTTTGGTTTAGTCCACGGGTGTTAAGGAAGCTGAGTTCTTTTCATTTATTTTTCAGGGTGGAATGGGAAGAAAAGGGATGTGATCACAGCTTTTTACATGAAGAGTGCAAGGAAAGTGTGTTAACAGTTGTTTTCTTGAAAGCCGTTTGAGTTGACCACAGTCTTTTACAGATTTAGCCGAAGTCCAGGCCAAATATTCCAGCAGTATGTACAGTGTTTGTGTTTGTGAACATGTACCCATGTTTGTGTCCTCTCCAGAGTCCATGAGCAAGCCATTACTTAATAATGAATTCCAAATTGGGTTTTGAGTAACTGGGTCAAACATAGGACAGGCCAGAGGCACCTGTCTGGTGATTGTTTGCTGAGTTTTGGGCAGCTCGTCATATTGTGACTTTTAGTAGTACTCCCAACTAGGAACATGGTTAGTTATAATGGAGCTTCCTTTAACTTCCATTTCAGTTCATAGATGAGATTGTAGAAATGTCTGACATTGGAAATGTGAACACACACACAGGCTGCATTAGCAGCATCCCCACTCCTGCTGCTATGTCCTTGTATGCTACTGTACATTTCACCTAACTTTCTTATTCTTCCATCATTTTCTGTGGTGAGAGTTAGCCTCAGAGGAAACAAGACTCTCCTAGTTAGAGCCCACAACTGCATTCCTTTTGTGGATAAGTGTGGCATTCCCTACTAGACCGGAGCCCTATGCAAAGGCAGGTCTCTGAAAGAGACCCATTAGCTATGCAAGTATAAACTCCCTTGTACTTGTCCATTAGACAAAAGTATTGGGAGTATGTCAACCATTGATGAGTAAAAGACTTGAAAAATAATCAAAGCTGACCCCCTCCCAAACACACTTAATTTAAAAACTAAGTGAAGGCAAATTGGGGGTCCTCGGTCTTCCATATATTTTGTAGAATATTTATTATTTAGGAAGCAGTACATCTTCTGTTTTCTTAGTGACAGAAAGAGGAAAGCTCTTAAGAAGTTTAGACCTGCAGAAAGAACAGCTTGAAAAGTGTTTCAGTCTCTGGTCAGTAGAAAGCCCAGATCTCCCAAGTCCTTCTGACATTTGAGGGTGCTATAAAGAGAATTATACCTGCCCTGGCTGTCTTGCTTTGTCTTTTATCAAGATGGTGACACATATATAGCTGAGGGCTGCTCCTATTCTATATCTTGTGATCACCCGTTTTTAGTAGGGGGAATACCTTTTCTCTGTGTGTGTGTGTGTGTGTGTTTGTGTGTGTGTGTGTAAAATTTAATTTATGTATGTGTTTATCTGCTAGAAAGTATGCTGACTGTTCGTTTTTTTTTTTTTTAGTCCTTATGAAAATACAAGGTAGATATTACAACCCTTTCCCCCTTGGGTTGAGGTGCCTGCAGAGATCTGGCTGGTTCTCCTAGGGTGAAGTTAGTCAACCCTATCAGAGACTTGATATCTCATTCCCCCCCATCCCCCACACACACACACAATGAGGAAGGAGGGCTGGGTGGTGACTCTGGTAAAGTGCTTGCTGAGCATGCGTGAGGCACTGGGTTCAATTCTGGCACCACATAAAAATAAACAAAATAAAGGTATTGTATACATCTACAACTAAAAAAAAATATTTTAAAAAATGAGGAAGGAGCAGCTGCAACTGGGGTTATGTTCTTAGAAAAACAAACATGTTGGTTGATAGTGAAGTCTCGGTCAACACACCTTTGTTAAATGGATTTTCAGAGGATTTAGAACAAGTTGGTTTATTTTCTTTTGTGACCCTGAATTTTCAAACTCAAAGCTCTGCTGTTTGGTGAAGGGGTACTATAGAAGCTCAGTGTAGTTGGAAGATCAGGAGAATTTGTGTACTCAGGTACCCCCTTACACCTTGTGTTGGTCCTCTTGGCACCCTGCTTACTTAAGCAGCTATGGCATGGTCCGCAGATATCTGGCCTCTAAATGTTTATTGAGACCTTTCAACCTGCTAGATACTTGCATGGTGTTGTCCATACTACATATGAACTTGGAAGAGGGAGAATAAATGTGATCACAGTATCACAGTGTGGAAGGTACAGTGATTATACTTTCAAATTTTAATTCTTTGTTGCTGGTAAAAGTATTTGACTTTTATCTATTAAAGACTTTCAGTATGATTGAAAGGATATCCTTGCCATGATCCAGATCACAGAGAGAAAGCATCTAGTTTCTTCGTGTTGAGTATCTTAGTATTGAGTAGGTCCTGTGATCGTGATAAGACAAAATCTGGCTCCAGTAAAAGTTGGGTAACCAGACTTGGTGGTAGGCAGGTGAGGTGCCATGTAGAGGACAGGGTACTCCAAGCATAGGAAGCCTAGCATATTCAAAGGCCAAAATTTCACAGCAAGTACCTGTGAGAGTAATGAGGAACCTGACTAGAATCCTTGGACCCCTTCCATGTGCTGGGTGCCCTGAGGTGCCAGGGATATAATCTGTGTAATTGTGTAGACATCAGACACACACACCTGGCACTCCCAGGCTGCAGTATGGTGTGGTATAGCTTCCTTCAGCACACTGGTTTTTTGGGGGCTGGACAGGTTCTATCAAGGATCAGCTGCAGCCATATGGTTTGTTCCTTGGGCTTCTGTCCCCCTTCACAGAATCTCTAATTGGTTGCCGACTAGGAAATTATAAATGGCACATAGTATAATGGTGAGTGTTGAAACAGGAAAATGATCACATAACTGAGGTGGATTTTTATCTCCTCCCTTTTGGAGCAGAGTGTAATGTTTCTTTGCTTTCCGAATGGCTTTTGGGGCATGGATCTTGGGATAGCTTGCCCACCTTTTACTATCCTTTACTGCCACATAAAACTTCACACAGAGGGCCCCAGATGCCTAGGAGGCAGATCTTGGAGGTAAGCCAGGCCCTAGAGCCCCAGGCTCTGAGGGGATTTGCAATTCTGTTCACTTTGGATTAGTCCTGGCACTCAGCCATCATTACAGCATTCTTCCCTGGGAACTCAGCAGAAAAGTCTCAAAAATTGGCTCCGTGAACCTTTGGAAACACAAGCCTGTCCTAGGTTGTTGACTGCCTGTAGTATTTTGAGAAGACTTGTGCAAAAACAGTGGGAAAGTGGGGAAGGGATTAGCCCTGGATTTCTGGGCCAGTTTTTTCTATGTCATCTGCTTCCTGACCCCCCCATCCCCACCCCCCATCCCCCATGGTATGGTAGTATAGCCAAATTTCAGTTATGTTCAGTGCTGGCAGCAAAAATCCGTACATCATTCCTCTTCTTATCCCCTTGGCTTTTAGATTGGAGAGGAAATCAACAGTGACCCAGGGCACCTGCCCCACATAAGGGCATATGCCACTTAGCTGCAGAGGAAATCAGCCAGTCTTACTCCTCCATTGTGAACTACACATCCATATAATTACAGGTGCAGGGAAGGAGAACATTCCACTTTGGCATTTTTGTTGTTGTTGTTGTTTTACTTAATACAGAGATGTTAAACTTCAGATTATAGGAAAATTGCTACGTTGTATTCGTGAAAACTCAGAGACTCTTGATGTGTCTTGGTGTGGGTCTTCCATTTCTAGATCACACCAGTGGTTTAAAAGCATGTCTTAAATGTTTAGAATCACATTTTAAAAGGGGGAACTTTTGAAAAAATTCTGACACCTGGGTTCCTGCTGAGGACCCTTTATATTGGAATCTCTGTGGGAAGGGGCCCAGACAGCAGTATTTTTTAAGGTATTTCAAATGCTGCCAGGTGTGTGGTTCTGTACACTACTTCTTTGTATAGGTCTCATCTGAAGTCAGAAGCTTTACAGTCTTCTAAGAAGAAAAACATACTAGTCAAGTTGCATACTATCCTGGACTTGGTTAGCTAAATAGTTTTTTTTATGCCTGTTTCTCAGCTATCTTATTGCAGAGTACCAGAGTCTGGGGATGGAGAGAATGGTAGTCTGGTTTATGAAGACCCAGTTAACTAGGCTACACCTGGGTCCTATAAAATCTGGGGATTGAAGTCCTAATTTAAATACTGAAGCTATTTGTAAGTTATTTGTGATGGAAAATTAACTTAAATGAATGGAATTGAGAGTCTTTGCTCTAAGTTAAAATGGGTATGCCTCTTTTTGCAGTGCTGGGGTTCAAACCTAAGGCCTAACAAAGACTAGGCAAGCCCTCTACCTCCCAGTCCAGGAAGGAAATTCTGAAACCTGCTACAATACAGTTCAACCTTCAATTCTTTATTTAAGTGAAAGTAGCCAGGCACAGATGGACAAAGACTGTGATTCCACCTATAGGAGATTCCTTAATAATCAAATTTCCTAGAAGAATAACTTCTTCTGGCTGTGTAACAGTGTTGAAACCTGTCTGAGGGGTGGAGTCAGGATGATTGGCTCAACCTTGTCTCTGCAGAATAATCAATATCTAGGCAAAATACGAAAAGCATGTAAATCGCCAAAGTTGTAGTATAGGATCGATTTTTCTCAGCTGCATTGCATTTTTTTAAAGTTGTACATGACTAGGATGTATTTTGATGTATCATAATACATAGAGTATAATTTCCCATTTTTGCGGTTGTACATTGCCGCAGTCCGGCTGGCTGCAGCAAAATAACCGGGGGGTG
Organism: Marmota marmota marmota; assembly: GCF_001458135.2. NCBI lineage: Eukaryota > Metazoa > Chordata > Mammalia > Rodentia > Sciuridae > Marmota > Marmota marmota. Next base: position 4,288,134 of record NW_026000241.1, on the reverse strand, counting down.
ACGAATAACTTGTGTCCGTTGATACAGAAGGAGAGGGAGCCGTTTATTGCAGGACAGGAGCAGTATTTATACATTCCACACAGCTTATCTAATTAGCATAAACTAGACACATCAGTCAACCAATAAGGAATCTCCACACTTAATGGCTCGCTTTTGTTACTTCTCAAACCACTCCCTCTGGCATTTTGCCAGGCACCATCCCGACTTGTTTACGAACTCTAACATTCCCCTGGCAAAATTCCAGGTGTTATTTTGACTTGTTTACAGACTCCAATAGTACATGATGTGGAGTTACACTTGTCGTGTATTCATATAAGAACATAGGAAAGTTAAGTCCAGTTCATTCTACTGTCTTATTTCCATTCCCCCTCCCTTCCCTTCATTTCCATTTGTCTAACAATGAAAAAGAAATGAATTTATTTACCTCAAGGAAGTTACATATAAGACAGTGCAGCTATAAGAGAAATGCAAATTAAAACTACACTTGAGATTTCATCAAACTCCAGTCAGAAAGGCAATTATCAAGAATACAAGGCTGGGAATTTTACCCCACCCCCCTTTATTGAGAGTTAGTATTCACATATCATGGAGGATCCAATTCCCAGTACCACCAACAACTTGAGTTATATCCTCAACCCCCTTTGGTTTTTTTGTTTGTTGGTTTGGTTTTTTTTTTTTTTTTTTTTTTTTTGAGATTGGCTTATTACTCCAGTTTCTTCCATGCACTGACAGTGGTAGAGTGCTTGCCTAGCACATGTAAGCCAGTGGGTTCTATCCTTGTACCACATAATAAATAAATAGATAGATAGATAGATAGATAGATAGATAGATAGATAGATAGATAGATGAATAGATAAATAAAATAAAATAAAGGGAGCCTGTCTGAGGGTTAGCATGATAGTCTCCAGTTCCATCCATTTGCTGGCAAATTCCATAATTTCGATATTCTTTCTGGCCGAGCAGTATTCCATAATGTATATTTTAAGTCCTTTGTGTATATACCAAGAAGTGGGAAAATGGGTCAAACAGTGGTTACATTCCAAGTTTTCTGAGGGATTTCCAGACTGCTTTCCAGAGTGGTTGCACCAATTTGCAGTCCCACCAGCAATGTATGACTATACCTTTTTCCCACATTGTTACCAACATTTATTGTTACTTGTATTCTTGTTGGGAGCAGGTACTGGGGATTGAACTTGGGTGGCACACGACCACTGAGCCACATCCCAGCCTTATTTTGTATTTTAATTAGAGACAGGGTCTCACTGAGTTGATTAGTGCCTCACTTTTGCTGAGGCTGGCTATGAACTCATGATCTTCCTGTGTGTATCACCATGCCCATCCTTGTATTTTTTTTTTTAATTGTAGATGGACACATACCATTATTTATTTGTTTGTTTGTTTATTATGCAGTGCTGAGGCTAGAACCCACTGCTTCACATGTGCTAGGCAAGCACTCTACCAGTACTGAGCCACAACCCCAGCCCTGGCCTTGTATTCTTGATAATTGCCATTCTGACTGGAGTGAGACGAAATCTCAGTATAGTTTTAATTTGCATTTCTCTTATAGCTGCATTGTGTTATCTGTAACTTCTCTGAGGTAAAAATTCAGTCCTTTTTCATTAGCTTTAAAGATCATAGTATAGCTCGCTATTATAGAATGGAAGCTGTGGTTTTAAGTAAGCCACAAGCCCCCAGTGTTCAAAACAGATACATACCTTGGAAGCCAGCTTTAGAGTAATTTTGTGTATGAATAAGATATTCTAAGGGAGAAAGTTTGTTCACTAGGTTTAATGCATAATATGGAAGAATTGAAGAGAGATTAGAAACCACAGAATCTTACTAGTAAAAGTCACAAGGAATAGAAGACGTTAAAATGCCCTATCCCATCTGTCCCTTTTCTCCTTTTTTCATTGCACTACCACGTACTAATATATCACATGTTTTTTGTTGTTTTTTAACACTTCCAAGAAGTAGGTGGGTGAGGTTTTTATATATGTTTTTTATAACTTTATAATTTTGTATGTGGTGCTCAGGATTGAACCCAGTGCCTCACCCATGCTAGGCAAGCGCTCTACCCCTAAGTTTACAACCTCAGCCCAGGTAGGTTTTTTTTTTTTTTTTTTCTTTATAACTTTATTTATTTTTTTTATGTGGTGCTGAGGATCAAACCCAGGGCCTCCTGTGTGCTAGGCGAGCGCTCTACTAGTGAGCCACAACCCCAGCCCCTGTTGTTTTTATTTTTTATTGTCCCTGTGAACCATGAAAGCAAGTGTCTTTGTGTCAGATCCCAAGAACCTGCAGTGTTGTGAAATATGTAGGATGTTGAATGGATTAATCAAATATCCACACTTTTCACCTAAGCCAGGAATATCTCAAGTGACATTGTAGCAGGGAGGGCAGTCATACCAAGGCAAATGGCCTTTTGCTTGGCCTGACTCTATTAGGAGTTGGTTTGTAGCCTATGCATTACCATTTCAGCAGCTCCTGAAAGGAGGCCAGAGTGTTGGGGCAGCAAAAGTGGGAAGCAGACCCTATAGATCCATGTTAGTGAACAGGAGATGTAAATAGTAGTGGGATCACAGAAGCAAAGTTAGTGGAAAGAGCAAGCTGAATCCTTAACATAACCCCTAATTTGGGGCTTTGCAGGGTCTGAAGTGATTTCAAGCCTGCTTCTTTCCTTTTGGGTCTTACTGGAATCAAAAATATCATCTGTCTCTAATTCAGTAGAAACCCAACCACTACCTTCACCATCATCACACCCTCCACCCTCCTCACCCCTCACACTTGGAATCGAACTCAGAAGCACTGCACAACTGAGCTACAGTTCCGGCCCTTTTCTTTTTTATTTTGAGACAGTCTTCCTAAGTTGTCCAGGCTGGCCTTGAACTCATAATCCTCCTGCCTCAGTCTCAAGTATCTGGGATTACAGTTGTGCACCACACTTTTTAAGACTCTCACTCCTTTGGTTGATATAAAATCTCTAATATCCTGTATGTCTACCATTACCCAGTAGAGATAGTGAACCCAACTCACAAAAGAACTTGTATCTGTTGCATGAGGTGGGGAGGGTCTTATTGTTTTATAAATATGCCAGTATGAGAATGTAATAAATCAGAAAAAAATGAAAACTAGACTTGGAGAGGGAAGAAGGGCATGTGTTTGTGAGCTCCATCCCTCTGGGACACAGCTGTAGCAGAGTGTGATGGAACCTGGCGAGGAGGGCAGGGCAGAGCAGGGCACTTGTTTTCTTTGGTTGGTGTTCTGTACCTTAAAATGAATTAGTGAAACCCCTGGAATACATGTTTGGGCAGTATTCTGGGTGTACTTGCTCTCATTAATTATTAAAGGGGTTTGAGTTTGTATTGGATGTGATGATTTTTTCTTCTTTAGCAGGAGTGGTGCATTTCTTCACTTTACATGTACTGCATTTTGATGCCATTTCTGTGGCAACCAATGAACTCTAAGGAAACAAATTACAAATTACATATTAGTTGGTGTGAGGAAGAAAAAAAAGAGAGAAAAGTGTCAGAGTGAGTAGGGTGGGTAGAGAGAGGTGATGGGATGGGGAGGGAGGGGAGGGGGGAATAGGAAGGGTAGCAGAATACAATAGACACTAATACGGCTGTATGTATAAACGTGGCTGTAAAATCAATGTGATACTGCAATCTGTACACGTGGAAAAAAGAATTCATACCTCACTTGAATCAAATGTATGATATGTCAAGATCATTGTAATGTTTTGAGCAACTAATAAAAAACAAAAAAATTTCAGATTTATAGGGCTGGGATGTAACTCAGTGGCAAAGCGTCTGCTTTGCATTCGCAAAGCCCTGGGTTCGACCCCCCAGTTCCAAAAAAGACAAAAAAAAGCCCCACCCCCAAAAAGATTTAAAAAAAATTTCAGATTTATAGAAAAACTAGATCTGCCAGTTTATTCATTACTACACACAGCACTCCTCCCCCCCCCC
>NW_026000241.1:4275850-4283352 GCF_001458135.2 Marmota marmota marmota | reverse complement strand
CCCCCCAGCTTCTTTAAAAGTAAATTGCAGAGAATTGAGGTTGTGGCTCCAGTGGTTGGAGTGGTTGCCTAGCATGTGTGAGGTTTGATTCTCAGCACCACATATAAATAATAAATATAAATAATAAATAAAATAAAGGTCCATGAACAACTAAAAATATATTTTTAAAAAAGTAATTTAGCCCTGGGTTCAATCCCCAGCACCAAAAAAAAAAAAAGTAATTTATATATGTGGTAATTTGTATGTACTTCAGCAAACATCTCAAGAACAGGGCATTCTTGGAGCTCCAGTGGTATGGTTGGTTAATGCATGGTACTTACAAGAATAGGGCATTCTCTTGAAAGCAGGAACTTGACCAGGTATTTATACATCTATGTTCATAGCAGGACCATTCACAGTAACCAGAAGCAACCCAAATATCCCATGATGGGTAGGTAAAATATGATATATGTATTTATGCATGATATATTCATGGGTAGGTAAAATATGATATATGCATTTATGTAGACAGTAAGCTTTAAAAAGGGATGGAATACTGGCATATGCTGTAAGGTGGATGAACCTGGAAGATGGGCTAAGTGAAATAAGCTAGTCATAAGAGGGTAAATATTGTGGGGATTTCCACTCAAATGAGATCCTAGAGTAATCAAATCCATCTTGACAGAAGAGAAAATGGTAGTTGCCAGGGGCTGGAAGAAAGGAGAATGGGGGGTTAGTGCTTAATGAGTACAATTTCCCTTTTGAGGAATGCAGAGAATTCCAGAGATTTATGGTGGTAATAACATGAATGTACTTAAAATTTTCTTTTTTCTTTTTTAAGAAAAGAATAAGGGCATTTTCCTCTAAAACCACACTAGGGGACAGAGGTATAGCCCAGTGGTTAGTACACTTAGCAGGCTCAAGGCCTTGGATTCTGTCTCCAACACCACAATAAATATTGTTATATACAGGAAAATTAGCAATTTTTGCATGTGATATTGAGATTTCCTGTGTTGTCCAAAAATGTCTCTTCTGACCACACATTGTGATATGTTAAAATTTTCTTTTACAGAAATATATTTGGGTTTGTAAAAAGCAAATTGAGGGCTGGGGATATAGCTCAGTTGGTAGAATGCTTGTCTTGCATGCACAAGGCCCTCGGTTCCATCCCCAGCACCACCAAAATAAATAATTAGATAGATAGATAGATAGATTGATTGATTAGAAGCACAGGTGGGGATATATGGATGGAAGAAGGTTGGTTGGTGAAGAGGGTCTGAATTTAGTTAACCTAGCCCTGCATTTGTAGTGATCTGAGTCCCTGTGGCACTGGAGCTGAGTTCCTAAAATACCTGCCTTTGAAACCTTCTAGTTAGATCTTCACAGGGTGGTCATTAACAAACCTCTGTGTGTGTGTCTGTCAGTCTGTATGGAATCTTGCTAAGTTACCTAGGCTGGTATTGAACTTGGAATATTTTCTGCCTCAGCCTTGATAATAGCGGGGATTACAGGCCACTGCATGCAACTCCCTATGTATCTCTTGAGCGTTATAATATGGTTAATGATGTTGAGGAACTGGGTTTAAGTGTGTTTGGGATACTTTGGGCCTCTGAATCTACCTTTTCAACTGCAATTTGAAAATAATTTGATTCAGATTTTAAATAATTTTGTACCCAAATTAAGATGTGCTGTTAGGTGTAGAGTGTATGCATTTGGGCTTCAAAGATTATGGAACAAAAATGTTAAATAGCTCAATTTTTTAATAGTGATTACATGTTAAAATGTTTTATATATATTGAGTTCAGGGATACCTACTATTAACTTTATCTGTTTCTCTTAAATGTGGCTACTAGAGAATTTTAAATTACATGAGTCACCTAGATTCTATTGGATACACACAGGTACGGAATTTCACTTCCTCTCTGCAGCCCCACAGCTAATGCCCTCCATCCAGTCAATCTTCTTACTTTCCTTTTTGTGCAGGCATCTTTCTCTTCTATCCTAACTAGGCTTCAGACCTGTGAGTGCCCCTGGTATCCAGTCTCTGCTTTGGCATAGCTCTGTGATGGCTTTTACTCGGTAAGGCTGGGGGAAGGGAATGGTGCTTCTGTTACCTGTTGAGGGCCAGCGGGACTGATTGTTACTAGTGGATATGTAGGAAAAGGCTTCCTCTCTTTCTCTCTTTGTCTTTTGGCCCCAGGTTCTTAAATAGCAGGACAGAGACATGGGAAACATTGGTAGGAGGGCATTGGTACCCTCCCTGGATGAGGCCTAAGCATAGCTAGAGATTGAGGAATGCAGTAATGTGTGGTTCTTTCTTTTTCCCCACACATGCATTGTAAATCAGTGGAGGCTTCATTCTAAGTTGATGATTTCCTTCAAGTATTTTTTCCCTGTTCCTGATTGAAAACTATATTCATGTCATTTCAGGAGTTGGAAAACACAAATGTGTCAAGTAGAAAATAAAAATAAGGACTGGGGTTGTGGCTCAGAGGTAGAGCACTCACCTAGCATGTGTGAGGCCCTGGGTTTGATTCTCAACACCACATATAAATAAATAAAATAAATATATTGTGTCCACCTACAACTAAAAAATAAATATTAAAAAAAAGAAAATAGAAATAAGCTGAAGACATATATTGTCTTTCATTTATTTTCTACCCTAGGATGTTCATGTACTCATATTTTCCTTTATTCATTCATTCTATACTCTAGACCCTTATATAAAACTTCATGTGTAATGAACAGTTTCTCCATTTTTAAAAGATTTTTGGAGTATTTAATATAAGGGCAGTGAGGACTTATAGGACATGTTTCAGGTTCAGTGGGAGTTTGATAGTCCTTGCCCTGGCTTTTGGTTTCTCCCAAATTGAAGAAAGCTCTCTACCAGCAAGTGGCTGTTAACTCCTAATTGGACTTAAAGAACAAAAGGAGCCTGCAGGGAAGCACACTTGGACTAAATGAAGGTCTTTGGCCATCAAAGACCTGAAGAGTTTGTTAGATGCCAGTCCAAGGCTTCCCCTGAGGCTCCCTTAGATGCTGTGTGCCAATAGCTGGTTATGCTACTGGTTGATGCTTTCACCTGCAAGGGGTGAAAGCAGGAAGAAGAGGATATTGAGTGAGCCTTGCTAGGAAATGAGACACACCTTGTGTTTCCCTTCTAGCACCTATGTCCTCCTTGTTAATGTCAGAGTTGGGTTACTTCATTTTGCTGGGTTATTTACTTTGTGAAAGATAATGTGAAAGTAATGGCAAACAGCAATGTGAGTTCTTGGAAAGTGATAGTTCCCTGCCAAGTTCTTTGATTCCTTGATTGTTCTAACCTAAAATGGTGTGGGATTTTGTCCCCATTCAATGTCTTGCATCCTGAAAGTTCCTGAGACCCAGAAGTTATCAGTTATTATAATCCAACCAAGCATCCCTCTCACGCTGACTCGGTTAGGTGATCTGCGCAGTAGAGATGGGATGTTGGCTGAGGATGTTCTGGCAATGCATGGAGGTGGTTGTCTGGGCAGCTTACTCAGATAAGAAAGAGTAAGCCTGAAAGGAAGTCAAGGTGGTGTGGCAGTCAGAGGCTTTTGTCCTGTTTCCCTGGGGTCACATGAGAGAGTTGCCTATGAATATGGATTAGTGGCCTTTTCTGTACCCTTGGTGTACAGAAAACCTCGCAATTTGTCACTGTCAGCTGTCACTGACTCGCCATCTTTGGGCCTTGGGTCAGTCTTCAGTTTCTACTCTGTAAACTGAGGACTTGGGGTCTTTTCCGCTCTGACATTAATTTTGTGTCACTTTCTGTGTTTCCTTTCTTTTGAGAAAAGTGGTACTCTCCCTTCCTTCTTGTAGTAGGAATTGAGTACCTCATGAGAGGAGAGATAAGGTGAGATAAAAAGTTGTCTTTCCTGGAATGACTTAAGAGTATATCTGGATATTGACCAGTTGTGACCACCTTTTTTCCAGATCTTTCTTTCAAAGTTCACCTTCACAGTGAAGGGTCCAGTATAATGTTATTGAAGAAAGGGTCACCCCAATAACATCAGCTCTTCATCAAGATAACCAGACTTAGGTATTTCAACCCTAAGTTGTGTTTCCTTGTCTTGTTTCCAAGTATGTCTCCCGGTCTCCTTTTGGCCATCAAAGACCTGGTTTGGCTTTTTTCTCTGGCTGTGGCTAAAGTGTTGCTCCAGAATCTCTGAAGCACTTATGTTGCCTTTGTTCCGAGTTCCTTTTGTTCCAGTGAGCATAGGCTGAGCCCAGGGATACCTGTGGTTGTGCAGTCTCAGCCATTGTTCTGCTGCTTTAAGAGGAAATTTAGAGGCACAGTGTGCTCTTGTTACTCCTCTGGGTTACTTCTCAGGGGATGAAATTGTTGAAAGTTGGTTGAAGTTTCACTTTTCCTGCTCTATTGGATCTGCTCATGAATTCAAGTTGTTTCCACTTATACATGACCAACCAATGTGCCAAGCTGATGTGTTGTGGAGTATTTTGGCCACAGGCAAGGTGGTCATCAGCCATGTGAATTATTGTCTGTCTGCATCTTGTTTATCTCCCTCTTCTTAGCTTCCCAGGTTCCCGGTTTGATCTTGACCACATGCATAGAGGTTGGCATTAACATGTTTTCCACTAACAAAATTTCCTGGTATTTATTGTGCTGGAAATGCTATGTAGTTACCCTTAAATATATTGGGGCGGGGGTCATGAAGCTTGTTGACTTTGTTTTCATCCTTTTGTGGGAAATGAAAGGTTCAAGAAGACCAAGTGTGATGTCATTCTCAGAAACTTTCTGATCTATACCAAGGATGGCCCAAGACTTATTATCAACCCAGTTTGACTTACTTAGGTTTCTCCCTCATAGATCTTTTGATTTTTTTGTGTCCTTCAAGAAGTGAACATTACCTTCCACGCTTGGCTGCTTTGAAATTCCTTCTATTCTCCAGTATTTCCTGTATTTTTGTCCTACTAGAACCCTCTAATTAGTAGGAAATACTCAGCCTACTCTCAAGCTATCCCACAGTTAGCTTCTTTCTCTTTCTTTTTTTCCTCTTTTTATTTGTTTGGTTCTTTCTTTTTTCTTTTTCTTTTGCAGTGCTGGGGATCAAATACAAGGTCTTGCACATGGTAGGCAAGCACAGTACCACAGAGCTAACCACAGTCCTTTTTCTTATTTTGAGACCGGGTCTTGCTAAGTTGCCCAGGTTGGTCTTGAACATGTGATTCTCCCTGCCTCAACCTCCTGAGTAGCTGAAATTTGTAGTTGTGAGCCAGAAGGGAGTCTCTTAAGACAGGATTTTTCTGCATAAATTGACAGTCCTGTTCTTTCATGATTCATATTATGGTATAGATTGAATTTTGGGCTCATATCCTGCACTAGCTCTGTTGAAATAATGAATATGTATGAAGTGAAGACAGGTAAAGAAGATGAAGTAATAGCTTCAAAGAGGCAACCAGAGAACATGTTGCTCTTTTTCCTGTGAAAGGCCCAACCTGAAACATACTCATGACACAGCCTGAGTTCGTTGGGGGATGCCCAGTTTGAATTAATGGTGTTTCATTCTCATCATGTTTCAGCCTCTCATTTGGATTTTAGCCAGGTCACAGTTGCTTTGCAAGATAGTGGTTGAAAGCCAACTCACTAGGTAGATGCACAAATACCCAGAGAGTCTTGTGGGGGCTTTTGAAATAGAACAGAAGTCAAAGAGGTTGAGCTTTTTAAACATAGGTATAGTCATTCAAAGACCTGCTACCATATCCCACTTCATTCTGTGGTCCCATGTGCTCACCCACATGTTTATCGTTACCTAATTTTATCTGAAAATTTGCTTTTCTAATGTAACATTTTTTCACATACACTTCCCTCTTCTTCACAATGTCTGTATACCTATGGCATGGGGTCTACAAACTGTCTTCCTGGGGCCAGAGTTCTGTTTGCATATAACTAACCTTATCTGTTTAATTGTCTGTGGTTGGTTTCATGTTGTGGTGACAGCAAAATGGGTTATTTTGACCTGTATCCTGCACAGCTGACTGTGCTTATTCCCTGGCACTTGATAGGAAAAGTTAGCCTAGCCTGTCCCTGCTGGAGTATGTTTTAGCCCAGCAATCTTGATCTTGTCCACAGCAATATTTGTGGTTTTTTATATTACATGTTGCTCACAGAAACATTTTAAATTCATGAATCCATCTACCCAGATTTAGCAATCAATACCATGATGTAACCCATATGCAACAATGGAACCTTTTATTATACCTGAACTTCTCATGCTTCCTGCTGCTGGCAACGTTTATAGAGAAGAGGGGAAAATACAGCATTCTCAGTGTTCCTGATGTAACTGGCCTGCTGCTTGCTTTCTAAAGGAAAGGGACTGGAATTCTGGTTGGCAGGGCTCAGCTGCCCCCTTCAGTAGGGGACAGAGGTTGAGAGTGTTCCACATTCTCCAAGTAGGAAGACTGGCTTATCTCTCTGCCTTTGGCTCGTCTGGGTCAAGGCAAGCTGCAGAGTCTGAGGTAATGGGGCCCCACTTGGCTGGTCCGAGAAACAGGGGGCAGGGTGTGTACAAGCTGCGTGAAGGAAGATTAAGTCTTTTAAGAGCTGCCTCGGCACACGGCCACTGGCCCAGCTCCAGGCAGTGCAGTCTGGCTGATGACATGAGCACTGTTCTCACCAGCTGCCTGAGCCAGTCAGATGGAAAAGTAATCCTGTTTGTGCTTCCCCACTGACACAGATTGCACAATTATATAGTGCCGTCATCATGAATGTGAAGTAGCCACTGTGTTAAGAACAGGAAGGGAACAGGCTTTCTAATACTCAATGTTGTGAAACCAGCGTTTCAGCAAAGATGTTTCTAGGGTAGGCTAAGATACTCCACAGATTGATTAATACTGAGATATTAGCAGGTTTTTTACACATGTTAGGATTCCCCCAACCCCATTCTCTTTGTCCCTGGGTAGAATCTTTAATTTCCCCCAAATGATTGTTTAGACAAGAGCCTTTGGGAGCAGTGGGGAGGTAACCCACCTCTGCCTGAAAGTTAAAATTTTTTATGAACTTGTATTTTCAGTATAGGCCGAGTCCACCAGCACTAGTCAGCATAAAACAAGTTCAAGCTGTGTCCCCTCAGATTTCTTTTGCTTGAGAAGCATAAATGAAAATTTGGTCTTCATTCTCCTTGTCCTTCCCAGTTTATTATTTTATCCTTCAGTGGAGAATTGTGCTTCAATGACACCCGTGATGTGGACTGAATCTTATTATATATGGCCAGGTGCTGGGACAGTTGTTTTAGCTCTGATTTGTTTGGGGGGTGAAATTCTTTAGAAATTGTGCTTTCTAATGAAAAGGGCCTGGAATTTTGGTTGGCTGGAGTGTATCCAGCCCAGGCCTGGCTCCTGGCTCCAGAATTCAACTTGAGTCCCAGCTCATGGGCTTCCTGGCATTCAGATACCTACCTTTTTAGTAAGGGTAGACTCACTGATGGATACATGAAGTGTGGTGCTGATTGGTGCAGGCCCCCCCCCCCCCAATCTTCCTT
>NW_026000241.1:4272791-4275838 GCF_001458135.2 Marmota marmota marmota | reverse complement strand
GCCCCCCCCCCCCCAATCTTCCTTGTGGTTATTGTTCTTGTGCTTGGTTTGAAGACAGCTGTGGAACAGAGCACACTTGAATACGTGCTGCTCCAGGTGACCTTCAGACAACCAGGCCACCACCCACACAGCTTCTGTGTTGCTATGGATATAATGATGAAGATGGTGCCACTGTGTGCTATATTATTGCTGTGAGGATTCAGCTGTTGCAAATCAAGTGTTCAGTACAGAGCATTAGCCTAGGAAGTGGCAAGTACCTTCTGGCAAACTTTCCTAGGCCCTAGTATGGATACATTTGATGGTGGCTTGTGTGAAGCTCTGCTGAAAGTATAGTTGCTGGTTATTTTATGGAAGGATCCATAAAGCTTTTAGTTAGCTAACGTTTGTCCTTAAAACTGCTCCTCCCTTCCCTGTCATCTTGCTGCCTATGCACTGACACTTTAGGAAAAAGGAGAGTCTGAATAGACAGGACAGAGTTGAATAGACAGGACAGAGTTGAAGAGGGGACCCCAAGACCAGAACTTCAGGTAGAGATACAGGTACAAAGTTGTAGCTGGTCACAACCTTCTTGGATTACTCAGCCTCTTGCAGTGGATGGAACTGGAAACTGAATCTTCAGAAATCAGTTATAGCTGGTCTCTCTTCCTCTCTGGCTTGCCAGCCCTCCAAGTCCCAGAACAACTGTTTCTCTCTTCTTCCCTTGCTGCTCCTCAGAACACCCATCTAGAGTTCCTAAAAGCCTAATCAAAGGACAGGAGCCTTTGGTGGTGGTTACGATGGGGTAGGCAATGAGAACCACTTGACTAAGGAACCAGTGGAGAGGCTCACTGCCACTTACTTTACAAGTAGGAACACTGTCATTGCAGAATATATTCAGACTTTTAAAACTTGTTTTGGATTTATTTGAAATAAAAGTTTCTGGATTTCTAATTTGTTTAGACTATTAGCTAGAATATAAACAAGGTTAAGACTACCAAAGGAAATCAGATAGCTTCTGCAGAAAGCTGGAAAACATCATTACAGTGATGCTTTGTTAAATACTATTTATAAGTATTCTGAAATCACATAAATGAGGGCTGAGATGATAGTAGCAAAGAATATCCTTGAAAAGGAGACATGTTTAATCAGAGGTCTGTAAGTTGGGGAAATAAGTACTAATGTTCCTAGCAACTGAACTGTGTAGTTGTTGAAAAAATGAAACATGTAAATTGAAGAGCTAAATATTTTTAACTTTATCCTTCCATAAACCGTAGCTAACTCCTAAAGAGAGATGAGCACTTATTGGGCACTGTACAACACAGCTTTAGAACCAGCTTAGATACCACTGCCTGCGTTTTCTTTCACATTGATTTTTATATGGTTTGCTACATTTTACAGCAACTTCTAAACACCAATCTTTGCAAGTTATAGGATTGTCAAAAGGATATAGTGCAATCTAATTGTGAAATTGTGATTGCATGTGTCAATCCTGTAGTGCCTCGTGGGGTTTATCGTGTCATGCTGGGGCACCTTGGCTCCAACTGTGACAGCATATATCTTTACTTCATCTTTTTCTTCTTATTCTTTTAAACTGGGAACACGCTTTGAAAGAGTATAAATCCAGAAATAGGAATCCAGTTGGATCATGCATCCTTTTTAGGATTGGAAACAATAAGATGAAATTCTCTTACTGCCACTTGACCTTTAGCTAACTCCTAACATTAAATGGCAATTCCTGTCTCTTGGCCACAGGTCAGAATGAGAGTGGGAAGGGAGCAGCTTTTTTGTTTGTTTTAAATCCTTTAGATTGGAAAGTTTGTTTGAAAACAATGTCTGATTGTCAAAAGAATCCTGCCTGCCCTCCATCCATCTTCTCACATGTGCTGGTGTCCCTCTTGCATAGACTGGTGCCTGTGCTGTTACTATATTGCATATATTGGGAGTCCTATCCCTGCCTCCCTCACTCACCAGGAGCACATGTTCTGTCCCTCCCCCTTCCAGTCCCATTCTGGCCATTCTTCACTGGTGTCATCTTGTCCCTCCAGGTCAGCAAAGGTCAAGTATCCTCCCTGTCCAAGACCAGAGCAGTCCTGCTTTATGATATTCTCCCAAGTATTACTTAATCACTCAGGAGAGTATCATGTTGACTTCTGAGTCCCCAGGCCTGCCACTTAGCTCGAATGGGACACTTTGGCTGAGTGACTTGTGTCTGGCCGCCAACCACATTGTTCACATAAGAGCTGTTTTCCTTTCCTAGAGCATTGAGATTGAACTGGAGGCCCCAGAGTGACAACTGGTTATGGTTGCTGTAGGGCCCACCTGCTGTGTGCTAGGAAGGCAAGAGTGAAGTCAAAGTAGGCCTACTCTCAGGTGCTCAAGGGCTGACAGGAAACTGTTAGATGGAGATCAGGGAAACCCCTCATCTGGGTCAGGGTTGTTGCCTGCCTGTGTGTGTGCTCCTAGCTGGGATAGCAAATGAAAGGCCTAAAGGTGATAGGAACAGTAGCTGTGTTGTTTGGAGCATGACCACTTCACAATGGGAAGAATTTACCCCAGGAAGTTGACCTAATCAGCTCTGTACCTTAGAAAAGTTTTCTGGCTTTGTGTAGAACTTTTCACTGGGCCTCTTCCTTGGTCTGTAACAAACTAGAAGTTCTGGTTAACTTTCCTCCTGTTCCTTGTCATGGCAATAGGAGTGATTCTTGAAGTTCACAAGTATTTTAGTATCCTGTGGTTATGTACAGGAAGGGTGAGCCACAAAATGTAAGCTATCGGCTTAGGAACATCATGATGAGTCAGATTATGGCTTCTTAAAGTATGAGTGCTACCCAGATCTGTTATAGAATGGGTGCAGAACAGTAGTACTGGGTATCTCATGGTGATACTCTCGCTTAGTTATCATTACCTGATGGTCTGCAGGGAGGGCACACATGTCGCCCTTCACTGGTTGTCCAGAGCCTCCTAAGAGAAACTTTTTAGGTATTTGGGGCTCCAGGTCTGTCCTAATTGTTGATCGTGTCATATTTTCACTTTTCATCCAACAACTTTCAGTTCTTTCCTTGTAGGAT
>NW_026000241.1:4240246-4272761 GCF_001458135.2 Marmota marmota marmota | reverse complement strand
GAGTCCTGCGCCTAATTGTCATGTTAGTTAAGGATGATTACCAGCCTGTCCAGAGGATCTCTTAGACCCTCTGGGGTTGTGTTCAGCTTACTCATTGGCATTTCCTTGGTTCAAAGGCAGTTTAAACTGTACACAATCGGGTGCCATGTTCTAGGCCATCTTCCTTGCTCAGATCTGGTCTTTACACATCCTGAATAAGTTATTTCTTATCTGTTAAGTGGGATGAGGACAGAATCAGAGTCAAGAATTGTAACGACTTAAGTGTTACTGCGTATCAAATATGAGCTGCCGGCTAGGAATGGTATTTTTGACTTTTATAGTGTAAAGCACCAAGATGAGGTGATGTTTAAGAAAGAAACTTGGATGATGGTGGCTCACGCCTGTAATCCCAGCAGCTCGGGAGCTGAGGCAGCAGGATTGTGAGTTCAAAGCCAGCCTCAGCAAAAGTGAGGCACTAAGCAACTCAGTGAGACCTTGTCTCTAAATAAAATACAAAATAGGACTGGGGATTGTGTGGCTCAGTGGTTGAGGATCCCTGAACAATTCCTGGTACCCCTCCCAGGGGTACCAAGCTTTCTGCAGAAAAATCTCCATCTATCTTATATACAGAAAATTCAACTTCTTTGGCCTGTCTGTGCCTGAAGTAAAATTTAAGAACAGTAGTCACAGACCCAGAGCACATGAGTCCTGTTCCTTGGCTTTGTTATGAGCCTCTTTGGAAAGAGAGGAAGCATAGCCCAGCCTAGAAGCTTCAGTTACCTTGGCATTCAGCTTTCCTCGGGGACATTATTTGGCGATTTCCAGAATGTCATTACTTAATGGAAAATTTATGGGGCTCCTTCCTCTTGGTGGAATGAGTGTGGTTGCACCCCCTGGTGACTTGTATTCTTACTGCCTGTCTACTCCTCTGCCCTGGGATTGGAGCTTCTCCCAGGTGTGCCCCCCCCCCACACACACACACACACACTTGCTGCAACTCACCTGGCATATGCTGAGTGTATAGCATCATCTGTGTTTTTTCCTGGGCTGCTTTCTAGGAGAAATCTGATCATGGCAACCAACTAGACAGCATGCTTTAGCCTTACTCCCTGCACCCTCCCTTTCTCATTCCAGGCTTCTCTAGTGCACTGAAGCTTCCCCTCTGACAGGACTACATTGAACTCAACCCCTGTTTCTTTGGACATGTTGGTCCTACCGCATGTGAGTCCTTTTATGTCGAACACCAAGCATCCTTAAATCCTAGTAACTTGTCTCCTCTAATGCTGCTCCCCTGAGAATGAGGTCCTGCCCTTCATTACTAAATCTAAAGGCTTGGTAAAGTCTATTTCTTGTCTCCTCGGGAATTAAAGCATATCCTTTCTGCAAGGCTTCACGCAGCTGGATGCAGCTTCTAGGGTGCTGCCTTCCTCCAACTGCTCCTTCGGCTTCCCGGCCCACCTGCTATACCCTCTAGTCAGCAGTGATATGTTTGAAGTCACACACACACACCCTGCCATGCTCTTGTGTGATTTGGCCCAGATCCTAGGTCTTGTACTCTTTCCCTTGTACTCATCCCTTTGTACTCTTTCTCCTTTGAGCAAGCACTTTTTCACAGTTCATATTCCTGCCCACAGATTTTGAGTGCTCCCTCTCCCTGGATCTGAGAGTGACTACTTCCTTTCTTTAATTGGGGGTGTCTTCACTTAGGCCTGCAGGACCCCCTCTGTCTTTTCCAGGCTTCCAGCTTGGCCTGAGCTATCAGGCCCTCATGCATCTCCTTCCCATTAACAGCCTGACAGCTACTATTGCCTTGATTCATATTACAGGCACTTCTGGGTCTTCATGGCAGTTGCTTCAGGCCGGACTTGTCACCAGAAGCAACCCTGATGAGATGAGGAGGTGTCTCTAGCACCTGAGGCAGGCCCACCAAGTTAGACATCTGCCTTTGCTAAACAATTATTTGGTGAGATCTGGCAAGGATTAGTCTAACATGTGCTTGGCATGCTTAAGGACATGAGTTCAATCCACAGCATCAAAAAGGAAAGGAAGGGAGAAACCACCTTAGGGTGTGATGCTTGCTGGGTGCTTATTAGATTAATGCAGTGTTTCACAAGGCCTACCTTCAAAGAAAGTTGCTTTTGGGAAATGCCCCATCTTGTCCCTGAACTCATAACTCAACTGCTCTCTTCACAATACCACACACATACACACAAAGGGCTGCTACATCATGTCCTTCCTTCCTCTCCTCAGATGTATCCATTCAAGGGCCAAAGGGAGTTCTCTCCTAGGTATTATCCTTTTCCTGTGAGTTAAAGATTTTTTATTTATTTGTTTATTTTTTAGTTGTAGTTGGACACATCACCTTTATTTCTTATGGTACTGAGGATCTTACCCAGGGTCTCGCACATGCAAGGCGAGCGCTCTATCGCTGAGCCACAATCCCAGCCCCTTATTTATTTTTTAAGGGTATTTTTTTAATATTTATTTTTTAGTTATAGGTAGACATAATATCTTTATTTTATTTTTTTGTATGGGGTGCTGAGGATTGAACTCAGTGCCTCATGCATGCTAGGCAAGCTCTCTACCTCTGAGCCACAACCCCATCCCGAGTTTTGTTTGTTTTAGATGATTCACATCCCCACTCTGGCTTTTTTGGGATTGGGGTATCATTGAGGATCAAACCCAAGGCCTCATACTTGCTAGACAAGTGCTCTACCACTGAGCTGCAACCCTAGCACCAGCATTTTAAAATCTTTTACAAGGTGTAAAGGAGAGGGAAAAACATCCTTCCTCTTAAACATGAATTCAGTGCTCAGATGAGTCTGAACAATCCGTAGTACAAATGTGTTCATCACTACCAATCATTTGTGAATTTGTGAGTTGCATTCGCATCCTGCCCCCTTCAGAGTCTTCTAGAGATAGCCCTAGGCTGCTCCCGTCCTATCCTTTCCCTGTGCAGCCTCTCAGAAATGTGCTTTCTCCATGTATTCTTTAGTCAGATGATAGCTGAACTTGTAGTCAGAGTACCGTGAAAGGAAGAAGCTGTCTTCTTGAAGGTGTCCATTTTCCCAACTCTTTGTGAACTCTTAGAACATCCAGGACCTTGGACCTGTGGAGTCAGGGTGGGGGTTCTCAGTGGCCAGAACCTATGTGCATGGCTCCTAGTCTGCCTTCCACAAGCCAGGAGGTCCCCTCTTCTCATCCAACGACAGACTACAGGGTTGCCTTATGTAGCAAGCTGTCCTGTAGTGGTTTTAAAATATGTTAATTTGTCAGAACTTTGTTTACAAAAGGGTTCTGGGAGCCTTGGTTTAAATTACACTTGAATTGAATTATAAAGTATTTGATCAACATCCAGAGGGCCTAGGCATAAACTGCTTCTTGACAAAGTTCATTCCAGAATGTACCAGAATGAAAGCCATGACCGCCAGCTAGCTTTACCTGCCTTTTCTTATCCCTCTGCCTACCTGTGTTCCTGAAAGCCTCAACTGATTCCTGAATCAGAAAGGTTTTCTTACCTCTGCTGAACTGCCAGGTTCATTCCTAGATATGCATATTAGATGCAGGCAGCCCCCAGTTTATTATTTTTCTTACTGCTGAGCCTGAGTTTAAAGCTGGTCATACCTCTTTCTTGCCAGTAGAAAAGTGTCATACAAGACACAGAAAGAATGCAAATGGCCTGCACATTTAAGCAAATGTTTCTTCTCATTAATAGCCATCATGAGAACTCCTGGCACTGTGAGTAAAAGGTGGATTGCTATGTTTCTGAAGGGCAGTTTGCAATAAAAATTCGTATATTCCCAACTGGTCGTTGTACGTACATCTTGGAGTTTGTGACATTGGAATATATGGACAGTTGCATGAAGTCACCTTTGCAAGGATTCTTGCAGCGTGGTTTGTAGAGTTGGTGTGACCTTCAGCAGGAGTTGTTCGGGGAAGGGAACAGGGTGGCACTCATGAGCACTGACAGCCAAGCAAGGTTTTGTCATGAGAGGTGCCCTTTCTTTCTGGTTGATAAAGTGCTAAGTGGAATATGGATCCCCTCAACCCCATTGGGGAATGGAATGCAGGGGCTCTTTTGTGCTGAGCTGTATTCCCAGTCATTTTTATTTGCGACAAGGTCTTGTTAATTTGTTAATAAGTTTCTGAAGCTTATCTCAAACTTGGAACCTCTTTACTTCCACCTCCCAAGTTGCTGGAGATTTTTGTTTGTTAAATTCTAATCAGCAGTAACTTTTTGTGGGATTTTTTTTCCCCCCATGAGCAAACATAAAAATTTAAGTTACCAAGAAATGTAAGTGTGAGACTATGCCCAGAGCATTCAACAGTGGCCTGTGTGGGCCAACCAAGGCGGGGTGGGCAATCCAGCCTGCTTTTCCCTGCCTGGCCTTGGTTCACCAAATGGAATTACTGACTTTTGACTCAGTGCTTTGTAAGCATCTAATACAAATAAGAATTTGAATGTAAATGCCAAATTGGGGGCCTTGCAAATCTTCCTTCAGCATTTCCTGAACTCCTGAAGATGGAAATAAGGACATATAGATTTGTGGAACAGCTTTATTGTACCTCCTCCCCCGTAAACTCTGTAGTGTCCAGTGCTGCCCCCCACCACCCTTGGCTTCTGGTTAGCTCTTACCTCTGTGCCCTGCCCCTCACTGTTTGTTCGTTCTCTCTCTTTCATCCCTGATGTATGGCAAATCTTGGAGAACAGGCATTATAGCCCTTTTAGTTGGGGCATGGAGTTATGACCTGGCCAATCACTGTCAGAGTAACTCAGTCCTTGGAGGCCCCAGACAGGAGAACATGTTACTGCCTTGTCTCTGATGGGACTTTTCTCTTCCCTTGTAGAGTGCCTGGTGAAGAATGTGATGGGATCACTAACATGTCTGCGGAGAGTGGCCCTGGGACAAGATTGAGAAATCTGCCAGTAATGGGGGATGGACTAGAAACCTCCCAAATGTCTACAACGCAGGCCCAGGCCCAACCCCAGCCAGCCAACGCAGCCAGCACCAATCCCCCACCTCCGGAGACCTCAAATCCCAACAAGCCCAAGAGGCAGACCAACCAACTGCAATATCTGCTCAGAGTGGTGCTCAAGACATTATGGAAACACCAGTTTGCATGGCCTTTCCAACAGCCTGTGGATGCGGTCAAGCTAAACCTCCCTGTGAGTAATTTGGGCAGGGTTCAAGGTTGTTCCCCTTCTGTGTGTCTCCAGGTGAAGACACATTCCAAGGGAAGGGACAGATGGGTTTGGAGCCATGGTGAAAGCTCTGAATACCAGCACCTGTGGGGCCTTTGAGTGTGTGGTTTAATGGGGGAAGGAGAAGCCAGGCTTGTGGTGGCACATGCTTGTAATCCCAGCTACTTGAGAGGTGGAGGCAGGAGGATCACAAGTTCAAAATGAACATGGGCAACTTAGCAAGGCCCTGTCTTAAAATATAAAGGGCTAGGCTCTGTCCACCAAATACGTAGTTCAGAAGTAGAATGCTCCTGGATTCAGTCCCCAATAACAAAAGAAGAAGAAAACAAATGAGGGAAAAGAGAAAGAACAAAGTAACTGGCTTATAGTAACTGGTTTCTTAGCTACTGGACCCTGGAGAGAGTTGAGAGCAGTTGAGTAAAGATGGGTGAAACAAACAGGAAAGACTGCTTACAAGTTTCTGTCCAGTTTCATGGTGAGCTGAAATCAGAGCACATGGTAGTCCTTGTCTCCTTCCCTTTTCAGCTATGGTTTGCTTGTTCAGTAGAAGTAGGCAAGGTCAGACTTTGCTGTAGAACTGGTTTCATGCATCAGCAGAAGCTAGCATCATTGTCACTGTCACTTAATGAAGGCTGGGGAAAAGCTTCAGGTTATTTCCCAGGGAGCAAGTACATGGAAGTGACCCTAGGGGGAAGAAATAGGCCAGGTGCCTTGGAAAGCAACTTTGCCCATCTCCCTTTTGGTGGCTACAGTGTCTCCACCAACTGAGCTATATCTCCAGCCCCACTGGAGAGTTTTCTTTAATTTGTCCACATCTGCTGCTCTGTAATCATAACTTGTCTCGTGACCGAACCTCAGGGGACCTAAGGTTAATAAATGTTGTAATTTTTTCTTACCTTCAAAACTATCAAGGACTTATTTCTAAATTGTCCTTTGTTATATGCTAAGTCTTATATAACTTGGTGAGTGAATTAGGTGGCAGTAACCACTGACCCAAGTTGGGTTTATGAGTGCTGGAACTGCTTATGTGGAGGAGCAGACTTAGCTTCCACCAGGCATCTAGACTGTAGGAGGAGGGATACCTTCCTGGCTTGGAAATCTTATGTCTGTGACAACTATCCAGTGTGACCTGTCCACTAAATATGTATCATAAACACCCCGGGAAAGAGGAGGCTGGAGAGGGGGCGCTGCAGATTTGGGTAATGAACTGGCTCAGGAAAGGGGTAAAGGCAAAGGGGTACCATGTGTACCATTGATCAAGACAAGGAACCAGAGGCATCTGGCTGGGGTTGTTTGCTACATGGGTATGACTGGGCTATGCAAGGTCCACAGTTGAGGGTGACATTCTAAAGCAAATGCAAAGAACCCGCTGCAGAAGGGAATCCAGGGCAACCTAGGGCCTCTAAGGATTTCATGGGGAGAGGAGGACAGGGGTGGGTAGTAGGAGGTCTACACAAAGGTTAGAGAATCTCCAGCAGACAACAGTTCCCCCAAATTTCTGCATCAGAGACTACAGGGAAATCAGAGATGAGGATTCAAATCTGACTGCCTTGTTGGCCTTTTAGAAGGCATTGGTGACCTTAGGAAGATGCAACACAGAAATAGAAACTAGATTTGTTATGGTGGGATTGAGAAGGTGAGGATAAAAGCATCCATTTCAAGAAACTTGGCTTTGAAGGGAAATGTGTCAGAACCAGAGTAATGGAAGGATCAGTTTGTTATAGGAAGACTGCATGAGTGGGAAACAAAGGCCTGGAGGGTTGAGAGGGCAAAGACCAAGGAAAGGGGAATTTAAGGAACTTGAGATCTCTGAGAAGGCAGCGTCTCAGGTAAGGTTGAGGGAACAGCACTGGCCAGTGGAATAGTTGGGTGGGAAGTATGGTTGATGAGACCAAGGGGTCAATTTGTGTGAAATGGAGACTGACTCCCAAGGGTGACCATCATCTCACTGCTCCTGGTAGACTACCTGTCTAGCCACCTGCGCAGTCTCACATGGAAAGCTTTTTTTTTTTTTTTTAAAGTTGGACACAATATAAAAATGCTGAGGATTGAACCCAGGACCTCACACATGCTAGGCAAGCGCTCCACCATCGAGCCACAATCCCAGCCCGAAAAGCTGTTAATAGAACCACTTCCCTTTTTCTGTTTTCCCTGATCTTCATCTGCATTTTGCCCATTTATTTGTCATGTCCTAAACATACTGCCTTTGCCTCCATCCCAGCTCCCTCCTAGTCTACCCTCTACCATTATGCTCTTTGCCTCTAAGCCACTTGATTTACTGTGGCCAATGAAAACACTGAATACTATCTTAGAAACCTTTCATCAAGAATAAAATCTAGATATCCTTTGGGTCTGGGGTATTTGAGTGTGGTTCTCTTGGGAAAGGCAACTAGAGCATAGTATATCTAGTGTAGTAAGTTTAGCCTTGAGTTCCTTTCTTGAACTAGGTCTTCTTCTCCCTAGGGTGCCTGGTGTATCTAGCCCTTACATTGAAGTGATGTCAGAGCAACTTAAAACCCTTCTGCCCACTATCAATATCAGCAGGATCTGGTACTCAACTGATAGTAGTTTTGCTCTCTCTTCTGCAACAGCTTTTCTACCCCTAGCTGACCCACTATACTTGATATTCTACCAAAATGTAGCTTAATTTTGGGAGTCTTCATCCTGACTTGGGGAGATGACCTCAAAGAATGTAGTTCTCAATGGGTGTGGCCAAGAGGTCAGAGTTAGACCAACACTTATTGAGCCTCCTGCCTGGTCCTTTGTGTTTCTTCTTCTTGGAAACCTAGCACTATTTGATCTATCTTCAGTTTCCTTGTATGTTTTTGAAAATAAGCTCTTGGATTTAGAATAGTTTAGATATAGAGAAAAGCTGTGAGGATAGTAGTACACAGTTTGATTTCAAAGACCTTAGAACATACATATCTGCTCTCTGGGGCCCCTTCTCTTTTGTACTTTAAGATCCAAAGGTTTGAGGATTGTGTCTGTTGGATGCTTTCCTTAAAAGTACTTCATTGTGGTTCATTCTGTACCCAAATTTGGATACTAATGAAACCATAGTGGTATACTACATGCTAGTGAAAGAAGTGTTGAAGTCCCATGAACTTGACTGAAGGTTGAGGTTTGTGCCTTATAGTTCTTCCTGAGCATTTGTAGGGGAGAGGCTCCAACACTGGTGCCAGGGGGATTTGCAATTTTTTGGATGATTAAAATATCAAATGGTGAGGACAAAAGAGGCCCTGCTGTGATTGTTTTATTAGTAAAAACTGCTTTTTAAAGGCTGTGTGTACTTTCACCATTGTTTATTAAAACTGAATGAATATTTAACATTGAGAAGAAAAGGGGGGGGGGATTTTGATAAAAAATGTGTTTCAGGACAGGGCAGTTGGCAGCTTGCATATTTTCCTTCCAAATTGCCACCCAGCATTTAGGAATCCTTCCCTGATTCACTTTTTTGGGTTCCTCTGGAGGTTACTCACTGATACCATGGAAAGTATGTTCTCTGACTCTCTTTGCTTTACCTGTGGAATAACCTGAGTGAGCCCCACAGACCATCTGGCTGTCCCAGCATGGCTGCTGAGATGACACTGGCCTTTGCTCTTTCCACTCCCCAGGATTACTATAAGATCATTAAAACACCTATGGATATGGGAACAATAAAGAAACGCTTGGAAAACAACTATTACTGGAATGCTCAGGAATGTATCCAGGACTTCAACACAATGTTTACAAATTGTTACATCTACAACAAGGTGAGATGTGGGGGTGGGTGCCCAGCTATTCTGGGTGAAGGAGATGGGAGACCTGTCCGGAGCCTTAGGGTAGGAATGCTGGGAGCTGGGCTTGGAGTCTTGACAGCAGGAGACAGTTGGAGGTGGAGGCGACAGACCTGTGGTTTTGCCTGGGACTGGGTGTGTTTCATTTGTGGGGAGGAGGGTACTGGCCACTTAAGCTGTCCTTGTGAGCCTGAAGCATGTGCTTCTGGTACCCTTGGGATTTTGGTTCCTCTGCATGTCTAGTAGAGAGGTTTGAGAAGGACAGTCCACTGGGATGGTATAAATTGTCAGGGAAAGCCTATTCAAATATAGTCATGCAGAGGTGTGTGCAGACAGAAACCTCCATGTGTGAGAGGGTACATTGGGGCTGACCACAGAGCCTATTAGTTCTGTGGGTCACAGTCTCCTGGAACTGTGGACATGACCATTGATAAATCTTGGCCATAGAATTGAGTGTCCCCCTGATTGATCTTACATGTAGACCCAAGGGTCACTTCCTAACCCCCTAGTCAAACCTTTCGGCTCGGCTGTGCCATGAAGCCAGATCATTTGTTTACAGTTCAGACCACAGATGTGATTAAAACCAACCCTTTCATAGAACGACTCTGGAGGGAGACACTATACAGAAC
This sequence comes from Marmota marmota marmota, assembly GCF_001458135.2. Classification (NCBI taxonomy): domain Eukaryota; kingdom Metazoa; phylum Chordata; class Mammalia; order Rodentia; family Sciuridae; genus Marmota; species Marmota marmota. The sequence continues at coordinate 4,263,174 of NW_026000241.1, read as the reverse complement.
TCAGCTTTTGACCTCTGCTGGTGTAGTGGGTAAAATTGCCCAGAAGAGATGGGTAGGTGAGTTTCTTGAAGTTTACCATGTTTTGTAAAGTCTTAGCTCTCCTCACTTAGGTGGCAGTGACATGTACAAACCAGGCCCATGGTTTAGAGCTGAGTGGGAAGAGCATGTCTGGACAAGATGATAGAGGGGACCCATGAAACAGTGTGAAATGGGCCTTGTCTATACCCCACTAAGCTGCCTTGGGGGTATATTGGGGAGCACTCTTAGAGCCCTGCTAAAGTATTCATGGCAAGAAATCCTGTGTAATTCAAGTATTTCTAGTGAAATAATATGAGTTGTGTCCAAGGAGGCCCTAAAGCAAGGAGAGCCCCTGTCAGGGATTGACTGAACTTGGTAGATGCTTAAGGCACTAGGATGGTTTCTCAGGCCGGAATTTAAACTGAGAGAGGGAATTGCAGTAAACAAGTGCAGGCTCAGCACCCCTGTAGGGACACCTGGTAGTATAATAAATGTTGTGGCCCTTTGGGGTCCAGATCAGAGAAGGAGCCTGAATATAATGCTTTATGCGTTGGGGTAAGGGGTGGCCCATCCATAGAGGTGGGGAGGGGAGGGCTTCCAGCACTACCTGTCTCTCTCCTCATCCAGCCTGGAGATGACATCGTCTTAATGGCAGAAGCTCTGGAGAAGCTCTTCTTGCAAAAAATCAATGAACTGCCCACAGAAGAAACTGAGATCATGATAGTCCAGGCAAAAGGAAGAGGACGTGGGAGAAAAGAAGCAGGTAAAGTACTGAAAAATCAAATTGGCTTTGTTTCTATCTAGTATTTGATCCTTTTCCAGGTTTAATAGAGGACTGGGGTTGTGAGGAAGTAGATGGTGACAGCATACACCAAAGTGATGCTATTTTGAACTCTGTGGGGTTAATTTCAGTGCTGGATCTCCTCCACAGGATCCCATGACCTTGTGACCTCCCCCCAAGTAGCCATTGTTGGGCCCTGCCTTGTAGAAGATGGTTGATTTACTTAGATCAAAAAGACAGCACAGCTTTTTCAACCACTTAGACATTGTTTGAACTCTCATCTTGATAGTTCTATAGATGGTTTTTACCTTTCCGTTTTATTTTATTGAGAGAGAGAATTTTTTTTTTAATATTTATTTTTTAGTTTTCGGCGGACACAACATCTTTGTTTGTATGTGATACTGAGGATCGAACCCGGGCCGCATGCATGCTAGGCGAGCGCACTACTGCTTGAGCCACATCCCCATCCCCTTATTTTTTATTTAATTCATCCAAAAGCAGTTTTAGCCAGTGTCTCTGTCCTACAGACTTGAGGTTTGTTATCTGAATTACCGTAATGCACTTGTGTCACAGCCATGCCTGTCTTTGATGCTTAGTCATCTGAAGTCAGTTATTGCCCTTCTTGTGTATCTCTGCATGTCCTGTTGTGTCTTCCCCCATACACACCCCAATTGACACAGGTTTCCAGAGGTTAGCTGCCCATTCAAAAGAAATGTTTTTGTCTAAGAAAATATCTTAACTGCTTCCTTCATCTTGTCCTTTGTGGCGCTGTGCTGCAGAAGAACAACGTTTTTGAGGCAGTCCTGGGTATCCTTCTTGTGCTTTTCTTAAGGAGGAATCTTTAGCCTGGTCTCCCATCCTCTTCTGAAGTGGCACAGTGGTCAGCTGAGTCCCCTGCAGTACCTGAAGTAACCAAGGAAAACGAGTCTTGCTGAACATCTTTTGGCTCTTCCTTTTTCTTAACATGAGGAGCCTATTCCTTGCTCTCTGTGTTCCAATTTGGGGAGAAGGCCAAATGTAGTGTCTGGGGAAGGAGAATTGGGAAACTCACAGAACCACAGAACCTCCTCCTTGCTCTTCACAGGGAGCCTAGACAGCCTAGAGATGAAGGCTGCTTTTACAGAGCATTTGGAATTTGTATTCCTTTGCATAGCAGCCAGTGTGCATGCAAAGGATGTGGAAATCCAGATCATACTCTCAGGTTCAGATTTCATGGTCCACTTGCTCATGTTAGAGCTCTGGTCATAACCCCTTGTTTTTGGAGCTGGTTGGGTATGCTGTGTGACTAGTTTGTTTTCCCACCCATCCACACAGATGAAGGGATGCAGCCTGAGGTAGTCCAAAAAAAAAAAACAGCAGCTGTCCACTGAACCCAGTGATGCCAAGAAATGGGGTTGTGCCAGTTTACAGAAACCTTGGTGAAGGTGGTTACTGCTGGCATCTGCCAGGAACACCTAAAGGCAGTACTTTAGGGAATGAGGTCAGCTTTGGCTGAATGCTCTAAGGAGCACTTCTCTGATGTCCATTTATAATCCTTATGCTAACAATCAGCATGAATTTTCTGTTCCTTTATCCCGTCTTTGAAGTAACATTTGTGCCTAAATGGGAAGTTATGGTCACGATGCCCCAGAAATTGTGGTGCTCTCCAGGCCTGGGGCTTATGAATGGGTTGGTACAGTGGCATCTGGGGTATGGGTGACATTGTCTCTGGGACAAATGCACCATGTATTTGTGTGCTAGTACCCTGGCAAAGTCAGCCAGGGTGTTTAGTACAACTTCTAACTTCCTGTCCTTTTTATTATTGGTAGGGACAGCAAAACCTGGCGTCTCCACGGTACCAAACACAACTCAAGCATCAACTCCTCCGCAGACCCAGACCCCTCAGCAGAACCCTCCACCTGTGCAGGCCACACCTCACCCTTTCCCTGCTGTCACCCCAGACCTCATCGTTCAGACCCCTGTTATGACGGTGGTGCCTCCCCAGCCACTGCAGACACCCCCACCAGTGCCGCCTCAGCCACCACCCCCAGCTGCTCCAGCCCCACAGCCTGTGCAGAACCATCCACCCATCATCGCAGCCACCCCACAGCCTGTGAAGGTGAGCATCTAGAGTTCTGGCCAGTTGCTACCACCAAGGAATGGGGTCTTACAGGAGACAAGTAGTCCTGTCCTTTCTAATGGTTTGTGCAGAACCTGTCCTAGGCACTGACCAGGTCATCTCACTATGTATTTCATAATCATATTACATTCCCCAGTGGATACCTTCCCCCTTCCTCTGTCTCTAATTTAGACTGCATGTTTGCAGGTGTCATCTGAATAGTTGTGCCTACTGTGGGAAAGGTCTCTAGCATTTTGTAGGAAAGGGCTTTATTAGGCTTCTTTGACCTGAATCCTACACTCAGTTGTGTACTTTCTCCTATCACCGTCTTTTCCCATCCTAGCTACAAAGCAGAGTGATAGGATCTCCCTGTCCTCAATCTTTTGCCTGCCCAATTACCTTTGAGCCCAATCACTGAGAATGTTGAGACCCTGTACAGGGCCTGGTTTAGGGGAGATCCGAGGAGCGGCTGTACTGGCTGCCATATTTGACCGAGCCTTTTACACCTATACTTCTGGCAGACAAAGAAGGGGGTGAAGAGGAAAGCGGATACCACCACTCCCACCACCATTGACCCCATTCATGAGCCACCCTCACTGGCCCCAGAACCCAAGATCACCAAGCTGGGCCCCCGGCGGGAGAGCAGCCGGCCTGTGAAGCCCCCAAAGAAGGATGTGCCAGACTCGCAGCAGCACCCAGTGCCAGAAAAGAGCAGCAAGGTATCGGAGCAGCTCAAGTGCTGCAGTGGCATCCTCAAGGAGATGTTCGCCAAGAAGCATGCTGCCTACGCCTGGCCTTTCTATAAGCCTGTGGATGTGGAGGCTCTGGGCCTGCACGACTACTGTGACATCATCAAACACCCTATGGACATGAGCACAATCAAGGTGAACCCTCACTCCCCTGGGTTGGAGGGTTAAGATGGGGCAGAGGCCTCCCTCCCCAGCTTTCCTCCTAGACCAGACCCTGGCCTTCAGCTTCCACAAACTGTGTAGCTATGTACTTTCCCAGCTGCCCAAAGAAACCTGGTGCCACCTGCTGGGAGTTGGGGGATGTGCATTGAGACAATGTGCTTGGCTATTTTGGTTGCAAGCAGTGGTGCTGCCCCATTCTCCTTATCAGGAGAACTGAGATGTGTCCTCCATTGCCTTGGTAGATGTTCCAGAAGAGCTTGGGGATTGGTGATTTTGCCAGGCTCTCTGTGATAGAGAGGACCTTGCTATCGCCTCTGTGGGAGAAAAAGTATATGCAAAAATCTGAACTGGGTGCAGCCCTCCTTTCATCTTCTCTTCTTCAATTCTGGCCTAACTTTTGCCTCCTGGGATTCTGTCTCTTACCCTTTAGCCAGTCACAGTGACAACCCAGGTGAACTTGATTTGTTAAGCTGGGAAATTCTCTGCCCAGAGACTTGCTTTTGAGTGTCTCCTTGGGCATCTGATGCTGAGAACTGGGGCAATAGCTTCTCCCTTCCATCACCACCACCACCTGGGCCTGATTTAAACCAAGAGCCACTAAGAAGCCAACCTGCTCCTTAAGCAGCTTTTGCTGCTACCACATTCAGTGGCTACCTCCCCATTAAAACACAGGCAGACAAGGCTAAATGGAACCTGTCTTGTTTTTCTAGTCTAAATTAGAGTCCCGTGAGTACCGTGATGCTCAGGAATTTGGGGCCGATGTCCGATTGATGTTTTCCAACTGCTACAAGTACAACCCTCCTGACCATGAGGTGGTAGCCATGGCCCGAAAGCTCCAGGTGAGGCTTTGGGGAGAAGGGGTCAAATCTCTTAGGAATATGAGCAGATTTAATTTCAATTACTTTGTGATAATGCCACATAGTTTTGGAAGTGTTGATTCAACTCAAACTAATGCATGCATTAAAGTTGGGGTTATTGAAGCAGGATGGCTGGTTTTGGGGGGGGGTGCTCCATTGAAAGCCCCCTCCTTACCCTCCACCTACATTCTGATGCCCTTGGCCATAAAAGCGTATGTGCTGTGCATGGCCCAGACTCCTCTTTAAAATAGACTTGTCTGAAGTCAACAGGAGACACTCTTGCCAGGTAAACAGTTCATTGCACTTGTGAGCCAAATTAACTGCTCACCTGGGTTTCTTCACCAAAGCCTTGAAAGGCTTTGTTTGCCTTTTGACTGCAGAGTGCCTCTTTCTTGATGGTTCCACATGACCACAGTTCTCTAAAGGGAGGAGTTTGAGGACCCTGTCCTTCGGGTTAAGTCCTGGGTAGTAAAAATCACACATGGGGGAGATTTTAGCATAAATGTATAAACTGATTCTGCTTTTAAAGAAAGAAAAATTAAGTACTAGGAAGTAGATACCTGATTATCTTTGGGTAATAAGAATTTTGGAGATACAGGGCTGGGGGTGTGGTTCAGTGATAGGGTGCTGTCCTAACATGTACAGGGCCCTGGGCCCGCTCATGCACGCACACACACACACACACAAAAAAAAACTTTTTAAAGAATAAAATCATTATTTAATGCTTATTTATAACCTGCTTTTTGAAATTCTTAGAAAGTAAGCATATATGATCATATAAATTCCCTATCTTCCCAGGGCCGTAGGTTGTTTCTGCTTTCAGATTTCCTAGCAGGCTTAGGGCTAAGCCACCTGTTATCACAAGATACAGGTTTACTGGTTGTGGGTCTCAAAGCTTTCTTCTGCCTGGTTTATACAGCCATCTGCAGAGTTCTTCTGAAATTGAGGACTTTGTAAGCTTTCGGTGACTTGTGAGTTTGTGCTACACAGAGGTTACCTGAGTCCCACTTGCCCACCTTTCAGTTCTACCAGTTCCGTACACTGTCCCAGACTCATACCATAGTGTCTTCCTTCTTCTCCATTGTTATGTAGCCCCATCCTGGTTCTGTCATTCAGCCTGTATCTGGTCAGGGGCTGTGTTTAGTTTAGAGGATATGTTCTCAAATTCTGGCATAAGAAATAAAACATTTCCTTGTAGGGCCAGGTGAGCTTGCTCTTGCTAACGTGGACCTGGCCTTATTACTCAAATGCATGCTCAGATTTAAAGATTTTTATATTTAGGACTTGTTTCTTTGTTTTATTTTTCCTGAATTTGGCAGGGAGTGGAGGGTTGTGCTCCCTTTTCATGTAGTGCTACCCATCTTCATAAAGACGACTGCCCCTTTGCCCCTTAGTGTTTACATGTCCCATTCTTGGAACATTTTTTCGTTGTAGATGGATGGACATGATTAAATAAGTCAATTTATTTTTACGTGGTGCTGAGGCTCGAACCCAGGGCTTCACACATGTAAGGCGAGCGAGCGCTGTACCACTGAGCCACAACCCAACTCACATGTCCCATTCTTTTTTTTTTTTTTAATTTCAATGTTTATTTTTCAGTTTTCGGCGGACACAACATGTTTGTTTGTATGTGGTGCTGAGGATCGAACCCCGGCCACATGCATGCCAGGCGAGCACGCTACCGCTTGAGCCACATCCCCAGCCCCACATGTCCCATTCTTGAAAGAGTTCAGGCTTTCTAATTTTACTGCAGTTCTTATACAGGACCACCTGGTGGCAGTGATGGCTACAGATTTGTGTTAAATGCTTCCCTCCTTCACTCCCTATTCTCTTAAGACTGTTAGCTTTTACCCATGTTAGATAGTTGTGCCCTTTCTTTATCCTTATGAATACAGCAGAACCCAGACAAGTTCTCTGCCAGCCCTGGAGAGTGCTGTTTTGAGCCACTTTGTTAGGGAAAGGGAAGAAAAAGAAAGCATCCTCTAATATGTTCTAGCTCTCTTTTCCTAATTTGTGTATCTTTTTCCCTATCCTCAGCTCAAACCGTAGAGCTGCTTTCTCTTCACAATTTCTGCTTTTCCCAAAAAAAAAAAAGTTTTAGGGGTTTTAAGGCATGGTGATGCACTTCTGTAATACAGCGGCTCAGGGGAGCTAAAGCAGAATTGCGAGTTCAAAACCAGCCTCAGCAACTCACTGAGGCACTGTCTCTAAATAAAATACAAAAAAGGCCTGGGCATGTGGCTCAGTGGTTAAATGCCCCTGTATTCAGTCCCCAGTATCTATCCTTTTGGGAAGGGTTGAACCTGTTTAGACATGCAGTTTTTTAACCTGTAGTACTGCCATTGAGATGCTTGCCTCTGAAAATATTGCCATCTCTCCCTACCAGGAGACAGGTAGCCTTAAGTTCTTCGATATCAGCTTGGGTTTGGGGGTTTTTGTGTTGGGAGTGGTGTACCAGGGATTGTATTCAGGAGTACTAGACCACTGAGCCACATCCCCAGCCCTACTTTATATTTTATTTAGAAACAGGGTCTCATTGAGTTGCTTAGCACCTCACTTTTGCTGAGGCTGGCTTTGAACTTGTGATCCTCTGTCTCAGTGTCCTGAGCCACTGGGATCACAGTTGTGCACCATTGCGCCCAGCGGCATGGTTTTTGATGACTAGAGTTTTCATTGGGGTGGGGGAGAGTATGACAGACATAGACAAAGCCCTTGCCCTTGCTTACTGTTTAAGAGGTATTGGGACCTGCTTAGTTAAGTTTCTTAATTGGGTTATGCCAATGGAGTGGGATTTATCTAAAAAGTTAAATAGAAAAGAATCTATTTCATTTTCCTCCTTCAGCCACTTAAGAAAATTTGTATCTACCAGTCTGGCAGCCACAGTCACAAAGATGGCCAGTTGACTTCTAGACTTAAGAATTTCCTCTGGAGCCTAAAGGAGGCATGGGCTGAAGGCCATCCGTATATCCAGAGCTGCTGCTGGCCCTGCCTTCTACTCTCTGTTCTGTTATATAAGAGTAATTTAGAAAGTTTGGTAGTGATTGCAGTCCATGTGGCTATCACCAGAGATTTATTTGCAGAAGAAAAAAAATCACAAATTCTAGGTGATACACAGGTGTTTTATCGCAGTGAGAAAAAGTAAATGAAAAGTACATTGTGCTGCCTGAAGTGTATCCCAGAGGCAGGAAATGGTTTTGAGATAGGTGTACATGTGTCTTTATATCTTTATTTTAATATTTATTTTTTAGTTGTTGGTGGACAATACTTTTATTTTTTTTTTTTTTTAATGTGGTGCTGAGAATCGAACCAAGTGCCTCATGCAGGCTAGGTGAGCACTCTACCTCAGAGCTACAACCTCAGCCCGGTGTCTTTATATCTTACACACACAGCTGCATCCCTAGCACCTGGCACCTAGTGAGCCTCCCACTTCCTGTGTCCTGTAGCTCCAACTCTTGGCTCCAGATCTGGTTCATCTGGGAGTCTTGAGGCACTATGGTCTTCTAGCACCTGAGCATGTCTGTTTCATTAAAGGGAGGAGTGTGCTTCCCCTGTGGATCAGTTGCAGCCTGTGGTATGTGACCCTGGGTCAGGATTTCTAGCAAGAAGAGATATTTGGCTTTGAAATTAGCGGGGCATGCTAAGGCTGAGAAACACATATGACACATATGACCCATAGAGGAAGGAGTTGGGAGATATTGGACGCCAGATGGAGATCTGGGCCCACCTTGACAGCTGGACCCAACCAGGACAGTTCCAGCCCTGCCTGATGTTAGTTTCTTATCCCAGCTTGCTTCCTGTCTTGTACTCCTTGTTGTTTGGTCTTGGCTTTGGGTAAGACATACTCAAGGAGTATGAGGAAGCCTCAAAGTGAGTGCCTCCCACCTTCATCCCCATTGTCCAAAATAACCACAGTCTAGGGCGGAGGAACAGAGATGTCCTTGTGGCAAGGGTAATGTTATCTCAAAGCCAGCCCAGAGAGACTGCATATACAGACAAGTGACCTGAAGCAACTTTCACTCTAGGCCTTCTGACCTGAGGAGAGTTGGTTACCTCTTTTTGTGATGTCCTGATATCCTGACATGTCTCAGAAACACTATCCTTCCCTCTGCTTCTTTCCTGAAGGCCTGACTCTTCTAGGATCTTGTGGCCCTAGCTGCCCTTTATGGGACCTGAGCCTATCCATATCTAAGATGCTCTGGTGGGTTGGAGTTGGGGTAGCAGCTCTCCTGGCATGTGACCAGGTGCTGTGGGGCTTAAGGATTTTGCATGCTGCCCCATTGGGGGCCTTCTCTGTTATGAAACTCCTTCTTCCTGCCTGGTTTCTTCTCAACAGGCTGTAGTCATCTCTTGTGTATCTTTGTCCTTGTCCTTGTCCTTGTCCTTAGGCCTGCTCAAGAATTTATTTCTGAATAGATTAGAAAGTTATTGCTCTTCTAGTACTTCATCAGCCAAACCACTGAACACACCACAGAATCCCAGGTAGGGCCCTACTGGAAGAAGCTGTGCACTGGGTGGCCTGAAGGGGAGGGAAGTGACATGTTTTGTTATAGAAGACACCCAGCTGCCTGGAAGAGGAAACCTGAGAGTGTGTTTCTTGATCCTTCAAGAGGGAGTCCTAGGGCAGGCTTCAGCAAGTGTGCACTGAGTTGGAACAGCAGCCTCAGTGCTTGGCCCCACGCACTGCTCTCTGAAGCATGAACACCCACTTAGGGAAGGTACCTTTTGTTGTATGTATTGCTGCGTTGATTACTTTGTTCTGTGATTAAAGCATGTCTCAGAGTCCTGCTAGGAGGTCTGGGAGTGGCTGTCTGGTAGAAAACTTGCCTAGCATGTGTGAAGCCTGGATTCTATTCCCAGCACCATAAACAACAAAAAATCCTACCAGGAAATCTGTTCCTTTGACTTTTGTCCAGAGCAATCACTGGATTGATGGTGGAGTCATCAGAATACAGGGGGGAACCTGCCAGCTGGTTTGCATGTCCTTACCCTTGGAACCCCAGATGAGGCTCCTGTTCTCTGAGCTCTAAAACCTCGCATAGTTCTATATGACTTTTGAATCTTGGAGTCAGGAGATCTTAGGGTCTCTTGGAATGAATTCCTATGCCTAGTCATCTCCATGGCCTCTGCTCAGGTCACTTGCACTTCACAAGGTGACTGAGCCTTTCTTCAGTACACCCATACCTCTACCTTATGTACACTGAAGCTGTCTCAGCCAGGAACTTGGCCCTACTAATGTGAAGAATGGGGATATAAACTCAAGCATATGGTCTTGCACTCTGCCAGGCACACTCCCATCTTGTGGCCTTTGCATATACTCTTCCCTCTGCCTGCAAGGTTCTCTGTAATGGCAATTCTTATTGCGTCCTGTGGAATCAAAGGCTGGCAGAGCCTCCTGTTCTGGGAATCATAGATCTGATGGCGGGCAGCAGCCTCAGGGCACTATTTCTTAGGGTTTTGCCTTGAGCCCAGCATTTTTCAAGCACCCTCAAACTAATGTTCTCAGTGAGCTGGACCTGAGTCATTGTGTACCCTGTTCAGTGAGTACCAGCCATGTTAGGACTTGGCCCTACTAATGAGTTAGTGAGATTTGAGAAAGGAGTGTTGAATGACCTGAGCCAGAGGGCATGAGCCAGCTCCTCACCACCCATGTTAGTGGCAGAGAGGGGTCCTCATCCTTGCATCCTTCTTTTACCCTCTTGCATACTTCCCCGTTGAGTTGACCCCAGTAGCCAGTAAGATCAAGGTGACCCTTGCGGGCATGGCTTCCCTCCCCAGGATGTATTTGAAATGCGCTTTGCCAAGATGCCAGATGAGCCTGAGGAGCCAGTGGTGGCTGTGTCCTCCCCAGCAGTGCCACCCCCCACCAAGGTGGTGGCCCCACCCTCATCCAGTGACAGCAGCAGTGATAGCTCCTCGGACAGTGACAGTTCCACTGACGACTCTGAGGAAGAGCGAGCCCAGCGGCTGGCTGAGCTCCAGGAGCAGGTGAGGATACCAGCCTTCAGAGTCCATGGACCTAGAGGTTTCTGAGTGATGTCCCTTATGGCCTTTCCCATCTGCTAGATCAAGTACGTGTTGATCATACACGTAGTATTGGGGGAGGGGGGCTCATTTTTCTGAGTAAAGATGAGGCTTCTGTGTCCTTTCCATGTCTGGAAGGAGGAGGCCATGCCAGGATATCCATCTCTCCTGGGGCTGGCTGTCGGCTTGCCCCCTCCCTCCAAGCTAGTCATTGGGTCCTTAGTGCTTGATGTATCTGTACACTCTAGCCCAACCTCTGAGGAACCCTCCTTGTTAGCATCTCGGGACCAGGATAGCCAAGGGCCGGCTTGGACAACTCCTCCCCTGAGGAGGACCCTGGCATACTTTGGAATTTGGGGAATGGGTGAGCATGGGAACTTTGGAATCTGATTATTGAGGCAGGTCACTTGACTGAGGGCCAGCCCTACCTCTGCTTCCTGCTCTGCCATACCCTGATTCTTGGGGCCCCATGGCGTCCTTGTACTATATAGTTTGATGCCCGGGGTGTGGGTTATAAAAAGGAGATCTCAGCCCTGGATATAAATCTTGCCTGTCTGCTCTACAGCTCAAAGCCGTGCACGAACAACTTGCAGCCCTCTCGCAGCCCCAGCAGAACAAACCAAAGAAAAAGGAGAAAGACAAGAAGGAAAAGAAAAAGGAAAAGCACAAAAAGAAAGAGGAAGTGGAGGAGAATAAGAAAAGCAAAGCCAAGGAACTTCCTCCCAAAAAGACGAAGAAAAACAACAGCAGCAACAGCAGTGCAAGGTCTGTGCTTCCCAAGTCTACTCTGGGTGGGGACCCTCTGTCCAACACACCCATGGTGAGGTGGGCCAGGCCGGCAGACACTCACTTGCAGCAACATTTAGTTGTTCTCTGTTCCCTTTTCTCTGGGATGAGTCTTTGGAGCTCCCTGTGTTTTGCAAGAGAGGATAGTATGGTGTAGACACCAAGGATGCAGCCACATCCCAGCTTGTGCATCCCTTGGTCAGTTTGTTGTCAGTTTTTACTAGGTATTCCCAGGGAATTAATTTCTCAAGCCTATTTCTTGTGAAGACCAGCTGGGTGGGGTGTGGGAAGCCCCCTGCCCCCATATACATGGAGGAATGAGTGCCTGGCTTCCTCAGGAGACCTGTTCTTGACGGTGTCTGCATCGTCCCTTCATAGCAAGAAGGAGCCAGCACCCATGAAGAGCAAGCCCCCTCCCACATATGAGTCAGAGGAAGAGGACAAATGCAAACCCATGTCATATGAGGAGAAGCGACAGCTCAGCCTGGATATCAACAAACTCCCCGGTGAGAAGCTGGGCCGCGTGGTGCACATCATTCAGTCACGGGAGCCTTCACTGAAGAACTCCAATCCCGATGAGATTGAGATTGACTTTGAAACTCTGAAGCCGTCCACACTGCGCGAATTGGAACGCTACGTCACCTCCTGTTTGCGGAAGAAAAGGAAACCTCAAGGTGCACTTGGGCCCTCTGGATATGGGGGTCCTTCTCATGGACACCCTCTCCTTTCTCCCTCTGTATCCTTCTTTTCCTATTGTAAAATCAATGTGCTCAACACAAAAACCTATGAAAGGTTATGGCATTTATGCTTCACCTATCAGAGCCTTCTAGATCCTCTGGCTCGTGGCTGTCTGCAGCCCACCTGCACCTCTCTTTTGAGCCTTACTCTTAGCTGAAGCTGTTTCCATCCTCAGCTACCTATCATTCAGTCCCCAAAAAGTTACCTCCTACCTCTGGAGCCAGGGTAGAGCAAGGCCAGGAGGAAAGACAGGCCTGCCATGTCCCAGGGATCTGTGTACTGACATTATGTCAGAACTGAGCCAAGCTCTGTCCTTCTCTAGTAGAGATATGAGCCTCTCTCCAGGCATGTTTTTCAAGTTGTGTATACCTCACCTTGGCGCATAAGTTTTCCCTTGGGACCACAGTACTTGGGATCTGTGTTGGAGCATTTTTGCTTACACTCTTTATATTCCCAGCCCAGGCTGGCTCCTCTTCAAGTGCACTGTATTATAATATCCACTGGGCCTCCATCCGCGTACTAGATGAGAGCTCTAGGAGACCACTGGGGTTCTTCTCTGTCTTGCTTTGTCTCTGGCATCATGTCTCTTATAGGTCCTTTTCACCCTCTGCCAGAAGGGTAACTTAGGGAAGCCCCAAGGCCAGCAGTACTTCACAATTGCTCTCTGACTTGTTCCCAAATCCCTGAGAAACCCTCCAAAGGATTTTCTAAGAAATTGATAGGGCCTTGAAATTCCAGCACAAGCCAGTGTGTAGTGGTTACTAGCAGGAAATGTGGGACCACTCAGGTCCTGTGACAGTGGCAGCTGGTAGGGACAGCGCTCAGACCCATGAAGCACAGGCTTCCCACTTGTCCTTCCTCTGGCATTTTGGATATGCCATAGCTAACAGCAGCCTCCTGGGTAGGGGTCTTACCTGACACAGTGTCTGTTGCTTGAATTGCAGCTGAGAAAGTTGATGTGATTGCTGGCTCCTCCAAGATGAAGGGCTTCTCGTCCTCAGAGTCAGAGAGCACCAGCGAGTCCAGCTCCTCTGACAGCGAAGACTCCGAAACAGGTTAGGTGACTCCTTTGTAAAGCATTTTGTTAGACCCCTCCCACCAGTGCCCAAAGGCAACAGTCTGGCGAACTTGATGGGCTTTTCTGTCTGTCCATCTCCCTTGTTAACTTTTTCCCTGAGGGGAGGTGAGTAACCCTGTGCTGCAGTGGTCATTCTCTTTATGTGTCCCTCACACCCCCACTCCTGAGGCCTAAGCTAGGAAGGACTAGTAGTCAAAACCATTAACGCTGGGGTGGTGGCTCAGCGGTAGAGCACTAGCCTAGCATGTGTGAGGCCCTGGGTTCGGTCCTCAGCACCACATAAAAATAAACAAATAAAGATATTGTGTCCATCTACAACATATATATAACATATATGTGTGAGTGTGTGTGTGTGTGTGTGTGTATACACAATACCTTTGTGTCCTCCTACAACTAGAAAATAAATACTAAAAAAAAAAAACATCGACACTGCAGAACTCAGGTGGGTAACAAGCAGGGGACTAGGTCTTCAGAACTGTGGGTATTGGCGCCCAGGTGATGCCATCACCTTGGTGTGGCCCTGCCTAGCCTTTTGCCCCAGGGAAGACTGCATCCCTACATGTTGCCCACATCACTGTTGCATACAGTGCTATATTGCAGAGAATGTGCTTGGCCAGACTGGTGAGAACTGAGCCACCTGCAGCTGGTAGACTGCATTGCCAGTTTGCATTTGATCCCATTGTCGTCTGGGCTCTGGGCACTTAATCCTCTCCAGAGTGTGCTTACTACTGTGAAGAATGCTCCTTGTTCTGCTCTCATTCTGCATGTACCTGGACACCTATGTCCTGCTCTTCTAACAGTTCCTTGTGTTCTATGGATCTGCACTGGTGCCCCATCAGAGTCCACCTTCTGTGTAGCAGCTTTAGAGCTGGAGGGCAGGGGCAGGCAAGTGGCAATGCTGGGAGCTAGTTTAGGTAAGAAGGAGACTGCTTTCACTAGGTGTGTATTTTTCTCATTATTCTCAGGGGGCAAGTTCTGAGGCTGGCCTCAGGGAGGGGTAGAGAAGGAGCCGTGGAAGCTGGGAGGCCTGGTGCATATATCATATAAATGAGCTTGCCCCTGGAAAGGTCAAGTCCTATCAGCTGAGTAGATCAGCAGCCGAACACCTGGGACCCAACTGTGGGGTCCCAGGTGTGCTTTGCCAGGTGGATTGGGGTACACAGATCCGTCTGGAAACATGTATTTGAGTCAAGAGGTTCCTGGCATTTTCTTCCACAGTCCTATCACAGTTAGAATTTTAATCTAATTTGAAATAAATGCTAACCCCCACAAATTGAATGCATAGAAATAATGGCCTAATATTTCCAAAGAAGGTGAAGGCTTCTGTGCAGCAGTTGGGAGGATTCGTGTTGCTCCAAGGTGTATGTACATGGGGTCAAATGGACTGAGCCCACCTCTGCTTAAGGGTTCTGGGGTTGGGGGAAAAAGGCACTTCCGGACCTTGGGGTGGGCTGGGGCTTCTCCAGGCCTCCTGTAGTCTAGACTACCTCATTTTTGATCAGTCTAAATGAGATACAATCTGCTAAGGCACATTTATTCTACATTTCTTCAGCACTGGCTGGAGATACTGCCTGGGGCATGTTGTTGGCCTCCTTTGTTGCCATTCTTCACCTTCTGTTTTTTCCTAACACACCAACCTAACTTTTTTTATTACTTGTATTATTTCTCCCCCTCCTTACTTTTTTATTCTATCAGCCAGCAGGGGGTGCTGTACACCTGATCTGCCAAAAAGGTCTGGCCCTGGGCTGGGGGTGGGAGAATGTCAGGGGGGGGTCCTGCCCTTGACAGGGTGAATAGCTGTATTCTTAATCCCAATTAGCATTCCCGGTAGACACTGACTTTTTCACTTTCAGTGCCAGCCAAGCCTCCAGTTTTCCTTTCCTCTGGGTTTTTGCACATTTTGCGTTTTCTATCACGCTGCTCCTTCCAGGGGTTTTTTAGGTTTTTCTTCTAAAGATCCCACTAGCCAAAAGAAAACCTCCAAAGGCTGAACTGGCAGGGGACCTAATCACTAAAACAACTTGGCTGGATTGTGCAGGGGGACTGCTTTGGCTTGATGCTGTATTTTAGGGGGTTTATGATCATCATGTCTTAATTGCAAGTCTCTGACTGTGGAATTTGTTTCTGGTCCCCTCCAGTCCTCTTCTCCATGTTTGCTTTAGGCAGAAACCCTCCTGGGCTCCCACAGGTGCCCTGTCCCCACTCCTGCCACTGGCCATCCCACAACTCAATTTTCAGCAGCTCTCCATTGCTGCCTTTTTTTTTTTTTTTTTTAACTTCCCCCTTTAAAGAAAGTGGAAAGATTGTGCAACAAGTAATTTGAGAGTCCTGGGAACGGCCGTCCTGGCGGGATAGAGGGTGAGATTTACGGTGGTAGAACTGCTGGCTTGCATGCTCTCGGGCTCCCTTCATCCAGCTCAAACCACTCCCTTAGCTGCCTCAAGGGGGCTGTCCCCTCTTCCCAAATGTCCTCCCCACCGTGGGTGTTGCCTGGCTCCATTTTATCTTCTAAGTGCTGGCAAGCAGGGCTGGTGATGGAGCAGTAGCTTTTCCTTTGCCTTCTATATGCACTGGCAAGCTCTGTCATGAGCTGACTGGGCACTTCTGCTCAGGAGGGACCTACTATGAGTGGTTTGTATAGCAGATTCCCAAAGTGGGAGCACACATGTGGCAATGGTGAATGATGAAAGCATCTTTCTGCCACCCCATGCCACAGAGAATATTGTACTATTCCTGGTTGTGGGATAGGGGTGCCAGTAGGCAGCTCCTCCAATATCTGCTTTCCTAGGTCCCAAAGAAGCAGAGAAGTCCCATTTTCTATGGTGGATACAGGCAGCTCTGCCTTGGGGGAAGTGGAAAGGGTAGTGGGGTGCTGAAGATAGATAGTTCTCCTTGGTCTTTTGGAACTTGTTTTGCCCTTCTTGTTCTTATGTTTCCATGTGGATTGGAATTGAAATTCTTGAAAGGGCGTATTTTTGTTGCTTATATTAAGGATCAGTTCTGACTTGGTCCAGGGCATGAATCTCCAAAGAAACTGAAGAGTGGTGCTAAATCACTCTGGAAGAGGGTGGTAAATGGAGCCCTCTTCTGGCAGCCATCCATGCAAAAATGCTGCAGGCTGATCAGGGCTGGGATGCTGAACCTCTGGGGCCAGGTTGCAGTTTAGAGATACTGCCCAGATGAGAGTGTGGGGGCTGCTTTCCCAGCTGGGTCCTAACCACTGTGTATTTTCTTGTTCCCTGCCCAGCAGCACGCAGTGCTGTCCCACCACTTCCTCTGAACTGAGCTTTACTTGCGTTGTATGGTTTTCAGTGAACTTCAGTCTAGCTCTAGTATAGAACTACATGTTCATTGTTGGCTTATGCAGGATTAGTACCTGGATGTCCCCCTACCCCCACTTCTAGAGCACCTGCAGACCTGGCCTGGGCAGACTGGAGGCAGGCATTGTAGGTTCTCCCCTTCTCACTGCCATTGCCAGTGGGCTACAGCCTTTGCTTTCACCAGCACTGGGATCCAGTCTCCCTGGCATGAGGCATGGGATATCCTGGACTTTCCTCCAGATCTCACTTATCATGTTGCTGACATCTGGCACTTCTCAAATGCCGTGCACAGGTCTTGGTAGGCAGTGGTGGCCGCACAGTTTGCATCCCTTTCAGGAGCACCCCCACACCTATCTGTGCCAAGACAGAGGTTCCGGGACATATGTGGAGATTTTCTCTGATTTTGTCCTGGTCTTATGGTTACAGCAGAACGCAGTGCAGCTATTTTAGTCTCCTGATTTCCTTTTCCCAGGATTGGAGAGCATGTGGGCGTTTCTTACTAGCTCCAGGGTAAAAAGGAATGTTGGATGTTTTGGAAGGATTTGAGCTGGGAAGTGCAGAGAGAGGCCATGGGACACTCTTAACCACACAACCAGTCTGGGCTTCTTGGCCCCCAGAGTCTTTGAGGGACTCATTCCAGTCATATCTCTAGGCCGTGGCTTGCCTGCTCCCAGGGTATGACATTTGCCCTTGGAAAGGAGTGAAGTCCATGTAGGGGTTGGGGGTCTGCACAGCCATGTGACAACCGTATACAAACACACACACACACACACACACACACACACGAGTTACAGCTGGAGGAGTTTGGGGCTTCACTGGGTTGAGGGCCATCCTTATGGAATGTGGCCTACAGTGAAAGGCCATGGTGGGTGGGGTTTTCCCAGGCATGTGTTGAGGACCAGGGAGCAGTGTGTTATTGCATCCAGGACTCCAGCAGAGGTGTGGTTCTGCTGTTGCTACAAGGGTGGACTTGCTTGGTGCCCCTCCCTAATCCGGAAACCATGTTTGATGCCCTGGAAAAGGAAGGGAAGGACAAGACTTTCCTCCTTGGTCCTTCTCCATCCCCACCCCCTTCCTCAGTAGTGTCATGGAGTCTTCTTTATAATTCATGGGGTTTATTTATGTATGTTTGTTTTTGCTTTGGGGATCTAGAGGAATGCAAAGATGAGGCTCTGCTCTTTGCCTCCCTCATCTGGAGGTCCTGCACTCCACACCCCTGTCAGGGGTGGTGGTTCTCTAGCCACACCAAAGAAGAAGACTCGAGTTAGCAGATGACTGATGGGCTTAACATACTGGCTAGTGGGACAGGGAGAGGTGTCTGACATTGAAAGGGAACAACTTAGTAATGGTGAAGGAGATGTAGCAGGCAGGCAGTTGGGACACATATGGAACTTGTTAGTGGAAACAGGTGTTCTGTCTAGAAGTGTGAATAAGCTCAGGGCAATTTTGGAGAGGTCTGAACATGCTGGATCCATGGCCCTTCTAAAGGAAAGGTGGGGTCTGTTCCTGCCTTAGGCAGGGTTCCTAGTCTCCAGCACCATTCTCTCGTGCCCTGTCAGCCACTGGGGCACAGAAGACTGGCTCAGTCTGCAGTTCTTCTGTTCTTGTGACTTGATGGTACATTCCACACCATTTCTCTCACACTGATTTCTCTCTTCCTCTATGTAGGTCCTGCCTAATCATTGGACACGGACTCTTAATAAAACGGTCTTCAGTTCCAGATTCCTTCCCAGCAAGCTATAGCTTAAGTCCATTTTCTTCTGTGAAAGGGACAGGACTCCATCAAGTTATGGAATTCCTCAGAGCCCTGGGCCTGTCCCCTGGGGTGGATTAGTCATGTCCAGCAGCACACGCCTAATCCCGCCTTTGGGAAGGCTGCCTGCCTGGCCGGCTGCCCAGGCCTCCCTGTGCAAAGACTGCCTGGCTATCATGCCCAGCCTCCCTGGTCATCTGGGGTCCTTTGGGTGGGTAGCATCTCCTGGAGGGTGATGACAATCCCCCCATATACGTGTACATGTGGTGCTCCTCCATGTGCAAAGCCTGATCACAGTATATTTTCTTTCTTCATTCCCTCTTTTTCTGAGACTCCAGACCCTAAGTGCTTCCCTCTCAGGCCTTCAAGTGACTTTGGCCCAGGAAAGATTTCATTTAGCATAAGAAAGAATACTCTGACCTCCCCAGCTTCCCCATACAAGGAGTGGGGGCTTCAGAGACAAGTCCATCTGGGCCCTGGAAGACTCAGTGGGGCCATCCTGGTTGGCTTGATTAGGAGGCTATCACCAGCCACAGCTGACTCAAGCCTCCTGAAATCCTCCTTCCATCCCCATTATTTCTATTTCTAGAAGTTTATGTTGCCTGGTGGGCATTTTCTCAACTTCTTTGGCCTCTTTCCTCAAGAGGAAAGTAATTTCCAGAGCTTCTGGTGAGGGTCACTCCGGCCATCAACCACAGCCCCTTGTGGGCCACCTGCTGCCCATCTTTTGAGGGGCATTACCATTCCCCTAGAATGATGATGACAGGCACTGGGGCTGGGGCACTTGAGGGTGGCCACATCATCCAAGCCCTTCCAGGGGCACCAGATAGCTTTTTTTGCTCTAAAATTAAATATCAGCCCTTTTTTGGTCATGAGACCAGCATCTCAGCAAAAAATACTGCCTAACATGAAACGTTCCCTAAGAAACTCTGTCTGCATTCTAGAGGGCTCTTTTTCCCCTTCTTTTTAAAAAGTGTGTAGTTTACGTGTACTTCCTAGAGGTCTGCCATCTCCTGGAACCTTGGAGTCTGCCTTCTGGAGCTGGAAGCACATTGAGGAGGTGCCATTTATTGTCAGGTGGTGGGTGCCTGCCTGGAGAAGTCTGGCAGCCCTCCCAAGCTCCTTGTGTCCTTGTGCTGCTCACTGCTCCAGACCTGCTGTGGCCACAGGGTCTAGCCGTAGCTTCCCCCAAATTTCCCAGGGCCCTGCAGTGATACTTCTGAGTTCCTAAGCCACTCCCAGTCCTTTCCAGGCATCCGGCTTCCAGTCAGCTCCATTTGCCAAACAGACTATTTTGAGCTGCCCTTTGGCCTGCGCCTTATGTGTTCCCAGTGAACTTGGCTTGGCTGGGATGGGGCACTTTGTGCCCAGAGATTCCCACAGGACACTTGGGAAGCTGCTGGCATTATCTTTCTGGGAA
This sequence comes from Marmota marmota marmota, assembly GCF_001458135.2. Lineage (NCBI taxonomy): Eukaryota > Metazoa > Chordata > Mammalia > Rodentia > Sciuridae > Marmota > Marmota marmota. Next base: position 4,243,393 of record NW_026000241.1, on the reverse strand, counting down.
GATTCTGCTGTCTTGGACCAAATGGCAGCCTGGATTCCCACAGTGTCTCAGCCACATGCCACCCCTTTTCTCACCCCGACAAGGTGTATGCAGGTTGTAGCTACAGTCCAGTTCTCCTGCTGGGTCCTCCTTGGTCCTTCTCCATCCCATCTTTCTTGCCTATGGGGCTTCCATCTGGCAGAGCATATCCAGAGCCCATTGAGCTTGAGAGCTCTATAGACTTAAGCTGTCACCTGTGCTGAGTGCCTGGGGAACAGCAGAGAGGACAGTACCCACACATTCTTCCTTGTCGGCAGCTTCCTGTTCCCAGGCAATAGAAGGATTCAGCCAAGGGCTAGCTGGGGTCCTTTTGGGGAGCTAGCGAGGGCTCGCTCCTCTTCTCTACCCAACCCCACACTGCCCTGCACCCTCCTTTTTGTCTCCTTGGCTGAAGTGGGGCTGGGTGGTGGGTGGGATGGGAGAAATCAGTGTTTTAATCAGATTTTACAAAACGTTTTATTCCTTTGTACAATTAATATCCTATGTAAAGATGAAATTTGTGTTGAGTTGAAGATTGTCATGGAATAAAGATCACACAGTACTTGAGGCCATCTCCATGTAACCCTTTCCAGAGAGTTTTGTGTGGGGGTGTCTGGGGCTGGTGTGTTGTGAAGCTGTGCACTTCATGTCTTGTCATCTTACTGGTAACTCCAACACAAGGCCCAGGCTATGGGAGCCAAATAGGGCTGTCCCAAAACACACTCCATCTCTCCTTGGCCCCACCACTGGCTCCTTTAGTCTCATCTGGGTCCAGCCTTCCACCTTCTCTCAGGAGACAAACCTGGAACACACTCCCTGTGAGCTTTCCGAGGCAGCCAAGACACTCCTTAGAATCCCCAGGAGCCCGCTGTACTTGGTCCCATGCCTGATCGGGTGGACCTCTGCTCAACTACCCCTCCTTTCTGTAAGGGAAAAAGGAATGCTTTGTTCAAGGATACTAGACAACGTGCCACCATGGCCCCACTCAGCCCCTTTCCACCACTGGACCGTGTCTGGACATATTTCTGAGGCTTCTCTAGGTCAGACTTCACATGGTGACCTCGCTTCTTTCCCTAACTTCCCTTTTCTGTGCCAAGTTTCCTCAGAAGTGTGCCCAGCATTTGAATAGCTACTCTGGCCCACCACCACCTTGCACTGGAACAGGTGCTAGAAGAGCTTATCCTGGAGAGGTCCAGGACTGCTCCTCCTATTCCTTGGTTCAGTGGCCTGTGCCTCGTAAGACATCAGAGCTCTGCAAACCTCACCTCACCTATGGTCCAGAGGCATCTAGCCTTTCCAGCTAGTGTTCCTCCAGCCTCACAGCAAACAGATGTTGCCTTGACCCTGCAGGCTTACCTAAACTGCCCTCTTTTGTATATCTCATCTACAAGAACACAACACCCCTCTAGATTTTTACTCCAACCTAGAGTCCTGAGCCCTGTATCCTGGTGTTTGGGTTTGGAACCTCATCTTTGGTTCCCATGTCCTAGATATCCTCACTTGCTGCCTTCACCATTTGTATGAGGAAGTGTGTCTATAGCTGCTGAGGTGTGTGTCCATGTCTTGTCTTTTGCCATGGAGTGGTGAGCTTTTATAAGGCATGAGGTTTTTTCTCATCCCTTTGGTGGCACACTGCACCTCAAGGTCATGCATCTCAAAAGCTTAGCACAGCCCTCGAGAAACAACTCTGAGCAGAGAGGTAGCCTCGATTTAGACAAAGCATACATCCTCTGAAACCAGCAGTAAGGTTTGGCATCCTGGCAAGGAGTTGAGGGGAAGCCAGGCAAAGGTACAAGGTATGAGATTCTTGCCTCCATGACAAGAATCTGAAAGATTCTACCTATATTACTTGCCAGCCTGGAGCACAGGCTGGGGTGGTTTCCTTCTCTGGAACTGGTACACCATCTGTTGAGGAGGCATCCAGCTGGTAAATATTCTTTAGCATGAACCTCTGGGAAAGGAGCAGAGGTGAGTGCACAGGCCATAAAGGATGTGTCAAGGAGGCAGGCACACCCCAGAAATGTCTACACGATGTCAATACCAAGCCAATGGCCCCGGAGAAGTTAGGGTACATGCTGTCTTCTCTGAAATATGTTGGCTCTGCCCCCAGAGAATGGACTTCTCCCCTGAGGGAAGAGGAAGCAGGCTGGTGTCCTCCTCCTTTGATAGCCATGACAGTGGGCATCTGCCCTGTTTGTACCTGTTCCTTCTGTGGAGGCTAATTTGCTTCCTTTCCTCTCCAAAGGTGCTCACTGGGGGGACCCTCTCTACATTCCCACTGATGGTACTTTCCTCACTCATCCTGTGGCTCTGCGACCAGGCTATGACAGCACTGGTCTCTCAACCCCAGCCATTGCTTCCTCTGGGACAATGGGAAGGTGAGGGTCTCAGAAGGCAATGCAATTAGAGGCCCCAGATTGCTACACTTTAGCTGTGTAACCCTGAACAAGTCTCCTTAACTTCTCAGCTCATTCTTTTCAGCTGTTCAATGAATTGGATCATTTTCAACATCATAGGTTATCCCAAAACAGCCAGTTGGGGTCCAGAGCACATGGACAACGAAAATGACATACGGATAGGGGGAGGCCTTGGGCAAGAACTCTTTAGCTCAATTTCCATTGTGGCCAGCAGATCATCCTTTAATGGCACTGGTGGTCAAGCTTGGCAGGAGAAGCTTTTTTCAGGCATAGCCCCCACTAGGAAAAGTGGATGGATAGGTGACACCCATCATTCCCTTTCCCATAATGACCATTCTGGATCAACCTAGATACCCTCTAAGCCCTGCACCCTTTTTTTCCTCTTCTGCATTCAAAGCCAGCTTATGACCTCCCCCAGAGCCTTACCACCTTTTTTTCTCTCTGCAGAGATGGCTCCGAAGTCAAAAAAGAAGGGGCATCCCGGGAGGGACCAGAAGAAGGTATGTGGCTCAGGGTCGTCCTCTCCCTTAGGTGAGAGCTGGCAGGCCACTCAGTTTTTGGCCCCAGGGGCACCTTGGGGCTGACTGGGCCTGTTGTGCCTGCCTGATATCAGCCTCTATATCTTTCTGTCTGCGCAGCACCATCACCACCACCATCAGCAGATGCAGCCGGCCCCGGCTCCTGTGCCCCAGCAGCCACCCCCTCCTCCCCA
>NW_026000241.1:4239336-4240221 GCF_001458135.2 Marmota marmota marmota | reverse complement strand
ACCACCACCCACACCCTCCATGCCACAGCAGGCAGCCCCCGTGATGAAGTCGTCACCCCCACCCTTCATCGCAGCCCAGGTGCCAGTTCTGGAGCCGCAGCTCCCAGGCAGTGTCTTCGACCCCATCGGCCACTTCACACAGCCCATCCTGCATCTGCCGCAGCCTGAGCTGCCCCCTCACCTGCCCCAACCACCTGAGCACAGCACTCCGCCCCATCTCAACCAGCACGCCGTGGTCTCTCCTCCAGGTGAGCGGTGGCACTGCCCCCTTCCACCTGGGTTCTACCCTGCCATAACTGGGTACTTCAGACAACTTCTTAGCTTCAGCTGCTCAGGTCAGCAGCTTCTTGGGACAATCTTTAAATAAAAATGGCATGGAATTAGTATTTTAATACAGAAGATACGGATTCATTTTTGTGGGACCAGGCATTGTGTTAGGTGAAAAATGATGGGATCCCTCTGCAGTTCACATTTGGGGGATGTAGGAACACATCCTGATAAAAGTTAGTCCTGTGGAGCCTGGAGAGCATGTAGTGGGTGATGTAGGACAGGACCACCACCATCCTGATAAACTGGTGAAGGTCTGTGAGTATGTGACCAAGGCCTGTACTGAGTCCTAAGGAAGCTGTGTGAAAACAGCCAGTGGAAGGGTTGGCGGGGACAGCACAGCTATAGAGGGTGGGGAGAGTGTTAGTGGATAAGAGGCCAAAAGGAGGTCACTAGAGTTCAAGTGGGGTCAGCGTAGAGCAGAAAGGCTAGCCTTGGTCACAGGGCTCTTTGACCTCACTGCCACAATGTTGTGTTCTTCCAGCTTTGCACAATGCACTGCCCCAGCAGCCATCGCGGCCCAGCAACCGAGCTGCTGCCCTCCCCCCCAAGCCCACC
>NW_026000241.1:4211286-4238951 GCF_001458135.2 Marmota marmota marmota | reverse complement strand
CCCCACCGCCCTAAAAGCACCTGCCCTGACTCAGCCACCCCTGCTCCCACAGCCCCCCTATGCCCCAGCCACCCCAAGTGTTGCTGGAGGATGAAGAGCCATCTGCCCCACCCCTCACCTCCATGCAGATGCAGCTGTATCTGCAGCAACTGCAGAAGGTGCAGCCCCCAACGCCGCTACTCCCTTCCGTGAAGGTGCAATCACAGCCCCTCCACCCCTGCCCCCCCCACCCCATCCCTCTGTGCAACAGCAGCTCCAGCAGCAGCAGCCACCACCACCACCACCACCCCAGCCGCCACCCCAGCAGCAGCACCAGCCCCCACCACGACCAGTGCACTTGCAACCCATGCAGTTCTCCACCCACATCCAGCAACCTCCACCACCCCCAGGCCAGCAGCCACCCCACCCACCCCCAGGCCAGCAGCCACCCCCAGCCCAGCCCGCCAAACCTCAACAAGTTATCCAGCATCACCCTTCACCCCGGCACCACAAGTCGGACCCCTACTCAACTGGTAAGTGCCCCTGCCCTTGGGCTCTGGGGAGGCCAGTATTGGGCCTGAGTTTTATTCTTGGGGGAGAAAAAAAAGAGTTAGCTTATGTTCCAGACTATAATGAGCTCAGAACTGGGCATCAAATGCTTGGGGCAGTTGAAGAGAGGGGCTGTACCCAGGGAGCATTGGTGCTTCCTACAGTGTCTTTATTAGATGTCTGTCTTGCTTGCAAACTGAGATTGCTCAAAGTAAGGCTTCCTTTCTTCCTTCTCTTAGAACACACAGTCAAGAACATGGCAATGCACCCTTAACTCCTGCAAGGTGGGGAATCCAGGAGCCCCAGGGAGGCACCTAATCCACCTTTGGAGTTCAGAATAGGCTTCCTGGAGGAGGTGACTATGGTACAAGCAGTAGTTGAATTAGTAAACAAGATGGAAATGAGATTCAGGCAGAGCCAGGAGCAGGTCTGGGCTGTGAGTGCTGTTTTGGAACAGGGGGGCTCTGCTCTCAGCACTGTGAGGCCCACCTGGTAATCAGAATATTCTGGCCATGTCCCAGCTTATATCTTTTGATATGGTAACATTAAGGATCAGGGCAATGATCCTGGACTGACAGCGTAGGTTGTACAGTCTGCCTTGGGGGCTCTCCAGGTGCAGCCCACAAATTGAGCAGCAGAGCAGGGCTGTGGCTGCTCCTAAACCCAGCAAAAGCTTCCAGGTGCCAAATGGATTGCCCGTGTCCTAATCTGAGAGCAGCTGTGTGTCCTCCCTGGGAAAAACTAGTGTAGGGCTTCATCACTGTGCAGCTGTGGCTGTTCTCAGCCCAGAGCAGGCCAAGCTTCCCTGTGGGAGGAAGGTGATCAACAGATGACAGAAGAACTGGCATTTCAGGCAGCTTAGGCCAATAGCCTAGGACGTCAGGCCAAGTCTTTGAATCCCAAACCCCCACTCAAACTCCTACAGCCTAGGAAGGGGCATAAGGAGTGGTGAGGGTTAGAACCCAGCTGGGGTCTTTGAGCCAAAAACTAAGTTGTCGAGAGTTCCACAGAGGCTCAGCCGGCATCCCTGGGCACCTGGTCAGCTTTTCAGTGCCATCCCTCTACAGCCACCAGCAGGAGGATGGTTCCTTACAGCATTGGCCCAAGGGTCTAGCCCTAGATGGGAGCCTGTCGTATTCGTGTGGCCTGTGGATCACTGGAACCAGCAGAAGAAGATGGTAGCATCCAAAAGGGTCCACCCACTACAATGGGAAGTAGTGTCAAGACCAGTAAAACCAACCCCACAGGGTTATGAGGCTTTAAGAACAGGGCAAACATTGCCACAGTGTAGGCTCCAAGCAACTTTTATTAGTGTTTTTTGGAGGGAGGTATGAGACCTACCTTTAGAGAGTAACATGAGGGTATGACACACCTGGGGCATTATGGTCTACTCCAGGCTTACCAAGATAGGGACCTTCAATTGGGGGGCCCTTGGAGGACCCAGGAGTACCTTTGCTGATAGACAGTGGCTTTGAAGCAGGACCTGGAGGAGGTCAACATATAGGACCAAATTAGATTGCTCGGTGAGAAGCATGAAGTTGAACTCAGAGCACATTGGAAAGGCAGCGCTTACTTTTGTGGACAGTGTGGCTTGTCCTGAGCTGTAACTAGCCAAACTGTATCAGGTGGCAAGACCTCTTTCAGGCAAGGATTTGGGCAGAAGGGTGTCTGGGTTGCATTGGATTGGGTGGGACTTGGCTCCTTGCCCAGACCTGAGGGGCTGGCTCACTATGACCTGGGTTTCAGTTTCCTTACTGTACAGCTGAGAAAACTGAAGTACTCCATGGTCCATTTCCCAGTGGCCAGCAGTAGGGCTGTCCAAAATTCCTCTTGACCTGCAACTCTTTGGGTCTCTCCTAGCCACATAGTGGGCTAGCTTGAAGCCCCCGGATCTGTTCTACCTGCTGTGTTCAGGTGGAGTCCTGTCCCTGTCTTGCCTGTTTTGCAGATAAGCTGAGTTAGGGTATAGGACTTTAGGAAGGATCCTGAAGATCCCCACCCTCACCCCCAGGGTCTAAGCCCTAGATACTCAGCAACCACCCATGTGGGCCAGGTTGCTCAGAGGAAAAGCAGGGAGGTTAGCCAGGTTCATCCTTTTGGGTTGACATCCGTTGTGTTTAGCCCAAGCCACACTTCAGAACTAAAACTACTTTCAAAAACTACTAGTCCCTGGACCCCACCTGAGAACCCCATATATCAGGAGGTGTGGTTTTCAAAGCTTCCTGCGTCTGGTATGCAGAAAGATGAATATACTAGTACTGGTGTCATGGGACTCCATAAAGCCCTTTGAGCACTCAGCCCAGGGACGTGGCTGAAAGGGCCCCATATCCTGAGAGATAGGGAGCTCTCAGCCCTTTGGAGGAGGGGAATCAAATCCTTACCAGGCAGGCCCAGTAGAGGATCTTTACTCTTTCAAGCCTGACCAGGCCTCATGCTGGTTCTACTTCCAGGCTTTCCCTTCCCGTTATAGTTTACTCAAGGCCCAGGGCTGGTGGCCTCTACACTAACCCCCTGACATACTCCTTGTGCCCTCTCCTAGGTCACCTCCGTGAAGCCCCCTCCCCGCTTATGATACATTCCCCCCAGATGCCACAGTTCCAGAGCCTGACCCACCAGTCTCCACCCCAGCAAAATGTCCAGCCTAAGAAGCAGGTAAAGGGCCAATCTGGGTCACAGCCCTCAGGGGCAGGCATGGACCACAGCCAGGGGTGTCTGCCTGCCTCACCAACCATTGTGCCTCTGCTCTTTCAGGATTTGCATAAGGCCTCAGTGGTCCAGCCCCAGCCCCTTGTGGTCGTGAAAGAGGAGAAAATCCACTCACCCATCATCCGCAGTGAGCCCTTCAGTCCGTCTCTGCGGCCGGAGCCCCCGAAACACCCAGAGAGCATCAAGGCCCCAGTCCACCTGCCCCAGCGTGAGTGCCCTCCTTGCCCCACAGCTGGAGCTCAGGGTCTCAGCCCTGTGCCAGACATGAGCTTACTGTGGGGCCATGGATCGTGCCCCACCGGGATAAGATGGGCCCTGGCCCACAGGCTGTTTGTGTTCCAGGACCTGAGTTGAAGCCTGTGGATGTTGGGAGACCTGTGATCCGGCCCCCTGAACAGAATGCAGCCCCTCCAGGGGCCCCTGACAAGGACAAACAGAAACAGGAGCCTAAGACGCCAGTGGCACCCAAAAAGGTAGAGATAATAGGCCTATGGTTGCCCTGAGGTCCTCCACACCAGGGAGGCACCTTAGAGGGCATGAGCTCCCTACTCAAGCATAGTAGGCTTCTTACTCTTCTTCATTTCTCTGCCCTGCAGGACCTGAAAATCAAGAACATGGGCTCCTGGGCAAGCCTGGTACAGAAGCATCCAACTACCCCATCCTCTACAGCCAAGTCATCAAGTGATAGTTTCGAACAGTTTCGCCGTGCTGCTCGGGAGAAGGAAGAGCGTGAGAAGGCCCTGAAGGCACAGGCTGAGCATGCAGAGAAGGAGAAAGAGCGACTGCGGCAGGAGCGCATGAGGTGGGCTGTGGTCCGGGCAGGGCATCGGGGCTCTCAGGGCCACACCAAGGCCCCAGGCTGACCCAGGGCCCTGCTCTGCCCAGGAGCCGAGAGGACGAAGATGCACTGGAGCAGGCACGGCGAGCCCATGAGGAGGCACGACGGCGCCAGGAGCAGCAGCAGCAGCAGCAGCAGCAGCGACAGGAACAGCAGCAGCAGCAGCAGCAGCAGCAGCAGCAGGCTGCCGCTGTGGCTGCCGCCGCCGCCACCCCCCAAGCCCAAAGCTCCCAGCCCCAGTCCATGCTGGACCAGCAGAGGGAATTGGCCAGGAAGCGGGAGCAGGAGCGAAGGCGCCGGGAGGCCGTGAGTTTGGGACCATAGTGGGGACTCTTGGGCAGAAGTCTACCTGCAGGAACTGGCAAAGGAGGCCTAGGAGCGGGAGGGGCAGATAGTGAGCCCAGGCCTGCCAGTGCACTCCAGGCTAACCTCTGGTCTCAGAGGTGGCTCAACTGGGACATAAATGGCCCAAGTGCTTTGAGAATGGGCACTGAGGGAAGAATCCCGGGGAAGGTGTGAGGGGCCGAACCCAGACAACATGGTGGTGGGTATAGAGAAAGTCTTAGAGGTACAGTAGAAGGAGGGCACCTGAACTCATTCCCACCCTCCTTCCTCTTTCTCTCCAGATGGCAGCTACGATTGACATGAATTTTCAAAGTGATCTATTGTCAATATTTGAAGAAAATCTTTTCTGAGAGCGCCTAGGTGACTTCTGACTTTGATTTTCTGGCAAAACATTGACTCTCCATAGTGTTAGGGACGGCAGTGGTGGCGGTAGCAGGGGCCGGGGTGTCTCCAGGCCTGGCCCTACTGCATGCTATGCCCAGGGCAGGCCTGAAGGGCAGCTGAAGATTGCAGAGCCCATCTGCCTTACAGCCAGCCGGAGGGACGTCCCACCACCCCTCTCACAGGACGTCAGCTCAGAGCACGCCTCAATACGAGCAAGAGCAAGTGCCGGCCGGACTCAAGGCCTGTGTCCCCGTGTGTGGGGCAGAAGCCCTTCTCTCCGCCAAATGTCTACACAGTATACACAGGACATTGTCGCTGCCGCCACCGAGACTGATTTTCTGTCCTGAGAACATGACGTTTGTGACGTCCTGCCTGATGGGAGTCTTTCCCCACACCCTAGCCATCGCCGCTTGCTCCTAAGAGGCCAGGACAGGTCCAAGTGGGCTGCAGCGGACGAGGGCAGTGGCCCACATCCCCTTGCTGGCACTGACTTTGCCTTGAACAGACCCCTCCCTCCCCTCCCCCCACAAGCCTTTAATTGAGAGCCGCTCTCTATAAGTGTTCGCTTGTGCAAAAGGGAATAGTGCCGTGGAGGTGTGTGTGTGTCCATGGCAATTCTGATCGAGGTGACCGTCCCATGAGTGTGGGCGGGCCTTGTCCGGGGAGTGAGGCCACCAACCAAAGTCAGTTCCTTCCCACCTGTGTTTCTGTTTTGTTTTTGTTTTTGTTTTTCTATATATATATATATTTTTGTTGTTGAATTCTATTTTATTTTTAATTCTCTCTTCTCCAGACACAATGGCACTGCTTATCTCCGAAATGGTGTGATCGTCTCATTGAGCGGCGGCTCCCACCGCACTGTGGGTAGTGTGTGACCGTGGCTGTACTGTATAGTGAACATAGTTGACATATCTTTGTTTGAAGTTTGTTGGTGACTCCACCAAACCAGTGTAAAAAAACAAAACTCAAAAAAATCCACAAAAAAAAAGCAAAAAAAAAAAAAAAAAAAAAAAAATCCTGCCTATATTTTACTCGGTTTCAAACTCTATTAGTCTATTTTTAATTATAAACCAGAAAGCTGCGATCCCCTTCTTCCTGCCATTTGTTGGCTTTTCTTTCTTTGTTTTTAATGTCAAGTCTGTGTTTTGTTTTGGGGGTTTTTTGTTTTGTTTTGTTTTTGTTTTTTTTTTAACCAAGAAAGGAAGGGACTGAGGATTAGGTGGGCTCCAGGAACTAGGGGGTGAAGGGGCACAGACTGAGGCAGAGGCTTTCCCTGCCCAGTACCCAGTCCCAACCAGTTGGCTGCTCCCTCCCATAATTTTTTTTTTTTTTTTTTTTTTTAATAATTGGAGCCCTTGGCGAGGTTATGAGTGCCATGAGAACCCACTACACCACGATGCTGGTGCCTCAGTGTTGGCCAAACTCTGGAGTCACTGACTGGTTTGACTTTCATACGGTGAATATGCATTTGGTCTGTACTGATCATGGAATAAACACATCTCTCTTTTTTAATGCTGGTGTCTCCCTGACATTTCTTTGTGAACCAACTGTTGCCTAGGCTAGGCCCAGGTTCCTCTATTCTCTCAGGACCTAGGCCACAAGAACTACCATCAGTGACAACATAACCCCTTTCCTGTAGCCTGTTCCTGCTTTTCCTGGGCAGGAGCCACTTAGGCTCACAGCAGCCACCCCAAACTGAAGGTGTGACAGGGAGCCCAGATAAACCATCATCCTTCCTGTGGACCTTGGCTTAGGTGGGTGACATGCCCCAATAGAACTCTGGCCAAACTCCAGACCGTACTTTTCCTATTTGCTGTCCTCCACCTTGTCCCCCACTTACCAAAGGATTTGGGCCACTTATCCCACCTTGCTTGCCTCTACCTAACTCCTCCTTTCGTTTAAGCTCAGGGTTAACCAGATACTCTTAGGTAAGTGTACATTCCCCCAAAATAGGATCCTTGTTCTCTCTCACACACACACACACACACACATGAACGCACACATTTCCACTCCAGAAAGCCCACAAGTGGCCTCCCTGCCAGTGGGCTTACTGTACGCACATACCCCAGCCACAAGGCATGGGTGGCACCAAGAACAGCCCCAAGGTTGTAAGGTTCAAGCATATAATTTATTTGTATGCGGAGACAAACTGAAACATTTCTAGCACTGTTTATTAACCCACATTCCCCTTTTTCAACCATGAAGATCCTTCCTTGTCTTGTTTAGGATCTGCCAAACCTCCTAGGGAGGGTGTAGTTAAGGCATCCAGTCAGTGGCCCCCCACTTCCTCAGTGTCCCTGCCCACCCCAGGCACTTCATATACCTGTGCCTGTTTGAACTGTGCCAGTTCAAATTTGACATAGTTTGGTTTTTGGGGGTTTCTTCCATCTCATCTCACGTTCATTTTTGTTATTTGTTTTGTTCAGAAACTTCCCAGGCTGAGTCAGTGGTTGAGTTGGATAGTTTTGTCTGCACCTTCCTGCTAAAGATTTTTAACTCTGCCATGGCCTTCTCCACACCCCTCTGATGTTTCTCTAACTGGGTTGTAATTAGAACTGGGATTTATTTAATTTTTCTGGCCATTTCCAAATCCCTCCCACAGTACTAGAAATCTTAGTCCTATACAAGTTAAGAGGTGTGTACAAGCCCCATTGTACTGTATGCACGGATCGCTTGGCCAATAATCATGTCAGTGAATCTGAGACTTGTATTAAAACACTTTAGACATTTGTAGAAGGGAATTCGTAGACTTTTCACTTATATACTAAAGGTTCTTTTTTTTTGTGCAGTTCTCATTGCAAAAATAAACATTTGTACTGAATATAAAATTACCCTTCTATGACTACTGCTGTCTTTTTATTTTATTTTTTATTTATTTTTTTACTATGGAGTGCTTGGGGAATTTGTGAGTCATCCTTGTGCAGGGGCCATGCTAATTTTCTGTAATCATTCCACTTTTAGTATAAGTGCTATGGAAGTGAGCACACTACTGCTGTCTTTTTGAGGGCAGAGTTGGGAGGAAGGGTAAAGTGGGTGCCAGGGTCAGGGTTTGTTAAAGAAGAGATGTTCCCAGACATTTAGAGCAGCCAGCCATACAGCCAGATTCGAGAGCTCAGAAAAGATTCTGGGACCATAAAGTTGTCAGAGGTCTGATTTGATGAAACATAAAAAACCAGTTATGCGGCAGTTGCACAAGGCTCTGGGTTCAATCCCCAGGACCTTAAAAAAAAAAAAAAAAAGTAATGATACAGGCTAATCAAGAAAGGTAGGTGTTGAAGTCTGGAGAGAACAAAAGTTGGTGCAATGGCTGGGCACAAGCCTGTAATTTCAGCTATTTGGGAGGCTGAGGCAGGAGGATAACAAGTTCTAGACGAATTTCAACAACTTATCAAGATCCTGTCTCATAGTAAAAACGGCTGCAGATGTAGCTTAGTGGTAAAGTGCCCCTGGGTTCTATGCCCAGTACCACCAAAATCAAAAAATATAGGCAATGTGTAATCAGTGGTGTCATTCCTTTCTGAGACGCTATAAATAACTGGAAAGATGGTGCTGGGATTTAGCTCAGTTGGTAGAGTGCTTGCCTCATATCCACCAGGCCCTGGGTTCAATCCCCAGCACCACAAAAATAAGTGACTGGAAAGAGGTGGGCGGTGAAGATAGAGTTTTAAGTTAGATGAAACCAAGAAAGTAAAAATGGAAACGGGTATCCACTGGTGGTAATGTAAGTAAGTGGATAACGCTTCAAATCGGAAACTAAATAGCCACAGAAACACATTATAAGTAACCATCAGAATCTGAAAGCTTTCCAATGGCTGTGAGATTGGAACCACAGATTAATGCTTTCCTCAGTAAATCTTTCTGGATTGCTGTTTGTATGACTTCAGGCAAACGTCTTCCTCCTGAAACTTGAGGTTCGTGGATCCGTAATGCAAGAGCGTCATAATAATATAAGAGTTAAATGAGTGTCCGTCCCTGAAATCTCGGGGGAGGGTTGCAAAAGGTGGGGAAGAAGGTGGTTCCTGGTAGGGACTTGGCTCTATGACCCAGGGTTCCATCATGCCTGGCGCAGCTTCCTCTTGCCGCCAAGACCCCAATCGCCCCGGCCCTCCTCCAGCTTCCAAGATGGTTTTATCCTGTAGGAGTCGAGGTTTCCTCTTCATTGTTCTCTACCGGCGGAGCCCAGATCCCGGTCTCAGTCCAGGACCTGTCGCTTGGACATCAATGGCCGCCACTGTCCAATCACAGCCGTGTAGGGGCGGGCTGGTGGGTCCGCTTGACCAACAGGAGAACTGGACGGGGCAAAGGCCTCAGGACTCGCCGTTGGAACCAGGACTAGGTGAAGTATGCTTCAGGGTCCCACGATGTCAAGCCGAGGGGAAGGCCACGCGCTCCAAGGCGGGAGCTACTCGGGTGGGATGGTAGCCGAGGCTACCGAGACCTCTTCGGGTTGCTTCGATCAACCGCCACACCATTGCCGGTTCTTCCGCTTCCGGGCCTTCGAATCTACCATAGTAGGTTCCGGCCCCGCCTCTCCATCTCATTGGCCGAGCTACAGGCCAACCTCAGTTCATTGGCCAAGCCTCCAGCCTTCTCCGCCCAATGTTAGGCCCCACCTCCTTCATGCTCCACCCACCTATATATGTCACGCCCCTTCGCCCTAGGCCCCGCCCATTTCACACAGGGTCCGCGTTTGTCTGGGTTCCGAATTTCCCTCTTGCCTTTAGACCCACCCACCTGCTGCAGGTGTCCTCCCAGGTCTAGTCCTTGTCTTAAGCTCCACCCAGACCTTCCTAGGCCCCGCCCACGCCTCCTCTTTTCCCCCAAGGCCCCTCCCCAGCCACCTAAGCCAGGTCCTCGAGGGCTCTGTCCCAGCACCCTACCTGGACTTGTTCCTTGTCCATGTCACACCCAGGTGTTTACCTGACACTTTAGGTGAGTCTTGTGCGGTGGCGGTTTCCGTCTGAGCTGACCATCTATTCCCTCAGCGAGTCCCAAAGCGCCGACGGCACGGAGGGTCCTCAGACCAAAGGCGGTGGGCTCCCCGGGCCAGATCCCGCCTCGCCAGTGCTGCCAGAGCCCCTGGCCCACGCTCCCGACCGCAGCACTGTCGTCATCCCGGGGCGCGGCGACATGCCGGAGCTGGTGGTGACTGCTCTGCTAGCGCCGTCGCGCCTCACGCTGAAGCTGCTGCGTGCCTTCATGTGGAGTTTAGTGTACTCGGCAGCTTTGGTGGCCGGGGCAATCTATGGCTGCATCTCGCTCACGCACGTGCTGTGCCGGCCCAGACGTGGCTGTTGTGGGCGCCCCAGGCGAGCGGCTCCGGCTTGCCTGAAGGACCCCACACTGGGCAAGCATGACTTCCTGAGCCTCAGGGTAAGTGCTTGCGGGCGGGCGCCATTGGGGCTGTGGGATCTCAAGGTTTTGGGATGCGATGAGCAAAGAGGAAATAATTGAGTCCAAATCCGGTTCAGTACAGAGTCCTGGGGGTTCAAGTCTAGGAAGGAAAGATTCAAAGGGCTTTCATCTTGCCCTCCCGCAGAGCTCTGGTCTGCGCCTGCACTATGTCTCCGCTGGCCACGGCAAGGGGCCTCTCATGCTGTTTCTGCATGGCTTCCCGGAGAACTGGTACGTCTGGGGCACATGGGACTGGGGAGCGGTGGAGCTCCCACCACTAGGGCACCCAAGAAGTGGGGATGAGGGCTGAGCAGTCCTAGGGTTACAGAGCAGCATTATAGGGCCCAGACAGTGCCAAGAGGGCAGGGAGACCACCAGGATGCCTGGGATCTATAGACCCTGAGGGGATGGGACAAAGAAGCATTGAGATTGAAGCTGACCTATATTTGGAGTACAGCTGGCCTCTGCATCTGCCTGGGTTTCCCCCATCCTTTCTTCTGGGAAGTCCAGAGCAGGAAGGTGGGGTTACCAGTCTTAGTTGTGTGTAGGATGGAAGTGCCTCCTGGGGGCCCTGACTCAACTTCCCGCGACACTCCCTCCTGCTGAGCAGGTTCTCCTGGCGCCACCAGCTCAGGGAGTTCCAGAACCACTTCCATGTCGTGGCTGCGGACCTGCGTGGTTACGGCCCTTCTGATGCACCAAGAGATGTGGACTGTTACACCATCGACCTGCTGATGGCCGACATCCAGGATGTTATCCTGGGCCTGGGTGAGGACTCAACCCCATTCAGACAAGGCTTCCCACATCCTGTACATGCCCATCTCCTCATTCTTACTCCTTGCTGGGACTCATGTTGCCCACCCTGCCTCACTCCTACCTGATATCTTACACCAACTCCTCTGTCCTCCAGGTTACTCCAAGTGCATCCTTGTGAGCCATGACTGGGGTGCTCTCCTTGCCTGGAATTTCTCTATCTACTTCCCATCCCTGGTAGAGCGGATGGTTGTGGTCAGCGCTGCCCCCATGTCAGTGTACCAAGGTGTGTCATGAATGCTGGGATGTGCCAGCGTACACGGGTATACGTTTGTATTTGCACTTCTCCATTCATGCCAAGGGTTAGGAGTATAGCAGTGAACTTGGATCCCTTCCCTGTGTCACTCCTCAATTGAAAATCAATGACAGCACACTTAAGAGTGACCCACATTTTTTAAGCACTTTCAAATACAAGTTGAAGGATTATAGCTTAGTGCTAAAATGCTTATCTAGCATGCTTGAGGCCTAAATTCAATCCCCAGCACTGAAAAAAAAGTTGTTGCGTAGGACCAGAAGTGTTTCAGATTTCAAAATTTTTAGATTTTACAATTTGTACATACACATAACGAGATACCTTGCAGATGGGACTGAAGTCTAAACATGAAATAATTCATAGTTCAGCCAGGTGTGGAGGTACACACCTGTAATCCTAGTGGCTTGGGAGGCTAAGGCAGGAGAATCACAAGTGCAAAGCCAGCCTCAGCAACTTTTAATGAGGGAGGCCCTAAGCAGCTCAGCAAGACCATCTCTAAATAAAATACAAAAAAGGGGCTGGGGATGTGGCTCAAGCAGTAGCACGCTCGCCTGGCATGTGTGCGGCCCAGGTTCGATCCTCAGCACCACATAGAAACAAAGATGTTGTGTCTGCCGAAAACTAAAAAAAAAAATAAAATAAATATTAAAAAAAAAAAAAAAAAGGGCTGGGGAGGTGGCTCCATGGTTAAGACCTTCTGGGTTCAGTCCCCAGTACTGGGGGGAAAAAAAAAGAAAAAAAGAAATAGTTCGTTTTTTCATATATACCTTGCACTCAGACATAAGGTAATTTGTAGAATAGTGTTTTTTTTTTTGTTTGTTTGTTTGTTTGTTTAGTTGTAGTTGTATTTATTTATTTATTTTTATGTGATGCTGAGGATCAAACCCAGGGCCTTGCACATGCAAGGTGAGCGCTCTACCACTGAGCCACAACCCCAGCCCCCTGTAGAATAGTTTTTAACAATTTTGTATGTAAAAAAAGTTTGTAGAGGGCTGGGGTTATAGCTCAGTTGGTAGAGTACTTGCCTAGCATATGTGAGGCACTGGGTTTGATCCTCAGCCCACATAAGAATAAAATAAAGGTATTATATTCATCTACTATAAAAATATTTTTTAAAAAGTTTATAGACATGAACCATCAGAGGTCCAGTGTGAAATTTTGCATTTGTGGTATCATGTTAGCATTCAAAACTTTTGAATTTTGGAACATTTCAGATTTTCAGATGAGCAATGTTCAACCTGTAATAATTGCCTCTAACAGGGAGCCTGTATACAATAACCTACCCAGGGCTCCTGGTCTTACAAAAATATGTTCCACCTGGAAGAGACTGAGACGAGGGAGGTTGAATGGCTCTCTTGGTGGTGAAGACATAGACAACTAATCAACCACTACTATAATAGCATGAGATGGTAATTTCTGTCCACCCAATGTCTTATCACATCACCTGATTTGGGGCATTTTGGGGGGTGAGTTTGTTCCTGGGGATTGTACACAGGGCTTCAAGCATGTTAAGCTTGGGCTCTATCTACTATTTATACTCTACCCCCATCCATATCACCTGATTTTATTTATTATTTTTTTATTTTTTGTCTCACTGGGGGTTGAAACTAGGGCTCCATGCATGCTAGACAAGCAAGTGTTCTACCACTGAACTATCCCTCCAGCCCTCACTTGATTTTAATTCCCACCATTGTAGTCAAAACTGCTCAGCCCCCACCACCATTGTTGTTTCCTATCTGTTTCCAACTCTAGATTGAAAGCTCCTTGAGGGCAGGAAGTTTTTCTGTCCTATTCACTTTTGGGTCTCCAAAGTCTAGAACCAGATCTGGCACATAAATGCCAGTGAATGCATCCAGGCCCAGGCAGCAGAAGCATACTGGTGGCTGTGGGAGCTTAGAAGAGGTAGAGAGAGGCGCTGTGAATACAGTGACTACCTGGCAAGGAAGAAAGCTGGTACCTGGGCCAGGAATGGGACAAGTGTCTTCATAGCAAGGCAGGCAGTGGCGGTATTCTTGAGGACTGTGTGCCTGACAGGGGTGTTGGGATACAAGAGTGCAGAGTCATTCCGGGCCCAAGCTCTTGCATTGTCTTCCCTTCATTCCCTTCCCAGACTACTCAATACGCCACATTGGCCAGTTCTTCCGATCGAACTACATGTTCCTGTTCCAGCTTCCTTGGCTGCCAGAGAAATTGCTGTCCATGTCTGACTTCCAGGTGCAGTGGGGTGAAGGCCTAGGGGTGTGGGGTAGCAGGTTGGGACTAGGAAGGCTGGACACTGAAGTCAGAGCCCTGTTCTGTGCCCAGATCCTGAAGACTACCCTCACCCACTACAAGACAGGCATCCCACACTTGACCCCCAGTGAACTTGAGGCCTTCCTTTATAACTTCTCTCAGCCTGGTGGTCTCACAGGGCCCATCAATTACTACCGAAACCTCTTCAGGTAAGACTGGACCCAGGGTAAAAGCGCAGAAGAGTTCCAGGGACAGGGAGTAGGAGTAGCCATCCTTCTGCCTGTCTGTCTGTCTTGGCCATAGGAACTTCCCTCTGGAGCCCCAGGAGCTGGCCACACCCACACTGCTGCTGTGGGGGGAGAAGGACCCCTACATGGAGGTGGGGCTGGTGGGAGCCATTAGTAGACGCTTTGTGCCAGGCCGACTGGAGGCCCACATCCTGCCAGATGCGGGGCACTGGATCCCCCAGAGCCACCCCCAGGAGATGCACCAATACATGTGGGCCTTTTTGCAAGACCTGCTGGACTAGTGACCCTTGCTCGCCTGCCTGCCCAGGTACACAAGCACACAGAAACTCAGGAACACATCATCTGTGTGTGCCTGGGAGTCTGTGTACATACATGGTGAACTCCTGGATCAGCCCTGAGTATAAGTCTTCTGGATGGCACACAAATGCATGTGTGGATTCCCTGAGGCACACCAGTCCAGGCATGGGTGTGTGCATGCATGTGTTGCAAACATTTGGACCCTGGGAACTCTCCTTCATGGAGCTAGGTTCTAGAATTTAGTTTCTGACCCTCCTTACCAAAGGTGCCGTGTAGACTATAAACTGATATTTCTGTCTCTGGCTCCCAGTCTGGATCTCAAGTCTTCTCCAATATTCTATCCAATATGGTAGTGCCAGCCACAGGTGGCTACTTCAATATAAATGTGAATTAATTAAGATGAAATACAATTTAAAATGCAGTGCCTCAGTCACAGTAGCTATATTTCAAGTGCTCAATTGTCACATTAGTGCAGAAAGTTCTATTAGTGTCAGTGAGAATGTTCCTAGTTTAAGAGTGGGGGACCTCCTTGCCTATCTATCTCCTGACCACCTTACACTCATAGGAAGGCAGGTGAGTATGCAGATTCCCCTCCAGCTGGACTCAGGGCAGCTCCCAAGTATCCCTTTCCCCATTATAACCAAGTTCAAGTCAAGTCAAGTTCTCTCACCCCAGCCTGTGCCAGCCTGTCTCAGATCTCTGGGCTCCATTAACAAACATGAGATTCTAGACTCAGCATAGGAAGAGGCCGGCTCTCTGTATGGTCATCTGGGATCTGAGGGCTTTCCCCTTCGGCTCCTAGAATCTTCTGCTCCAGATTAACTGAAGTTTCTGCTGACTCTGGAGGCTTCTGGCTCCGGCCTCAAATGAGGGGGTTAGAAGTGGAGGGTGGACCTCCAGCATCAACTTCTATCTCCTTGACTTTAGAATTTAGGGTCTTGGGGATAGTGTCATCACCTGCCGCATGAGGACTCAGGAGACCTGAGAAATTCATTCTAGCTTTGGGATGAGTCTGCCTAACCAAAGCCCAACTTGCCAAGCCATCCCCTTCTGCCCTCCCTTTTCCCCACAGAGACATACATACTTTCACTCAATTTAGATTCCAGGCATTGTTCTAAGTCCTAGGTATACAGTGTGCACCATAAGCCCATCTTAAAGCTAAACCTTGCAAAATTTGATCTGGCTCACAGAAGCCTCCCTTTGCACAAGTGGTTTGACATCTCTGTGAGACTAAGAGTGAAGTTTGGGATAGGAAGATTTGGGATTGTAAGACATAGCCCATGTCCTGGAATTCACAGGGAGGAGAGAGGGCTATTCAAGTGAATGACAGAGCTCAGGTAAGACTTCTCTGAGAAACCAGAGGCTGGACCCCAGTGGGGGTGGGGAGGGGTTGCACTTTTCCCAGGAGTAGGAAACCATCAATAGGCAGGGACAGAGCTCTGCCTATTGGAGTAACAATGTGGAGGCCAGTAGCTGCTAACCAGACCGCCAGGGGCTGTGGGGAGTTTGAATTCGATTCTCAAGGGAAGTCAGAGCGGGTTTTCAGCAGGGTAGGGACATGGCTTGCATTTTGAAGAGCTCCCTGTGGCGGCTGGACAGTCCCATAGTTCCCTGCAAGAATGCGAGTAGAGAGACAGGCAGTGGACTGTCAGCACAGTGCAGCCGCTCAACCTCAACAGAGCAGGCCTCCCCTGCAGGGGGCAATGTCCACCTCCTTGGGGGCCAGAAGGAGGAGTCCCTGAGACTTGGGGCCCAGGAATCTTGGAGCCTAGGGTTGGGGTGAGGAGGCCTGCGGGCAGGATGAAGACGGCGTCCAAGGGGTGGTGGGTCTGGCGATGGTTGCCAGGGTGATGAGGGAAAGGTTGATGGTTGACCGGAACGGGTAGCGGTTGTCTAGGTGATTGGAGGGGCCCAGGCAAAAGTTGACGGGAGGTCTGGGAGAGTTGCCGGGGCGACCCGGTCCGCTGACGGTTGCCAGGGTAACTAAAAGGCGCTGTCTTCCGCCTTCTAGGTTGCGGGCGGGGAGGGAGGCGAGGTCTTCTAAAGGAAGCGATCGCGTTGATTGGGCAAAGTTCTGGCCAGTGAGCCATTACAAACTCGAGGCTCAGTGGATGCCCGCCTCCCCAAGCCCGCGCCAATCAAGGTGCGTCCTTTCTCCGGCCGGGGGCTGGACGTGCGCAGCACTTTGGGCGGGAGTAGAGACCCCGAGAGCTCCAGCTGGGGCTCCTCAGGGACTTGGACTCTCTCTCTCCCACTTCTAAATCGTGCCTCTAGACCACTTTCTGTCATTCACTCACCCGTCCATTCATTCATTCATTCACTGACTCATCTGTTGGTGCCACCAGCTCTACACCTCTAACCTCCCATCGGAGACAGCCGAACACTGGCAGCCGGGTGTGTTCAGGCACCTTTGGAATGTGGAACTGGTGGGCACTGACCCGGAGGGAGGGAGGGAAGGAGAGAAGTCGGCCTGGAGGAGGCGATCCTGGAGCTGAACCTTGCAAAAAAGAAAAAGTGCTCCGACCTACGGAAGGCTCCCACGCACGGGTAGTTTATCATTTCCGTGAGACTGGATGGAAAGTTTGGAATAGAAAGACGTAGGATTGCAAAGGACTTCCAGTGCCAGCAAGGGAAGATCTTGAACAAACCTGCCTATCTGGAATATGACTTGGGGGCTGGGGAGGAGGCTGGACCAGAGGGGAAAGACGGGGTGGGGATCCTGGAAGGAGGATTGGTATATTTCAAACAGTAGAGAATGATACTCCAGTCTAGGAACTGGGGGGTGGGGTGGGGGAAAGCAAATATGCAGGGAAGGCACAAAGGCAAGTTTGGGTCATGTTCAAGGGATCTGGACCCTTGGGACAGATATGACATCAGTGTTTGATAGGGGAGAGAGACATTGAAGCTGGGAGAGTGATTAAGGTGTCCCCCAAACAGTGGAGATTGAGACTGAGCCCTGGGGTCCCCCATCTAAGGGAAAGGCATAAGAGAGAGACCACAGAAGTAGGAGGCAAACTGAGCATGTGTGGCACCCTAGCAGTGGAGGAGAGGGGAGTGGCAAGGAGCAGCAACATAGTTCAGGGCTTCAAAAGCTGCTGAGAAATCAACTGTGAGGGGCTGGGGCTGGGGCTCAGTGGTAGAGCACATGTCTAGCCTGTGTGAGGCACTGGGTTCGATCCTCAGCACCACATATAAATAAATGAATAAAATAAAGGTCCATCCATCAACATCTAAAAAAAATTTTAAAAAAAGAAAAGAAAAGAAATCAACTGTGAGGACTGAACCACACAAACTGACCCCTGATGATCTAGGAGAGCTAAATTTCCCCCCAAATCAGGAGGGAAAAAAGCTGGGGGTGAGTGAGGTTCAGCAGGGAGGGGGAGGGGAAGATTGGGGTAAGAGTTCAGGGAACTGACACATTCAAATGGGAATTTGAGGCAAGTTTACTACAGGGGCCATCCCTGTAGTAAACCAGTGGGGTGGGCAGAAGTTGGGGAAACCAACAGGGGTTCATGCAGCACCCTGTGGCAAACACCTATGGAGATCCATTATCATGGCTGGGTGCTCCTGCCCAAGCAACTGGAAGAAAAACAGCCTAGAGAGAAGGTCATGTGGACAGGATCTTTGGTCAAGGAATACAGCCAGCTGAAATGACCCTGGAAGGAGGGATCCAAGAGGACCAATGTCCCTTTCTCACTTTATTTTTTTTCCCCCAACTTCATCTTCTGTCAGTGCCTCTTTCTGTCCAAACACATCCAGAGCTAGAGGACAAGACATCTTCAGAGAGCTTAGAGTGAAGCTGGGAGTGGTGGTGCAGGCCTGTAATCCCAGTGGCTGGGGAGGCTGAGGGAGGGGGATCACAGGTTCAAAGCCAGCCTCAGCAAAAGTGAGGTGCTAAGCAAACTCGGTCTCTAAATGAAATACAAAATAGGGCTGAGGATGTGGCTCAGTGGTTGAGTGCCCCTGAGATCAATCCCCTGTACTAAAAAAAAAAAAGCATAGAGTGGGGGGGGGGGGTGGAGAAGGAAAGAATGAAGTTGGGGTGCTGCAGAGCAGGGAGAGGGGAGAGGAGTTGGGGCTGAGCAGATGTTTGATGAACATTGACTGTGGGCTTATTTTATCATGAAGGAGACCTCAGACTATGGCTAAGGGAGGAGGTAATGAAAATCCCATGGAAGAAACTCCCCTTCTCTGAAGTAGAAAGGAGGAAAAAATTAGGTGGCCAGGGAGACCAGGGTAAGTAGTTAAGAGACGTCAGGGTGTCATGGTTCAGAATTGAGCACGAGGAAATGGGGTTCAGGGAAGGCCATGGGCATGGAAGGTCAGTTATGGTCTGAAGCCCAGGGCCTGAGGAGACTGGCCTCCACCCCCAGAGAGGTGGGAATGACCTTTCCTCTTCCATCCAAAGCCGCAGAGCTAGTAGGTGCTCAAGTGAATTGAATTCCCTTCTTTCCACTTCTTTTTCTTCCCCATTAACTCTCACATCCTCTCCCTGGGAAAGCCCCTCGAGCCCCCATCTCTTCCTCTGGTTAGCCGCTACTCTAATGAGAGCTGGATATATCTGTGTCCAGACAGAGAGGTCTAGGGATGGGGTAGAAGTCTGGTTTCGGGCACATTCAGGTCCCAACTCCTAATTCATGAATTCCACTGACAGTAATTAGGGTTAGGGGTGCGCCTCAGTGATAGAGTATTTGCCTAACGTGTGAGACCCTGGATTTGATCCCAGCACTGCCAAATAAAAAAAAAAGAAAGAAAGAAAAGAAAAAAAGGCAATTATTTTCCCCTGGGCATCAAGCTCTGTGTTAGCCATCTAGCATGGAACAAGACAGATGCCCACAGAGCTCACAATTTGGTGGGGAAGCCAGACAGGATCACACAGAAGGGTTGGCTCCCTGGGAGACAGGAAGGCAAAGCTTTCCGAGTGATTATAAACGAATCAGATCAGCTTCCCCTGCTAAAATCCTCCAGAGGTTTCCACTTGGGGTAGATTCCCAGACCTTTTGGCCCCTCAGGACTCAACTCACCAATTTCCCTGACCTCTCACCTCTTGCTCACTCTTCACCTTCTTCTTGCTCTGTCCTCCTCACTACTCCTCTCCTCCACTGTCTTCTTCCTCCTGTAGGATTTTGCTCCTGCTGTTTCCTCTGCCTGGAACACCGTTCCCTGGCTCTTTGTCTTGCCAGCTCCTCTCCTCTTGGCTATAATATTCCATCCTTAGTGAGGCCTGTCCTGACTCCCCACACTAAAACCACTCCCTCCCTCCCTCCAGTCACAACCATCTCATCTTGATAATTCCTATTTCTCTGCCTTCTCGTTTCTTGTCCATCTCCTGTTAGGAGAACAGGCTCTGTCTTGGGTCACCTCGATCTAACATAGGGCCTAACACTAAGTAATAACTCAATAAATGTTTATCATGCCTGTGATTCCAGCTACTCGGGAGGTTGAGGTAGGAAGATGGCAAATTTGAGGTCAGACCCTGCAACTTAATGAGACTCTGTCTCACAGTAAAAAATATAAGGGGCTGGAGATGTAAGGCAGTGGTAGAGTGTTTCCTAGCATGTGCAAAGCTCCAAGTTCAAAACTAGTCTTGCTAATAATAATAATAATAATAATAATAATAATAATAATGTCCAATGACTGAATAAAAGTGAGAAGAACTGGAGAGTGAGAGTGAATGGACAGGTAAAAATGGCCTTTGGGGAATAGGAGCAGTGTTTGTGGTTGTAAGAACAGCCTGTACAAGGTGGGGGAGGCTGAGAGGCAGGATGGTGAAGCTGACCCGGTGAAGAAAGGCTGTGCTGCTCTGGGCAGAGGGGAGCATCAGAGGGTCCCAGGAAGGCATTTCCAATGGACCTGGCTGGGTTCCACAGCCTCTGGGGTTCAGCCTCCGAGCCTCACTCCTGCTGGATCCTGTTGGGCTCCCATGGCCCACTGCCTGGGCGTGAGGATCTAACCACAGCTTCCGCACAGCGTCGGGGGTGTAGGGGGTGCAGCGGGTGTTTACAGTCCCAGGAGGAGAGGCCCAGGGCACGTTCTCAGGTTCTGGGTCAGCATGCCGGCGTCTGTGTCTTGGCCTGGCCCCAGGTTGTGCATCCCCAGGGACTGAGCTCACTGAGAAGAAATGTAGTCCCCAGCCAAAGCAGCCAGCCGAGACAGGGACTGGACGGGGGCTCAAGCCCATCCCCGCATCAGGAACTGAGCAGCACAGGCTTGCTACGCCGTGGGAACAGTTGCTCTGACTGTCCTGTCCCCTACAGATCGGAACACCTTGGGCCAGTCCTATACTCTGTGACTGGAAGGCAGCAGCAGGATCCTGGAGCCAAGTGGGACCCCACCTTCTGCTGAGTGGGTGCTTTGCAGATGTGCCTTTTTCCTTTAGTGCCCACTCCCCAAGTATCATTAGGCCTGGTTTTCACCATGACTGTTGCATCTCCCTGCTGCATGAGCAGGGCCACAGACTCTGGTCTTCTTGTCTAGTAAAATGTGTGGTCAAGTTCTTTGGTTGCTTCTTGTGACAGGGAGCTCAGTGCCTCCTTGAGCATGCATTCCAAGAGACAGTTCTTTCTCAGAAGGATCAGGAGAGAAGCTGGTCTTCCCTGGGGGTTTTAGTTTTGCCCCCTCCAGCCACAGAGCCTTCTCTGGATCCCATGACCCCCAGAAAGGTACTGAAGAGAGGGGTTTGAACCCTCTGCAGCAGCTCTTCTGGTAACTTCCTTAGTTACCAGAGTCTACACTATTACCTGATGTTAGAGGATGCTGTGACCCTCATCCTCCATCTGGCCCCCCTGGAGACCACAGTTTCCCAGGTGGGCAACAGAGCAGGATACAGACACCTAGAGCACCTTGTAAACAAGACTGAGTCAAGAGAGGGTATGTGCTGAGAGCTCAGGGGAGCAGAGAGGCTCTGATGGGGGTAGGAAGGGGTTCCTGGAGTGGGACCCTTGAAGAAGAAATAGGAGGTCACCAGATACAGGAATGGAAAAAGGGTTGGTAAGTACGGAAAATAGCACAACATTCCCTACAAGTAGAAAAAACTTTTTTTTTTTTTTTTGGTCTTGGGGATCTAATCCAGAGGCACTTTACCACTAGGCTACATTTTTACCTTTTGTTTTGTTTTTAATCTTGATACAGAGTCTCACTAAGTTGCTTAGGGCCTAAGTTGCTGAGGCTGCTTTGGACATGTGATCCTCCTGCCTGATCCTCCAGAGTTGAGTTGCTGGGATTATAGGCATGTCTTTTTTTTTTTTTTTCCCCCTGAGACAGGCTCTTGTAAAGACTGACCTTGAACTTGAACTTGTGATCATCCTGTCTCAGCCTCCTGAGAAACCGGGATTATAGGCATGTGCCACCTTGTCCAGCTGAAAAGTACATTTTAAAAGAGAACACATTTGTTGTCAGTTCCTGCTTGGGGTGGAAGTCAAAGGGTCCTTTGGTCCCAGGCAGGGGGAAGAAGCTGGGTAAAGGCCAAGGAAGTAGAGGCATGCCAAGCGAAGATGGGAGGATGGAGTGGTTATGAGGGGCTAAAGAGGGGCAGGTCCAGCCAGCAGAGCCTGAAAGCCAGGCTAGGGGGACTGGAATTTCTTCCTGGGATGAAGGGTACAGGGAGGGACTTGAGCTGGGCCTGCCCCCTGGGCCAGCTGACTCAGCACCCTCTCTGTGAGTCAGTGTGCCCCTTCTTGCGCAACTCTTTTTTGTCTTTTTCTCTGCCCAAACTCTACCCTCCCCCCACTGCTTCCCCATTCTACCTCTGCAGTCCATGTGGCCTGGAGTTCACTCAAGCCCAAGTTCAAACCTTAACTCTTGGGCTGGGGTACAGTTCAGCTGTAGAGCACTTGCCTAGCATGTGCTAGGCCCTGGGTTCCATCCCCAGAACTGTAAAAAAAAAACAAAAGCAACAAACAAACACCCACCTCAGCTGTTCTACTCAGCCTCTGGCAAATCAAATCACCACTCTTCTATACATCATGCAGCTGCGCCCAGGAGATGGGCAGGGATCACCCCTCCCAGATGAGGGTTCACCTGTAAAATGGGAGTGACAGGGCATCCTCAGCTCCTAACTGTGGGGCTGTGCTACCTGCCAGTCTAGGCAGGACTGGAGCTCGGGGGTCAGTTCTGAAGCCTGTCTCTGGTTAGTCATTCAACTTCACCTTTACCTCCTCAGGCTGCTTCTCTCTTTTTTTAATGTCCCTTCTCTGCCTCCTTCCCCTTTTCCTCCTCTACTCTTTAAAAATCATCCAAAGGAAGCCAGGTGCAGTAGTGGGCACCTGTAGTACCCAGAACTTGAGAAGCTGAGACAGGAGAATCACTTGAGTCCAGTAGTTTGAGACCAACCAGGGCAACATAGTGAACTCCCACCTCACAAAAGAAAATCCTCTGTGTGTGTGTGTGTGTGTGTGTGTGTGTGTGTGTGTGTGTGTGTGGGGTGCTTCAGTGGTAAAACTCTTGCCTCACAAGTGAGAGAAGCCCTGGGTTCTAGGTTCTATCCCCAGCACCACATATACACACAAAGGAACAAAGCACTGATCGATGCTACAACATGGATAGACCTCAAAAAACACGATACTTAGTAAGAGAAGCCAGACATAGAATGTGACATCTCATATGAGTCCATTTATATGAAATGTCCAGAACAAGCAAATCTGTAAACACAGAAAGCAAATTAGTGGAAAGGAAAATGGTGAGTGACGGCTGCCAGTGGGAATGGGGTTACTTTTGGGGTGATGGAAGACAGAGGTGATGGTTGCCCGACACTGTGAATGCACTAAATGTCACTCAATTATACACTTTAAAATGGTTAATGCTGATGCTGGCAGGTGGTGCACTTCCGTAATCCCAGTGATTCAGGAGGCTGAGACAGAAGGATTGTACGTTTGAAGCCAGCCTGGGCAACCTAGCCAGACCTGTCTCAAAATAAAAATATAAAAAGAATGGGAGCTCAGTGGTAAAGTTCACCTGGGTTCAATTCCTAGTACTAGGAAAAAAAAAAAGAAGAAAAGAAATGAAAATCAGAGCTGAGTGTAGATCAGAGGTTCTGTGTTTCCCTAGCATGTGCCAGTCTTTGGATTTTTAAAAAAAAAAAAAAATATATATTTTTATAACTTTATTTCATTTATTTATTTTTTTATATGGTGCTGAGGATTGAACCCAGGGCCTTACCCATGCTAGGCAAGCACTCTACCACTGAGCTACAGCCCCAGCCCCTTTGGATTCTATACACAGTACTGCAAGCGAAGCAAAACAAAGAAAATCGTCTCTAATGCCAAAAACAGTGGGCAAAAGTTTAATGGGCATCAGGATATCCACACAGTCTACGTATCTCCCAACAGGATAATTGTTTGTTATAAAGGAGGATGGAGCTGTGCTGCTCTACCCCACTTACTCTGGAAGATGAGGTAGGAGGATCAAAAGTTTGAGGCCAGCTTGGGCAACTTGATGAGATCCTGTCTCAAAATAAAAAGGGCTGGAGATGTAGCCCAGCGGTAGTGCATTTGCCTAGCATGCGCAAGGCCCTGGGTTCAACCCTTAGCGCCATCAAAAAAACAAAAGTATGGTATGGGAGGGGCTGGGGTTGTGGCTCAGTGGCAGAGTGCTAGCCTAGCATGCATGGGGCACTAGGTTCGGTCCTCAGCACCACATACAAAAATGAAATAAAGATATTGTGTCCACCACCTGTGGGAGACCAACATCGCACTTGACTGAGTTAACTCCCCTGCTGGGCAATGTGGTCTCAGGCACCCATGCTGCTAGACTGCCCTGCTCTTCTAGGGTTCAAGTGACTGTGTTTTCCCACAGCCCCATGGGTGGAGCTATGCTCACCAGTTTCTTTGTAATATAACCCCTTGCCCTGTTTAGGGTAGAATGTTCCATGGAAGTGCCTTGTGTGTGTCCCCTTCTATTACTATGCTCTTGGGTGTGGCCTACTTAGATGTCAGTAAACCTGCTGATAGTGGACATCATGAAGATAGACTCAGCCCCCCCGAAACCTGACCCCTTGTCTCATTTGAATGGCTTCTCCTCAATAAAAGGGTTCAGCACATGCTCCCTTGCTCTCTCTTTCTGCCAACCTTTAAGGTCAAAGGAGCCGGCACAGCGACCCCAAAGAAAAAGGTATCTGTGTCTCTTGTGTGGTTATTTTGCACAGCCCAGTTAGCCCAGTTTCCCTGGAGTGAGCCCTGAGCCTTTTAGTTGCGAATAGAAACCCGGCAACCAGCTACAACTAAAAAATAAATATTTTTAAAAATATTTATTTATTTGTTTTAGGTGGACACAATATCTTATTTTTATGTGGTGCTGAGAATCGAACCCAGTGCCTCACGCATGCCAGGCGAGCACGCTACCACTTGAGCCACATCCCCAGCCCCCCAAAATAAATATTTTTAAAAAACCAAAAAACAAAAGTATGAGATGGGGGAAAAATGGCACCTTCACAGTAGGAAAACTTGGCCAACTTTGCCCAAGTGATCAAGGTGAACATCACCAGTGTTGGGAACCAATGTCAGCTATACTTCTGTGGTTCCTGCCAAAGATGCATAACCTGAATTTTTAGGAGGAACCAGGATTCCAGTCAGCTGAGGGACATCCTTCAAAACAACTCATCTCACTTTCCAAAAAAAAAAAAAAAAATGTCAAAGGAAAGACAAAGCAAGGCAGAGGAACTCAATCAGAGTGAAGGAGACCACGAAACATGATGATGAGACCCACTGCATGACCTGGGAACAGATCCTGAATCAGCAAAGAAAGATGGGTAAAGGATACTGTTGAGGCAACCAGCAAAACTTTGAATCTGGACTGCAGGAGAAAAACTGGAGTAGTTTACAAAGGAGAATGCCCTTGTCATCAGGAAACACAGTGAAATCCTCGGGGGCAAAGGAACATCAGGCCTGCAGCTTGCTTTGTAACAGTTCAACCAAAGAACACTGTGTGTGTGTGTGTGTGTGTGTTTATAAGACAAGTGTGGTAAAGCATGGTTGGTTGATAAATCTGGACAAAGGCTCATGGAAGTTGTGCTGTTCTACAATTTTCTGTTTAAAATTATTTAATAATAAATGAATACATGATTTCAAAAGAAGTTGAAAAGAATGTCCAAAGTTTTCTGGGGCACCCATGTGACTATATCCTACCCAGATAACCCTCACCCCATCATTCGGTTGCTTTGGGGTAACCCCTAGGCTCTTTAGAATCAGTGCCTCAACCCCACTTCTGACCCCAATCACCCATTCCTTTGTTTAGCAGTCTCATTACCAAGCCAGAATCCAGAGGGTCTGTCTGCTCTCTCTCCCCTCCTCCTGAGCCCTGGCCTGCCCACTCTTCCTCCTCTGGGTGCAGCCCAGTCCCTCTGCTGGGATGTCTTTCCTCCAGCTCCTCCTTTAGGGTTAAACCTCTAGATTCTCCTCTGGGAAACCCTTCCCAGGAGAGCAAGGTGCAGCTTCAGGTCCTAGAACAAAATAGGACATAGAGCTGGAGCCTTATCCACACTAGTTAATATGCGGTTGAACAAGTAAGTAACCCTTCCACAGCCACAGACAGCTCTCGCTAACCCCTCCATGTGCCCTTTCGGATTCTGTGGCTCCTTCCGGACCATCTCTGATATCTTAGTGCTGGGGATGCCTGTATCTGTCTGTCTTCATTTCTTTTCTCTAAGAATTCAAAAATATATTCAAAATAACATTTTTACCACAG
This sequence comes from Marmota marmota marmota, assembly GCF_001458135.2. Lineage (NCBI taxonomy): Eukaryota > Metazoa > Chordata > Mammalia > Rodentia > Sciuridae > Marmota > Marmota marmota. Next base: position 4,213,234 of record NW_026000241.1, on the reverse strand, counting down.
CCAAAACGTTTAGCCAAAAACCCAGATCTGCAGTCCCACAAGTTTAACAAAATGGCCCACATTTAGTTATCTTGATTACTGAAGAAAATATGGTGGCTCCTAAAACAACAAGCAGATAAGCAACTGGGAGAGTTTTCCCTTCTGGGTATTTCAAAGCTTTGCCCTTGATTATTATTTTTTATTTCATCTCTTCCAAAACAGACAATTGTTCCAATTTGAAAAAAAGCTTATAGATGTTTGCATTAAATATTGGTGAGGCATGCTAGGATTTAAGAACTCCCAACAACAAGAATCAGAAAATGACCCACAATTAAATAAAAAATGGTCCTAGCAGGGTGCAGTGGCCCACGCCTGTAATCCCAGCAATGTGGGAGGCCGAGACAGGTGGATTGCAAGTTCAAGGCCAACTTCAGCAATTTAGTAAGACCCGAAGCAATTTACAGAGATCCTATCTCAACATAAAAAACTAAAAGGGCTGGGGATATAGCTCAATGGTACTTCTGCCCCTAAAAGTTTTACTATGCAGTGGAATCTGGTATTCAACATCAATAGTGCTTTTGAATTATACTTTTTAATAACATGATATTTTTTTCACAAATGCAGTACCTCATCAAATATCTGGTAAATACACTGCAATTACAATTAGGGTTGGGAGACCAAGTTTCAGAAATAATTGGTATTCACTTAAGATAACATTGTGCCTGGCACAGTGGTGCAGGCCTGTAATCCCAGCGGCTCAAGAGTCTGGGGCAGGAGGTTCGTGAATTTAAAGCCAGCTTCAGCAAAATCGAGGTGCTAAGCAACTCAGGGAGGCCCTGTCTCTAAATAAAATACAAAATAGGGCTGGGAATGTGGCTCAGTGGTGGAGTGCTTGAGTTCAATCCCGGGTACAAAAAAAAAAAAAAACATGGCAAGACAAGTCTCAGGCAAGTCTCATGATCAAGACTAGGAGTGCAGTCTGTTGGAAGTCTCAGGCGTGATCAAGACTAGGAGTGCAGTCTGTTGGTTCCCACTGTGTCTGGCTCCCCTCTTCCCTTACTTGGGACTCCCCAGGACTGGGCTTGCACTCTCTTAGGGTCCCATTCTTATCACAGAGACAGAGGAGGCTGCAGGAAGCCTTTGGAGGAAGACTGATTTTGAGAAAGGCAGTTGATTACCCTGAGCAAAACAGGCTGAGTGGCAAGGCTGGGAGGTGGGCAGGGCCTGTAAGAGATGGGAAAGAGGGGCCTGGGTTGACTCTGGAAATCCACACATGGTAGGAAGAGGAAGGCGGTACTTTCTGGATGGGCTGATGGTAAGAAAGGGTGCACACGCAGGTGCTTGAGACTCCCAGTGCAAGTCTCCAGGATCCGATACTACAAATGTTGCCCCAGGCTCTTGGCCTGGCAGGGCCTGAGTTTCAGGTTTGTGAGTGCCTCGTTCTTTCATGTTCCTTTGAAGTTTTGCATAGGTCTGCATTTGTGCTATGGTGACTGCGTGTTCATGAACTTCTCAGGACCTCAGTTTGGGGGGTTTCTGGGGAATCTGTGGGTGTCCTCAGCTCTGGGTGTGTCCTCGGCTCTGGTTTTGCATTGGAAGATACGGGTAGGGGTGTTCACGAACTGCGTGTGACTGTCACTGCAGGTTCGCCGCGCATCTCTCCGCGTGGCCGGCTTAAGTTTCCTAGGGTCCCTAGGTCCCAGGCTCTGCGGCGGGAGGTTGGACAGGGACCCCCGGGAGGCCGGGCGGGGGGCGGGGGCGCGCAGGGACAGCCCCGGGGGCCGGGGCGAGCCGCCGAAGGTTGGGGGGCGGGGGCCGGCCGGCCGCCTCACTTCGGCGAAGTTGGCGGCGCGGAGGCTGGCCCGGGACGCGCCCGGAGCCCAGTGAGGGAGGGAGGAGGGAGGGTCGCGGCTGGCCGCCATGGGGCCGGGGGCCCGGGCCGCCGCCGCCGCCGCCGCGTCGATGCCCT
>NW_026000241.1:4161196-4211261 GCF_001458135.2 Marmota marmota marmota | reverse complement strand
CCCCACTCGGCCAGGGCCCCCGCCCCTCCTCCTCTCCTCTCTCCCTCCCCGCTCGGGACAATGGCTGCGCCGTCTAGACACCCCTCCCCCGGCCGTCCTCGCGCTTTCTTTGCCAGACAAAGCGGGACAGGCTACGGGGCCTGAACGGGGGCTGCTGGGGCGTCCCCCCCCCCCCAGGAGTCCTGGTCGGCGGGGGAGGGGCCCGGCGGATGGCCCGGCAAGGGGTCTCAAGACGCCACTGTGGGGGTCAGCGCAGTGGCCGGGTGGGGGTTTCTGGAGGGTATGGCCTCACTGGACCATCCCAGGGCCCAACTGGGCAGGAGCAGCCGCCCCGCAGAACCGGCACACTCATGGTCTGTCACACACTTGCAGGCACACAAAGCTCTGGGTCACACACTTATGGAGATGCAAACGTGCATGCACACAGACCCAGTACATGTAGACGTGAACACTTGGTGCACACAAGATACACCCAGATGCACACAGTTCACACGTCCACATGCCTGGACACACAAATATGATCACACATGCCATTCCTAGCCCAAGCCTGGCACACACACGCTGTCTGCACACACTCGGATACCCACAGATACAGATTCAAGAACATGCCTTCACCCCACTCACACGTGCAGAGAAGCACATCCAACTGCTACATAGACACACCCATGTACAGTTGTATCCCAGTTCAGGCAGGCACATGTGTGGCTCACATGGCGCACAGCACAGCAGTGTAAGGGTTTGGGGAGGAAATGGCTCATGTCACACAGCCACCAGTGTAGTTCACAAATACCCACAGTCTGGGTGACAGTGCCCTGAATTTGTCATGTTGGCCATTCTTTTTTGGGGGATGGGTGCTGGAGATTGAACTCAGGACACTTGACCACTGAGCCACATCCCCAGCCCTATTTTGTATTTTATTTAGAGACAGGGTCTCACCGAGTTAGTGCCTCGCCATTGCTGAGGCTGGCTTTGAACTCACCGATCCTCCTGCCTCAGCTTCCTGAGCTGCTGGGATCACAGGCGTGTGCCACACCACCTTACCTGGCTCCATTCTCATTCTTATTCTGTTACTGTCTCTCCCTATCTCTGTCTTTGTCCTCTTTCTCCTCTCTGTGTATTCCTACTTCTAGTTTCTTCGTTATGTCTCCCTGTTTCTGTTTTTCTCCAAATCCCTCGCTCTTTCCATCTGTCTTTGAGACACACACACACACACAGTGGCTCACACCTGCTTGTACACATTCAATTCTCCACTAGCTCTGTCTCAGCCACACCCCTGACCCACCTGAAAGGACAGTTAGACTTTGCCACACCCAAGAGGGACACAGCCCTCAGGGATGGGGACTCCGGACAGGGCAGCACTTGTCATTTGCCAGCTGCCCCTCCCTACAACACACACCCTATCCCTGTGACACCTGTAGTTGGCTCTCCTTGTAACCTTCACTCACTCCTGAGTACATGCCTTGACCCCTCTTCCAAGAGTTAACACACAGACCTCCTAGCTGGAATAGGTGCTCATCATCAGGTGAAGGGAGACCCTGAGACCCAAGAGTCCCTGCACCTCCATTATCCTTAGACCTGGACGTGAAGTCACATGCTTTCTAACCTTCAGCACACTCACTTCCTGACTCTGCACTCCCCTTTCTGCACATCTTAGTTCTGGCAGCTTCCTGAGCCCCCACATCTGGCACAAGCCAGTCCCTCCTTCTTCCCGCCCCTGCCTTGTGGTTCCCAGGGCTAGAGCTGGCAGGGACAGCTGCAGCCTTAACAGCTGGGGCCAGGGCGGGGGCCGTGGGAACCGTAGGTAGGGGGCCTCCCTGCACCCACAGAGACACCCCCAGCCCAGTGCAGCTGTTGCCTGGCAGAGGAAGGGAGGGGGTCTGTCACTCGGATTGGGGTTCTTGGGCACCCAGCTGACCCCTCACCTTCCTTTGCCCCCCGCAGCCCCCCCTTGCCTGGACGGAAGCCCGTGCGCAAATGGAGGTCGTTGCACCCAGCTGCCCTCCCGGGAGGCTGCCTGCCTGTGAGTGCCTGGCACAGCGCCATCAGTGGGCCTTGCGTGGGAAGGGAGTCTTCTTCCTCTGCCTCTGTGTTCCCCGCGGGTGCTTGTACCACTTCCTACATGTGTGTGGCTTGGGCAACCTCTTTGTGTTGACCCATTGGAAACTGAGCAGGGTTAAAAGCAGGGGCTCTGGAGTCTGCCTGGGCTGGATTCAAATCCCACATCATGTTGCTCACTGGTTGAGAATTAAACCCTTTAAATCTCAGTGTCCTGATCTGGAAAATGGGCCTAGTAACCCCTACTTCATGGAGGTCTAGGCCTCTTGAGGTCACATTTAAAGGCTCTTAATGAAGGCAGCTCTTAATTAACAAACTTTCAGGGTCCAAACTATAGGGATTTAGTAGTGGTGAGGACATCATTCATTAGCTACCATATCTCAAAACTTTAATAGTGGGGGGTACAGGAGGCCTATAATGCAGTTGTGCTGTATGACCTTTGTCTAGGCACTTCCCCTCTCTGAACCCTTACTGCATTTGTGAATAGGAATGCTTCTCCCTGGCTTGTGACTGTGAAGAAGCCCAAGTATTTAGTTCTTCCCTAATAACAAGGAAAGGCAGGGGGTTGGAGGAGCAGAGTTGTGGCTGAGAAAGAGCCGAGCAGAGAGTCAGAGCTGGGTTTGAATTCTGGGCTCTGGGACACCTTGAGCAAACACTCGGAGCTTTCTCAGCCTCAGTTTTTGCATCTGAAAAATGGGGCAATAATAGCTCTCCCTTTATGGGATTGACTGTGAGGCATATCATAGGATATGCTCAGGGTACAGCAAGTAATAAATAAATACTCATAAATAATAATGATAGGAAATAATGCTCAAGGTTATAGGGAAAGGCTTGGCTCCTTTTATAACAGGTAATAGCAGTTCACCCAGTAGCCATTAATGGATTCATTAAGGTATTTATTTATTCAACAGAATGTGTGCCAGACACTGGGTCAGGCTCAAGCTGGATGGGTCTAGGGCGATTTTAGACCCAGAAGAGCCCCTTCGAAGTTTCATCGCACTTACTTTAGCTAGAACCCCACTTAGGTTTACCTCTTTGGGGATGCTAAAGCTGGCTGGGGGGGTTACTGGGGCTGAGTGTCTGCGATAGTGGGGCTAGGGGAAAGTGTGATCTTACCTGGAACCACTTTGGAGCTTAAGCCCCGGGGCTCGGACGCCTGCGCATTGGAACTCCAAGCCTGGAATACTGCCGACAGGTGAATGCGCCCGAGGCTGCCCCGCCCCTCGACAGGTGAATCACCGGCACACTTGGCCTCCCGGAGCCCGGATCGCCCGGAGTGGAGCGGGCTCAGTTTCCAGAGCAAGGCTGTAGGGGAACCATTTCCTATACTCCCCAATTCCCCAGCAATCACAAGGTCTCAAATATTCCTGTCCTTTTAGGGGTACCTCAAACTCTCCCTCTCCCTATAGATCCCCGAGTCACCTCCCCAAAGTAGGATTCAAGCCCTCGTCCTTATTGCCTAATCCTCGCTTCCCCCACTTTCCCAGCAGGCCGGCCCCCCCCCCCAAGCCCGCGCTCCCCCCTCGATCTCCCCCAAAGCTCAGGCCGNTCCCGGCGTACGATCGCGTTCGTCGTGGTATCCCTGCGGGCTTTTGGGGAGGGGGCTGAGGGCTGTACCCTCGGCTCCTAATGCCACCCGCGCCCTTGCCGGCTGTGCCCCGACTTGTTTCGCTGGGGGCCGGGGTGGGGGGACATTGTGGTGACGCTAAGAACTGAGTCACCTGCTTGAGTTCGGTCCCAGGCGTCTGGGACAAGCCCGGGGGGGAGGGAACCGACGAAAGTAGCAGGGGAGGGATGGGGCGGGCACAGGGAGAGCGCGGGGTGGAATGGGCCGGGACACTGCCAAGACAGCCTGGACCCTCTGGCTTGCCAAGCCCCTCCCTCAGAATCCTTTCTCCGAGGGTCCCCTGGAAGTTTCCAAACTCAAGACCAATCCTCTCTCCCTTTCTCATTTCCCTTACACTCAAGGCTGCCTTTGTGGGCTTGGGGAGGGGTCTGCAGACGGAAGGGTCTTCCCCAACATGAGGGTGGAGGTCCCCTTCCACAAAGCCCAACCCTCCTGCATGGGAGAAAATTTGCATGAATCCTGGAGAAAGGAGTTGAGGATTTGTGGGAGTCCATCCACCTGTCCATGTGAGTGAGAGTTGCCCATATCCGCGGGGGAGGCTGCGGCTTGGTGTTTGTGTGTGCCAGGCCAATATGTCCAGTCGGCTGTCCTTCTGTATGTGTATCTGTGGTTTCTGTGTCTGTCTGGGTGTGCCTTGCTAGTTGTCTCTCAGAATCTGAGACCCATCATTTGCTGTTCCTTCTGCCTGAAATGCTCTTCCCTACACAACCCTTTGGATTCTTTTCATCTTTAGTCTGTGAAAATAGAATACCCATTCTCTCTTTCCCATTATTCCATCTACTTAGCCCGTGTAAGAGTTTTCTGTGGCTGTTGTAACAAATTACCACAAACTGGGTGGCTTGAAACAACAGAAATGTAGTCTCTGGAAGTTCTGGGGGCCAGAAGTCTGATATTAGGTGTTGGCAGGGCCAACAAGGGGAGAAATCTTCGCTGCTTCTTTCAGCCTCTGATGGCCCCAGGCGTTCCTTGACTTGTGGCTGCCTCACCGGTTCTCTGCTTTGTTTGCACATGACCTTCTCTTCTCTCACCCTCCCAACTCTCTATAGTCTTTCTCTTATAAGGACACTTGTTATTGGATTTAGCACCCCCCCCCCATAATCCAGGATGATCTCATCTTGACATCCTTCATGGAATTACTTCTGAAAAGACTCTTTTTTTAAACAAGGTCAGAGTCACAGCTTCTGGGACATGGACGTGTCTTTTTGGGAGCCATCACTTAACTCACCACAACTTTGTAGCCTTCCTGGCTCACCTACACGCTGCCAGCATGTAGTACATGTAGTATGTCAGTTTGTTACTTGTCTGTGTACTCTTGCCTAATCTGGCTGCTGTTGAGTATCAAGAGAGGAAGAACCACTTTTATTGTTTGCTTCTGTGTTTACAACTTAGCAAATAGTAGGTACTCCGCAAATATTCATTGCAGGAATGAATGAGTGTGGTCAGGTGGAGTCAGGAGGCTGAGGCAGGCTTGAGGATCACAAGTTCAAGGCCAGCCTCAGCAACTTAATGAAACCCTGTCTCAAAGTAAAATATTTTAAAAAGACTAGGAATATAGCTTAGAGGTAGGGTACCCCTGGGTTCAATCTCCAGTACTAAAAAAGAAAGAAAGAAAAGAGTGAATGAGTGGGTGGAGTGTGCTGGTCTGTTTTGCCTGTCATATGTATCTTTGTACCTGCGTCCACCTTGCCCAGTAGTGCCCCCAAAACACTGTCTCTGCCACAGGTGCCCACCAGGCTGGGTGGGTGAGCGATGCCAGCTGGAAGACCCCTGCCACTCAGGTCCCTGTGCTGGTCGTGGTGTCTGCCAGAGCTCCGTGGTGGCAGGCACTGCCCGGTTCTCCTGCCGATGCCCCCGTGGCTTCCGAGGTGAGAGGGGGCATTCTGGAGGGGAGCCCAAGGCAAGCAAGGGTGTGATCAGTCCCAAGCTCACCCTCTCCTGGTTCCTCCAGGCCCAGACTGCTCCCTGCCGGACCCCTGTCTCAGCAGCCCTTGTGCCCATGGTGCCCGCTGCTCGGTGGGGTCTGATGGCCGCTTCATCTGCTCTTGCCCACCTGGCTACCAGGGCCGCAGCTGCCGAAGTGACATTGATGAGTGCCGGGTGGGTGGGCCTTGCCGCCATGGTGGCACCTGCCTTAACACTCCTGGCTCCTTCCACTGCCAGTGCCCAAATGGCTACACAGGGCCACTGTGCGAGAACCCCACAGTGCCCTGTGCTCCTTCACCATGCCGTAATGGGGGCACCTGTAGGCAGAATGGCGATCTCACCTATGACTGTGCCTGCCTTCCTGGTGAGTGAGTGGTACTCAGGGGAGGCGGCGTGGGTGGGGATAGCAGGTCAACTTCTCAGTGACCATTCTTGCCCTCTCCTCCTGTCCTAGGGTTTGAGGGCCAGAACTGTGAAGTGAACGTGGATGACTGTCCAGGACACCGCTGTCTAAATGGGGGGACGTGTGTGGATGGCGTCAACACCTACAACTGCCAGTGCCCTCCTGAGTGGACAGGTGAGCACCAGGACTGAGGGAGCTGGGTGGCAGACCTTGGGTTGGCACATACCAGGTGTCTATACTGGTGCATCTGTGTGCCACAGGCCAATTCTGCACAGAAGATGTGGATGAGTGTCAGCTGCAGCCCAATGCCTGCCACAATGGGGGCACCTGCTTCAACACCTTGGGAGGCCACAGCTGTGTGTGTGTCAATGGCTGGACAGGAGAGAGCTGCAGTCAGAACATTGATGACTGTGCCACAGCCGTCTGCTTCCATGGGGCCACCTGCCATGACCGGGTGGCTTCCTTCTACTGCGCCTGCCCCATGGGCAAGACTGGTAAGTGGTCATTTGCTCTGTAGGCAGCAGAGAACCACTGAAGGCTCTGAGCGGGGTCAAGACAGACTCTGATTTGAGTGTTAGAAAGATCATGCTGGGGGGTTTGGGATATAGCTCAGTTGGTGGAGTGCTTGCCTTGCATGCACAAGGCCCTGGGTTCAATCCCCAGCACCACCAAAAAAAAAAAAAAAAAAGAAAGAAAGAAAGATCATGCTGGGGCCAGGTGTAGTGGTGCATGCCTGTGATCCCAACTACTTGGCTGAGGCAGAATAATTGCAAATTGGAGCAAGGCCAGCTTGGGAAACTTTGTGATACCCTATTTCAAAATAAAAAGGTCTGGGATGTTACTCAGTGGTAAAACCCCTGGGTTCAATCTCCAGTATGAGAAAAGAAAAAAAATAAGAAAGACTAGTCTGGAGCTGGGACTGGGAATGTAGCTCAGGGACAGAGTATGAGCTTGGCATGTGCCTGGGTTCCATCCCCAGCACCTAGGAAGGAGGGAGGGAGGGAGGGAGGCGGGGAAGGAGGACATGCTGGAGGATGGCTTTGGGGTGAAGGGTGAGCTTGGGAAAGGCCTGGGAGGAGGCTGGCACACTGTCCAAGGCAGAAACCATTGGGATAGGAAGGTGTGGTGTTTGGGAGGAGGCTTGGAAATGGAGGGAGGGTATGCCTGGTAAGCAAGGCTTGAGGGTAGGACACTTTTCTAATCAGAAGAGTCTGTAGATTTTTTTTTTTTTTAATTTCTTTCCTCAGTTGTAGTTGGACCCAATATCTTTATTTATTTTATGTGGTGCTGAGGATCGAACCCAGTGCCTCACGTATGAGGCGGGCGATCTACCACTGAGCTACAGCCCTAGCCCCGACGCTGTAGATTTTTAAACAATATGTTTGTAACTTTTTAAAAATAGTCTGGGGACAAAAGATTAATATACAAATAATAGTCAAATCTTGATGGTATGAAGGATCAACTTTTCTTATGTTTGAAGTTTTTCATACTAAATAGATTTTTTTTTTTAAAAAAGCTACTTAAGGGGCCGGGGTTGTAGCTCAGTGTTAGAGTCCTTGCCTCGAATGTGGGAGGCCCTGGGCTCTATCCTCAGCACCACATAAAAATAAAATAAAGGTATTGTGTCCATTATTTTTTTAAGCTACTTGATACTCTGCAGGTTAATAAGAGCAAAAACAAGGGTTTGGGTGGCTCAGTGATAGAGCTCATGCCTGGCATGCCTAAGGCCCTGGGTTCAATCCCCAGCACCAACTCCTCCTGCACCCTGCAACGGGAGGGATGTGGGACCTTTAGGCAGAGCTGGAGAATCACCCTTGGACCTCTGCTTACCCTTTCTTAGGCCTTTTGTGTCATCTGGATGATGCCTGTGTTAGCAACCCATGTCACGAGGATGCTATCTGCGACACAAACCCTGTGAATGGCCGGGCCATCTGCACCTGTCCACCCGGCTTCACTGGTGGGGCCTGCGATCAGGATGTGGATGAATGCTCCATTGGTGAGAGGGCACCTTTTGAGAATGAGACGAGAAAGAGGGGAGTTGCAGGGTCCCCGCTGGTCATGCCCACACTGTTTGTGCCCCATCCCACAGGTGCAAATCCGTGTGAACATCTAGGTCGGTGTGTGAACACGCAGGGATCCTTCTTGTGCCAGTGTGGTCGCGGTTACACTGGACCTCGCTGTGAGACGGACGTCAATGAGTGTCTGTCAGGGCCCTGCCGCAATCAGGCCACCTGCCTGGACCGAATTGGCCAGTTCACTTGCATCTGTATGGCAGGTGTGTGGTGGGCGTGGCTGGGGATTGAGGCCTAGTTCCATGGAGTGGAACTAGGGTTGGCTTAGTGAGAGCACCAAGTGCTTAGTGTGGGTGAGGCTCTGGGTTTGATTCCCAGAATCACTTAAGAAAAAGTGAGATCCTTAGAGATGAGGTGGGGGCAGGGCCAGAACAGAATTTTGCCTGAAACTATGGGAGGGCATGGGTCCAGTGGAGTCAGTAGCCCTGTGATGGACTGAGAGTGGAGTCCAGGCATTAGGATCGCACGGGGGTGTGGGTGGGTGGGGATGGTAGAGGTGGTGGTGGATGACAGGAGGGTAGGGCCAGCAGCTGCAGTGGGGTCACATGTATCCTGCAGACAGTCTTGCACTAAGGAGGGTTGGGACTTGAAGCTGCGTACAAGGCTGCTGTGGGCCCTGCAACTGGGCAGAACATGACTTTAGAATTAGGTTGAAAGGGGGTGTTTTAAAGGCAAGGCATAAACCTTGTTCCGGTTGGCACCACAGCTGGGTGAGCGTCCAGCCTGTGATTGAAAACTGAATCAGGTTGAGCAGGAGATGGAACCAAGACTCAGGAAATCTGTTTGTGTAGGAAGGGGGGAACCTCTCTCTCTCTGTGCCCCCTTCAGACCAGAGGGTAGCTCCCACTGCCCTAATCCCCTTTTCCCAACCCCAGGCTTCACGGGAACCTACTGTGAGGTGGACATCGATGAATGTCAGAGTAGCCCATGTGTCAACGGTGGTGTCTGCAAAGACAGAGTCAATGGCTTTAGCTGTGCCTGCCCTTCAGGTGAGAATCCTGGGATGGGAAGCCTAAGAAAGACTGGTCTGTGCAGGGGCAAAGGATCCAGGGTGGGAACCCTTAAGGTCATGTTAGCAGATAACTTGCAAGAGGAAACAATGTTTTGAAAACATTGAAATGTGAGGCACTGTGGAGCACATCTAGAATCCCAGCTAATTAGGAGGCTGAGGCAGGAGGATCACAATTCCAAGGTCAGCCTGGGCAACTTAAAGAGACTCTGTGATACAGCCAGTGTTCCGGCCCCAGTGCCACTAAATAAATAAAACCAAGTAAATTAAAACTATATAAAAAGTAAATAATCAAAGTAGATTAAAAATAAATAAAAAGGGCTGGGAATATAACTCAGTGGTAAGGTACCTCTAGGTGCCATCCCTAGTATTAAAAAAAAAATTAAATTTATTTAAAACTAAATAAATGGGCTGGGGTTGTGGCTCAGTGGTAGAGAGCTTGCCCTCCCACGTGTGAGGCACTGGGTTCGATCTCAGCATCACATAAAAACAAACAAAATAAAAAGTTGGGTTTTTTTTCTTTAAAAAGAACCTCAAATTAAACACAACATTAATAAAACTAAGTAAACGGGAAGTGGGGTTTCCCACACATACAGGGCAGGGACGGTGAGGGGCCATGCTTTTCTTGTCTCGACCTCCTTCACCCCACTCCTCACCCCAGGTTTCAGTGGGTCCACGTGCCAACTGGACGTGGATGAATGCGCAAGCACGCCCTGCAGGAATGGTGCCAAGTGCGTGGACCAGCCTGATGGCTACGAGTGTCGCTGTGCAGAAGGTGATGGCGGGTCAATGACAAGCTGGCAAGAATCCGGAGGCAGTGCTAGTAGGGGAGAGGGCGCCAATAACAGACTTGGACTCGGAGAGCTCGGGGGCGGGCTTTTGGCAAGGACAAGGCAGGGCCAATGACAGAGCTTGTGGGGTGGAGCTAATGGTGGACGTAGACTGAGATAAGGCTAAGAGTTGGGCCAAAGGTTAGCATGTAAAGGAGCTCGATCCCCCCTCTACCTTCCTATGACACCTAGCCTCTTACCCGTCATCTCCAGTCAAGGGAGAAGCTGATAGGGTAAAGACTAGAGGTTGGGGACACAGGCCAGGGGAGCGTCCTGGAGGTTGGAGCTGGATGGAGTGAAGGCAAGCTGGAGGCGTGGCCTAGTGGAACCCCTTTCCGGATGGCTTGGTGGGCAGGGCCTGAGATGGAGCTGAGGCCAGGATTGGGCAGAGGCCATAACTGTGGGCAGGCCCTTGGTAAGTGGGCGGAGCCTGACCCTTTGGCCCTGCAGGTTTCGAGGGCACCCTGTGCGAGCACAATGTGGACGACTGCTCTCCAGACCCATGCCACCATGGACGCTGCGTGGATGGCATTGCCAGTTTCTCATGTGCCTGTGCCCCGGGGTACACAGGCACGCGCTGCGAGAGCCAGGTGGACGAATGTCGCAGCCAGCCTTGCCGCCATGGGGGCAAATGCCTAGATTTGGTGGACAAATATCTTTGTCGCTGTCCTCCTGGCACCACAGGTAGGGCAGGGGGCTGGACTGGGCAGGAACAGTTCACCTGGAGGGGCACAGTTGGGAACGGTGCATGACAATGGGGGCTACTCCTTGCCATGTTTCCCTCCCCAGGTGTGAATTGCGAAGTCAACATAGACGATTGTGCCAGCAACCCCTGCACCTTTGGAGTCTGCCGTGATGGCATCAACCGCTATGATTGTGTCTGCCAACCTGGCTTCACAGGTAAGCAAGTGGCTGCAAAGGAGAGGGTGTCATTATAGGGTAAGGGTGAAGTCACCCATCTCTGTTAGCTGGATTTCGCCCCTATCTTTGCACACATGTCCGATGAAGTTGTGTTCACTCTGCCCTGAGACTGTGCCCTTTATCATTGGCTTGGGGTTGTCCCCATATTGGTAAATTCATGATTATTCTGGAGAAAAGATGAAGCTGTCTTAGACTCAGGGACAAGATTGTGCCTGTATGGTGACAAGGTAATCCTTGGTAGAAGTGAAAGTGGCTTCATGTCAATTTGGGGACCAGAGTGATCTGGTGCAAGGCAGCTTTGGGTTGAGGAGGTGGCTGACCTAATTTGCATAGGAGCTGATATAGTATGAGAATAAAGTTGTCTTTGCACAGGGGTATGGCTTTGCTAAATGGAACAAGGTGTCCTCTGGTTGGCTCCACTGTCCCTGTCCAGGGATGAGGTTGCCTGCATATTTCCCAGGTCCCCTTTGCAACGTGGAGATCAATGAGTGTGCATCCAACCCATGTGGCGAGGGAGGCTCCTGCGTAGATGGGGAAAATGGCTTCAGCTGCCTCTGTCCACCTGGCTCCTTGCCTCCACTCTGCCTCCCTCCAACCCATCCCTGTGCCCATGAGCCCTGCAGTCACGGCATCTGCCACGATGCGCCTGGCGGGTAAGACCCCTGCCCAACTCATGACCCTTCTTCTGTCTCTCTGGCCACTTGCCACCCTGACTGCCTCCCCTGCCAGGTTCCGCTGTGTGTGTGAGCCTGGCTGGAGTGGCCCCCGTTGCAGCCAGAGTCTGGCTCGAGATGCCTGTGAGTCTCAGCCCTGTGGGGCTGGTGGTACCTGCATCAGCGATGGAATGGGCTTCCACTGTACCTGTCCCCCAGGAGTCCAGGGTGTGTGTCTCACTCTCTCTCCCCGGGCTCTCTGACATCCTTCTCTTCGTTTCCTTTCTGCTCCATTCTCGTCTACATTTCCCTCTCTTTGCTACTCCTTTTTCCCTCTGAGGTGCTCCCTAGGGGGTTGGATATCAGGGGGGATCCCAGGGAGGAGGAAGATGAGAACAGGGAGTCCCTCAAGACTATCCCATTCTGCCCCCTCCCACAGGCCGTCAGTGTGAGCTGCTGTCCCCCTGCACCCCAAACCCTTGTGAACATGGGGGCCGCTGTGAGTCTGCTCCAGGTCAGCTGACTGTCTGCTCCTGCCCCCCAGGCTGGCAAGGTACATTAGCCACTGCTTCCTTCTCCTCCTCTCTCACCTCCTCTGTGCCTTACCCCATACTAGGTTATGCTGGGGGCCAGAGGGAGCTTCACCCCAACACTGTTTCTTAGGGGAGCTTCCTTCTGGGAAAGAAGAGAGCTGGATGTGGATACTCACAGCCCATATGGGTCTGCTCTGGAGAAGAAGCCATAAGGGGCTGGGGCTGTTACAACCCAGCTGTTCTGGGGACAGCTTCCTGGAGGGCAGACTATTTGTACCCACTGAAATAGAGAGAAGGAAGTTCTGGAATGGCATGTGGAAAATATCTTTACCTATCTCAACCTACAGGTTCTTCCTGTGCCCCAGGTACCCTCAGACCCTGCCTTGCACCCTCTAACTGTAGGTGTTACCTTGCTCCCCACTCCCAGGCCCACGATGCCAGCAGGACGTGGACGAGTGTGCTGGCCCCTCCCCCTGCGGCGCCCATGGTTCCTGTACCAACCTGGCAGGAAGTTTTAGCTGCACCTGTCACGGGGGTTATACTGGCCCTTCCTGCGATCAGGACATCAATGATTGTGACCCCAGTGAGTACAGGGGAGCTCTTGGAGAGTGTTGCCCTGGGGACATTCATCAAGCCTATACTGTGGTGCTGTGCTCTCATGGTGCTGTGTTCACAGCTCTGTGCTTGCCTCATGTTACTCCTATGGAAACTGAGGCCCAAGGAGGTTTCTTGACTTGCCCAAGATCCTACAGCAAATAAGGGAATGAGCTGGGCTTGGAGCACAAGTCTGTCTGACCCTGAAGCCTGTGGACTACCTCTGGCAGCAAGCATTAGGATGGTGTATAGAGTATGAAATAAAGGTCCCCAGAGTGGACTGGGGATATAGCTTAGAGGTAGACCTCTTGCCTAGCGTGCCTGAGGCTGTGGGTTTGATTCCCCAGCTCCGCCAAAAAAGAAAAAAAAAAAAAAGAAAGGGAACTCAGAGAGTTTACTCTAGGGTGCTATCTAGTAAACAAATAACCAGGTCATGGATGCAATTTTAAATTTCTAATAGCCACATTTAAAAAAAAAAGGAAAAAGAAGTCAGAGAGTGGAGCTCAGTGGTAGAATGCTTACCCAGCATATCCATGAGACCCCATGTTCAATTTCCAGCACCATGAAAAACAAAGAAAAAGAAATGGGCAGTAATACATTTAATACTGTATTTTATTTAAACAAGTATATAAAATAGTATAATTTGAACATGTAATCAATATTAAAATGATTGAGATATTTTACTCTTTTTTTTTTTTTAAAGAGAGAGAGAGAGAGAATTTTAATATTTACTTTTTAGTTATCGGCGGACACAACATCTTTGTTTGTATGTGGTGCTGAGGATCGAACCCGGGCAGCACGCATGCCAGGCGAGCGCGCTACCGCTTGAGCCACATCCCCAGCCCCATATTTTACTCTTTTAAACTAAGTTTTCAAAGCTTGAAATTCAGTATGTATTTTATACTCACAGTCTATCTCCATTTGTATTGGTAACGATGTCAAGGACTTAGTAACCACGGCAGGCCTGTGCTGAGGCCAGGAATGAAAGCAAGCATAACTGGCAGTACAGCTGTCCCTCAGTATCCATGAGGGATGGTCCCAGGACCCCCATGGATACCAAAACCCGTGGGTGTTTGTGCCCCTTCTATAAAATGGCTTAGTATTTGTAAAGAACTCATGCACAGCCTCTCAGATACTTTAAATCATCCTTACGTAAGTTATAATATCTAATACAATGTCAAGGGCATGTACCTGCTTGTTATACTCTATCGTTTAGGAAATGATGACAAGAAAAAAATGTCTGTACATGTTCTGTACATATGCAGTTTTTTTTCTATGTTTTCCGTCCACTGCTGGAATCCACCAATGCTGAGCCCAAGGTTATGGAGGGTCGACTATATTTACTTGGCAGCTCAAAGGGGCTTTTTTGGTTCTCCCAAAGCCCTCCCCTTCCCCTTGGGCAAGGTTTCCAGATGAGACAGGAGATAAGGCCACAAAAGGGGACATTATCCCTCTGACCAAATTTGTCCCCTCTCAGCTGAACCTGGTTTCCTCCAGGGTTCCCCTCTGTGACCCTGTATGGGAGGCAAGGCCAGGTCGGCCAGGCAGTGGGGGCCAGGTGGGCTAAACAGACTTCTTCTCTTCTGACTACAGACCCGTGCCTCAATGGTGGTTCCTGTCAGGACAGTGTGGGCTCCTTTTCCTGCTCTTGCCTTCCTGGCTTCGCTGGCCCACGCTGTGCCCACGATGTGGATGAGTGTCTGAGCAACCCCTGTGGCCCTGGCACTTGCACTGACCACGTGGCCTCCTTCACCTGCACCTGCCCACCAGGCTATGGAGGCTTTCACTGCGAGAAGGACCTACCCAACTGCAGCCCCAGGTGGGTGGGGCCTCGACTTCTTGAAACTCAGGGGCTCTGGCATCAGACGAGGCCTGAAACGGAGGGAGGAGGACTAGAGAGGAGTCCTTGGCTTGGCACCCATCTGAGGACTCTGATGCCTAAAGGGGCAGGGCGAGGCTTCGGTTTGGAGGGTCATCCTTAGAGACTCCGCTCCTTGAAGGAGCTGGGCCAGGGCAGATCCTGCAGGTAGATCCCAATTGAGCGCTGAATCTTGGTAAATTGAGGCTAAGGCATGAGGTGGGTTCTCTGCTGGCGCTGCAGCTTCTTGTGTGCGGGGTATAAGCGCCAGAGAGTGGGAAAACTCCATCCAGTTCTAGGAGGGAGGATGGGAGGGGGCGGAGCTTGACGCTCTTCCTCCCACTCCCCAGTTCCTGCTTCAATGGAGGGACCTGCGTGGACGGTGTGAACTCATTCAGCTGCCTGTGCCGCCCCGGCTACTTGGGTGCCCACTGCCAATATGAGGCGGATCCTTGCCTCTCCCGGCCGTGTCTGCACGGGGGAGTCTGCAGCGCCACCCACCCTGGCTTCCACTGCGCCTGCCGGGAGGGCTTCACCGGCAGCCAGTGCCAGGTGGGCGGGGCCACAGGTCCTGGGGGGAGGAGTCTGGAGGGTCTGTGGGAAGGGCCTGCCCCTCCTTCTGGGAGCAAAGCCCAGTACTGATTTTGAGGGTCATTTCTAGACCCTGGTGGACTGGTGCAGCCACGAGCCCTGTCAGAACGGGGGTCGCTGTGTTCAGAATGGTGCCTATTGCCTTTGTCCCCCTGGATGGAGCGGACGACTCTGTGACATCCGAAGCCTACCCTGCAGAGAGGCTGCAGCCCAGATTGGTAAGGGGGAGCCCATGGTCTGGTTGGCGTGTGCGTCTAGGGAAGGGTGTGTGTGAACCTGTCTTCTGCTGGTGTGAGCCAAACGAGGGCCACCGTGATGCAGTGTGTGACCGAATGTGTGTGGGTGTGTGATTGTGTGACAGCGACCAAGATGGTATGTGTGTCTGTCACCATGAGACAGCTGGGATAGTATGTGTGACTGAGCCGGTATGAGCATTAAAATCGTGTGTATGTCAGTGATTGAGACATACCAGCTGAGAGGATGTGTGACAACCCTATGGAATGTGGGTGAGATGCTAGGGACTGAAGCCAGCAGGGATGTTGGGTGGTGTGTATGATGTAGGCAGAAAGAGGAGGAATGTAGCTGCCTCTGTGTCTGATGCCACTCTCCTCTTCCCAGGGGTGCGGTTGGAGCAGCTGTGTCAGGCAGGTGGGCAGTGCGTGGACCAGGACAGCTCCCATTACTGCATGTGCCCAGAGGGACGCACCGGCAGCTACTGTGAGCATGAAGTGGACCCCTGCTTGGCCCAGCCCTGCCAGCATGGAGGCACCTGCCGTGGCTACGTGGGAGGCTACATGTGTGAGGTAAGGGTGTGACCCAGAGAGAGGGAAGGGAAACTAGTCATGTCTGAGCATGTCTGGGTGTGCGTGGGCACATATTTCTATGTGTCTATGACCTGGTATGGGTATGTCACTCTCTAGGCATGTCTGTGTTTTTGCTTTTGTGACTGGGTATATCTTTGTGGGTGTCACTGTAGGTAGATCTGGGGGTGTTTGTTTGGGTTTGCTTCTGACTTCAGTTGTTTCCTGGGCACATCTATATGTGTCTGTGTGCATGGCGTCTCCTTGTGAATGAATGAATGAACCAGACTGTGTGTCTGGTTGTGGTACCTGAAGGGCATCTGGGTGTCTTTCCTGTGTGTTTTTATGTGTGTGTCCCTCTGCACTGGTTGTGTTTCCTTGTATCTGCATGTGTGTATCCTGCACACTGGGCATGTCTCCCTCTGTTGGGTGTGTGTGGGTGTCCTTTTGTGCTGGGATTCTGCGTGTCTTCACAGGTATGTCTAGGCATGTCTGTGGTTCTCAGACTGAAAGGATCCCTCTCTTGCCCTAATACAGTGTCCAGCTGGCTATTCTGGTGACAACTGTGAGGACGATGTAGATGAATGTGCCTCCCAGCCATGTCAGCATGGGGGCTCCTGCATTGACCTTGTGGACCGATATCTCTGCTCCTGTCCCCCTGGGACACTGGGTATGCCGGGGCCAGGGTTGGAGGATAGGATAGGAGGCCCAAGTCTCTATCCCATCCTGATCACTTGCCTCTCATCCCCAGGTGTGCTCTGTGAGATTAATGAGGATGACTGTGGCCCTGGCCCACCCCTTGACTCAGGCCCTCGGTGCCTAAACAATGGCACTTGTGTAGATTTGGTGGGTGGCTTCCGCTGCAGCTGCCCCCCAGGATACACTGGCCTGCACTGTGAGGCAGACATTAATGAGTGTCGTCCAGGTGCCTGCCATGCAGCCCACACCCGGGACTGCCTGCAAGACCCAGGTGGGCACTTCCGCTGCCTTTGCCATGCTGGCTTCACAGGTAAGCATGAGAGGTAGGGCCGGCCTGGGACCTTTGTTCCTGGTATTTCTTCATTGTGGTTGATTCAGGTGCCACTGCTTTTTCAGGTCCCCGCTGTCAGACTGTCCTGTCTCCCTGTGAGTCTCAGCCATGCCAGCATGGAGGCCAGTGTCGTCCCAGCCCAGGCCCTGGTGGTGGGCTGACCTTCACCTGCCACTGTGTCCAGGTAGGTCTGTGTGAGTGGCATGGGTGGTGACTCCTGGGGGAGGATAAGGGGTGTGGCCTCAGGAAAGGGTGTGGCTTTAGGGGGAAAGTGGATGGAAATGCTGAAATTACCTAGAAGTTGGGAGTGTAGGGTCTCGAGGTTGGGGTTTGGAGGTGTGGCCTTCTGAACAAGGAGTGGTTTGTATGTGAAGAGTTTGGGCAGGACTTGGAGAGGTTGGGGTCTCAACCTCCTCCATCTTGACCCTTCACCCTTCCTTTTCTTGACTCTCTTTCCTTTTCTCTTTCTTTCCATTTCTCATTTTTCCTTTCCTTCCCTCCTCCTTCCATACTTTTTTTTCTCTCCCCGCCCCCATCCCACCTCCAGCCGTTCTGGGGTCCGCGTTGTGAACAAGTGGCACGCTCCTGCCGGGAGCTGCAGTGCCCCGTGGGTGTCCCATGCCAGCAGACAGCCCGCGGGCCTCGCTGCGCCTGTCCCCCAGGGCTGTCGGGGCCCTCCTGCCGGGGCTCCCGAGGGTCTTCTCAGGGGGCTGCCAACGCCACCTGCGCAGCTCTGCCCTGTCTCCACGGGGGCTCCTGCCGTGCTGCGCCGCTTGCTCCCTTCTTCCGCTGCCTGGTGGTGTTCCGGGCCTGGGATGGCCCGCGCTGTGAGACCCCCGCCGCCGCGCCCGAGATCTCGGAGGAGCCGCGTTGCCCGCGAGCCTCCTGCCAGGCCAAGCGCGGGGATAAGCGCTGCGACCGCGAGTGCAACAGCCCGGGCTGCGGCTGGGATGGTGGAGA
The DNA here is from genome assembly GCF_001458135.2 of Marmota marmota marmota. Classification (NCBI taxonomy): domain Eukaryota; kingdom Metazoa; phylum Chordata; class Mammalia; order Rodentia; family Sciuridae; genus Marmota; species Marmota marmota. The sequence goes on along the minus strand of NW_026000241.1, from coordinate 4,193,402 downwards.
CTGCTCGTTGAGCGTCGGAGACCCCTGGCGACAGTGCGAGGCGCTGCAGTGCTGGCGTCTCTTTAACAACAGCCGCTGTGACCCTGCTTGCAGCTCACCTGCCTGCCTCTATGACAACTTCGATTGCCACACTGGAGGCCGGGAGCGAACCTGCAAGTGAGTCCATCCATTCGTTGGTGCGTGGGCTCCTCCTTTGTCCCTTTAGTCATCTGTTTGCCCCCTTCTGTCTGTTAATGCGCCACATCTGACCGTCCATAGCCTTGTCTCTTGCCCTTTTGCCTCACTCTGCTCATCAGTTCATTCTTGGACGCTCTGTTGGGCTGTTTCTTCATTTTCCGGGTCTGTTTTGCTGCTCATGCCATCTGCACATCCATGTGTGATCTCTTGTTTGAGGGTCCCGCCATCCATTTGCCCTGTCTCCCTCAGTGTGACCCATAGCTGCCCATTTCTTTTCATCCACGTGCCCTCGGGTCTGCTTTTCTCTTGCCTATACACTCCACCTGTCCATCCTCATTCCCTGTTTGTCTGGCTTTCTATCTGTGAATTCTTTGAGTTCTTCTTGTGCCCAACTGCTTGTCCATTGCTTCCCTACCTCTCTCTCCTCATCTTTCTCAATCCTCCTCGCCATCATTCTGTTTAGTTGTTCCTCAGACACCTATGGCTGGTCCCGCCTTAGGACCTCTGCACTGGGTGTTTCCACTGCCTGAACTGCTCTTCCCCTGAGAAGCCACGTGGCTCTTGACTATCTCCTTCATGCCTTTGCTCAAATGGTGTCACTTTCTCTGAGAGCTTCTCCCTGGTTACCTCCCAGGATGTCCCTTGCTTTATTTTTCTTCTTAGCATTTAAATCCATCTAGCACTGTGTGTGTTTATATTTGTTTATGTCTATTTATTTTTTTTATTGACATGTATTGGGATGCTGTATTTTCTGCTCATCCATCTTATTTGCCATGTCTCCACCTGCTGGAGTGCCAGCTCCTCCTTGGCAAAGATTTGGGGCTGAGTCATATCCTTGATGTCTGTGGCAGCACCCGGATATAGCAGGTGGTCAATTAATAGTTATTGATTATATTAATACAGGTTGGGCATCACTAATCAAAAAAATCTGAATACCAAAATGCTCCCAAAATTGAAAGCTTGTTGAGCACAGACATTATACCACAGTGGAAAATTCCATACCTGACCTCGTGTGATGGGTTACAGTCGAACTCACGCACAGTTGGGGTTGTGTCTCAGCAGTAGAGTGCTTGCCTACCATACATGAGGTTCTGGGTTCAGTTCCCAGCACCACAAACAAAACCTCAGGCTCACCAAAAGTATTGTTTAAGTTACTGTCAGGATATGTGTATAAAGTTCATATGAAAAATAAATGAATTTTGTGTTCAGGTTGAGCTCCATCCCTAAAATATCATATATATAATCCTTAAAATATTATACGTGTATGTATGTAATATGTACACATGTGATATATCATATCATTGTGAGATATATATATGTATATATATATACACATACAAACATATATATGGTATATCACACTTATATGCCAATATATATGCAAATATTCCAAACCCCCCCAAAATGTGAGTTCTGAAACACTTCTGATCCAAGCATTTCAGATGAGGAATATTCAACCTATGGTTATCCAACCAGTGGCCTCACATGTGCTGGTACATTCCAGTCCTCTGTGCAAGCACTCTCTAGAGCCTGTTGCTCTATATGCTGTGTGTGCATTTGGGGGCTTAGAGGTCCCCTGACCCCCGTTCCTCTCTGCTCCTAGCCCAGTGTATGAGAAGTACTGCGCTGACCACTTTGCGGATGGCCGCTGTGACCAGGGCTGCAACACTGAGGAATGTGGCTGGGACGGGCTGGACTGTGCCAGCGAGGTGCCAGCGCTGCTGGCCCGCGGCGTGCTGGTCCTCACGGTGCTGCTGCCTCCGGAAGAGCTGTTGCGCTCCAGCGCGGACTTCCTGCAGCGGCTGAGCGCCATCTTGCGCACTTCTCTGCGCTTCCGCCTGGACGCGCGGGGCCAGGCCATGGTCTTCCCTTACCACCGACCAAGTCCTGGTTCAGAATTACGGACCAGGCGGGAGCTGGCTCCTGAAGTGATCGGGTGAGTGACTCCACCTGGAGCAGCTGTGAGTTCAATTCCCAGCACCACAAACAAAACCTTAGGCACAAAAAATATTGTTTAAATTACTTCCAGGCGGTGTGTATAAAGTACATAGCGAAACATAAATGACTTTTGAGTTTTGGCTTGGGCTTCATCCCTTAAATTATATATTTGCATATGTGTATGCAAATATCTACACGCAAATATTCCAAAGTCCCTCCTAATCCCCCAATCTGAATTCTGAAACACGAGGGAGGCTCAGAGCCCAGCAGGGGAGGGGCACTCGTGACCTGGATCTTGTGTGTTCTCTTCCCTGAGCATCTGAGAGTCCTCCTTAGCAGTGTTTCTCCCACAGGCTTTCCTTCCTTCCTTCCTTCCTTCCTTCCTCCCTCCCTCCCTCCCTCCCTCTTTTCTATTTTATTTAGATACTGAGGATTGAATCAAGAGCTTTGCATGCTAGGCAAGCACTCCACCACTGAGCTACATCCCCAACCCTTTTTATTTTATTTTGAGACAGGGTCTGGCTAAGTTGTCCAGACCCTTGTGATCCTTCTGCCTCAGCCTCCTGAGTAGCTGGGATGACAGGTGTGCACTGCCATACCTGGCTCCCACAGGCTTTTCAACCTCTTTTTCATTGACATTTACTGCCAGATCATTCTTTGCCGTGGAGGTCTGTTCTGTGCATGGTAGGATACTTAGATACTTAAAGCATCCCTGGCTTTTACTCCTTAGATGACAGTAACACTGCCCCCTAGCTGTGACAATGAAAAAACACCTCCAGATATGAGCAAGTGTCCCTTAAGGGGAGGTTACAGACTTACGCCTTGGGTGTAGCGCTACTTACTTCTGGAGATACAGGTGGTTTAGCAGAGTGTTTAAGGGCCTTGTGTAGGCTTTTTTTTTTTTTTTTTAAAGAAATGAGAAATGTAGAAAAATGTAAAAGTATCCTGTTGGTGACCTGGTAGAGGGAACAGAAAGGGACATGGTGTTTGATGAGTATGCTGAAGGAGCTTGAGAAGGATGGGTCCCAGACACAGAAAAGAGATATCGGGATGGGGGTAGGGGCAGGCTCTGATTGGATGCAGCTGGAAGCAGAGGAAATGGAGGAGGGATCTGAAGTGCCTTTCCTCTGCTGAAATGACTGAGTGATAGGACATGTGGTGAAAAACAGGGGCTACTCTGGGCTTGTAGAGTCTGAAGGGACTGGAGATGTGGCGGGGAGACCCCCAGGAGGCAGAAGATAGAAACAAGAAAGACAGTAGGATGTTGAGAATCATCGAAACTGGGAAGGGATCAGTGAAGTGGGGAGAGAAGGAAACAGAGCTGTGAACAGGGATACCGACGTTTAGATTGGGTGAGAGAAATTAGCTTCAAAAAGAGAAGGAGAAGCACTGGAGCTGAGCTCAGTGGCGGAGCGCTTGCCTGGCACACCCTAGACCCCGGTTCAGTCCCCAGTACTGCAAATGAAAAGCCGAACCTATGCTCAGAACCTCACCTCACCACTAGGGTGGGTGAGGAAGTTACCGCGATATTGACATAAAAACATTGTCTATTGGACTTTTGGCTCTGAGAACACCGGTGGACGCAGCCAGACTTGTTTTCGGGGTGCAGTGGGATTGGAAGGCAGGTGGGTAGTGGAGACATGGCAGGTGGAGATGGCTCTTGTGAGGCTGGTGTGGGGAAGGAGGATGGGGCTTGGTGTCTGAGATGCATTAGGCAACCTCTGAGCCCTTGGATCCCTCGGCTCTGGCCCCACAGCTCTGTAGTGATGCTGGAGATTGACAATCGGCTCTGCCTGCAGTCGCCTGAGAATGACCACTGCTTCCCTGATGCCCAGAGCGCAGCTGACTACCTGGGGGCCTTGTCAGCTGTGGAGCGTCTGGACTTCCCGTACCCACTGCGGGATGTGCGAGGTGAGGCTGGGCAGGGAGAGCGATGAGGCCCTGGCGGGTGGCTGCAGCCCCAGGGCGTGGTGGCACTAGCGTCTCCTGGTTCTTTCTTGCAGGGGAGCCGATGGAGCTTCCTGAGCCAAGTGTGCCGCTGCTGCCACTGCTGGCTGCGGGCGCTGTCTTCCTGCTGGTCATTCTCGTCCTGGGCGTCATGGTAGCCCGGCGCAAGCGTGAGCACAGCACCCTCTGGTTCCCCGAGGGCTTTGCACTACACAAGGATGTAGCAGCTGGCCACAAGGGGCGGCGTGAGCCTGTGGGACAAGATGCACTGGGCATGAAGTAAGGACCCTGTCTTCTCCTTGCCTCTGCCTGTGGGGACTCTGTGAGCCCTGCACTCCACCTCGGTCTGACTCTGACCTCTGACCCCATCTTCACCTTACCTTAGACTCCGTCTGGTATTCCTGTGTTCAGTCTCTTGACTGCTAACTCCATGATTCCTGGGGATCACCCCAGATTCCTGACCTCTGATTTTATTTCCTATATCATCATTTCCCTGATTCATATCCTTCCTGGACAACACCCTAAACCAGTTTCTCAGAATTTCCCCTGATTCATTCCTATGTGACTGCCTGACTCTATGACCCTTGTCTGCATCCCAGCCCCTCCCCAGCTCCCCATCCTTATTCTCTATGATTCCCACAACCAACCCTTGCTCCAACCTATCCTTACCTTTGACCTCACCTCTGACCCCCTTTCCACCCAACTCATGTTCATTTCTCATGATCCTTAATTTCAATCTTAACCTTGGACCTCACCTGTAACTTGATCTCTCTCTCAAGACCCCAGACCCCATTCTGAGTGTAACATTTCCCTGTGATTCCATGACTCCTGACCCTTCACCACAACCTTTTCAATCCTGGCTGCCTACCCGATTCCATATGAGGGTAACTCCATCTCCATGACCTCTGACACCATCTTCTGTAACCCCTGTGGTATGCCTGTGGCCCTCATCTATCCCCTAATCTACTGCTCTGACCCCTGACCCCACTCCTGTCTCTTCCCTGATTCCACTTTACAACTCTGGCTGCCAGCCAGCATGATCCCTGACTACACCCCTTGCAACCTTGACTTTCCCTCCCTCCTTCCCTCCCTTGTTGAAATCTGTATCTTGGCCCTCCCCCTGCACCTACTGACTTAGTGCCCCAATCCCAACTCCAGACCTCTGACCTTGCTTCTATGACATCTGCTCTCACCATTCTCCAAATCCTCCTCCCAGGCCAGATGCCTCCAGTGTTCTTTCTTACGTTCTCTTCTTCCCATTGGTCCTACAGGAACATGGCCAAGAGTGAGAGTCTGATGGGGGAGGTGGCCACAGACTGGATGGACACAGAGTGCCCAGAAGCCAAGCGACTGAAGGTGCTGTCCCTTTCCCTGCCCCTTGCCCCTGTGTCTGGAATGGGGACCCCAATCATTAGTGGGAGAGCACAGGGGAGTCTCTGCTCTCCCTCCCTCCCCAGCTCCAGAGAATAGCCATAGTTTTGTGACCTCATTTTCTCCTTGGTGTGGCTCTGTGCTCTTGGAGGAAGAAGAGATTGGTCATGGGGCCCACAGGGTTCTCTAGGTAGAAGAAAGCATTCCTCCATCCTGCCCCTCCTCAACCAGGTTCCTGCTCCCAGGCCAGCATGGGGTCATCTCAAAGAAATGCCTTGACCCAGGTAGCAAGTCTGCTTTCTGTCTGTTGGTTCTAAGCTTGTCCAGCATCCCCAATGTGAATGTGTATCCACCTGGTCCTGCTTTATTTCATCTCCTGGTGCCTTCTCGTGGGCTCTGTGTTAGCTCAGACTGTGTCCTTGTCCATTTTCTATTCAGTCCAGAGCTGGATAATGTGTTTTTTTTTAAAAAGAAGTTTATTTGGCTCACAGTTTTGGAAGCTAAAAGTCGGAGGTTTGGGCCACTCTGTGGGTTTGGTCTCTGATGAGAATCTCATGGTAGATGGCATTATGGTATCAGGAGTTCATGCAGGAAAGATCATATGGTGAGGCAGGAAGCCAGAGAGAAATTCAAGGGCAAGATTGACTCTTTTTATAACTCAGTTCCCATTCAAAGGAACTAACTGGGTCCCTTGAGAAACTACATTAATCCCTTTCAAGGGCAGAGCTCCCAGTAACGCAGTTATCTCCTCTGAGACTCCACCTTTTAAAGGTTCCACCACCACTAAATATCACTGCATCGAGGACCAAGCTTCCAGCACATGAGCTTTTGGATAACCTTAAACCATATCCAAACCATAGCAGCTTGCCATAAGATTATATCATAGACTGGGTGGCTTCAATAACAGAAATTTACTTTCTCACAGTTTTGGAGGTTATCAGGGTTGGTTCCTGGTGAGGGATCTCTTTCTGGCTTGTGGACAGTCACCACCTATTTACTCCTTTCCCAGATAAATACCAGTTCTTGAAGGGTTAATGCTTATCCTCTATCCCTATGTTTCTTTTACCAGGGGTTTGTAGTTTCCAGAGTATAAGTTTTGTGCTTCTCTTTTTCAATTTAATTCTAAATATTTAGTTCTCGTTGCTATTGTCAGTGGGTTGCTCTCTTAATTTCGTTTTCATTGTGTTTGTGTTGGGGTGCTGGCAGGTGCTGTTCCCTATGCCTCTTTGTGTATGTAATACCCACTTTGGCTTCCCAGCCTCTCCCTTCTTCCATCCTGGATCGAAATTGCATTTCTTCCTCTTATTAGCTCCCTGAGCTCCAGGGCATCCTTATTTCCTTGTCTGTAAGAGAAGCAGGATATTAATGATTTTCCAGCGTGCATACATCTCCATCACTAAATGTGGGAATGCCCAGCCCCATTCCTGGTAGTGTCTCTCCCCACCTCCAAAGGGTGAGGTCTGAGAACCCGGTCCCTGTTCCTCCAGGTAGAAGAGCCTGGTATGGGGGCTGAGGAGCCTGTGGATTGTCGCCAGTGGACCCAACACCACCTGGTTGCTGCTGACATCCGTGTGGCACCAGCCATAGCACTGACACCACCACAGGGAGATGCAGATGCCGATGGCATGGATGTCAACGTGCGTGGCCCAGGTTAGCCACCTCCCAGAGGAGGCCTTTCACCTGTCCTACATTGGAGAGGTTACATCTTGGTCTGTGATCTGGGGAATGTCTGGGCTTCTGTGTGTATGTGTACGTGTGAATTGAGATTCTTGGTTTGTACATAATAAAAGCCCAACTCAGACTAACTTAAGTAAATCAAGGCATTTACTGCCATGTAACTGGAAGTAGTGGGCCCATTTGGATCCTGGAATCAGTATTCCACTCTCCATGCCTTAGCTCCTGCCTTACAAAACCTTTCTTTGCTAGTGCTCTAGCAAAAGTCTCAGAATGCCTTCTGATTGGATGGACTGTGGTCACATGCTCATCTTTGAGCCAATAGGTGTGGCCAGGGGGCTGGAGTATGCAGATTGGCTGGTCCATTTGCCTGTTGTTGAGCCAGGGAAGGAGATTGGCCTCTACTAGGGTTTGAGACTGGAGAATGGGGTGCAAATGATTTCTTAAGGAAAACCGCAAAAGCTCATGCAGGGTGTAGCAGATCCTGTTGTCCAGATCCTCTTGGATCAATCTTTGCCACATTTCAGAGTATTCCTTTTCCAGCTTTATTTTGTTTTTACTCCAAATGGCCTATACCTGTTGCTTTCTTGAAGTCCCCCATGCTACGGGGGCTGGAGTGGCTGGGAGTATTTTGTCCTTGGGGGTGGCTCTTAGTTGGTGGATGCAAGAGTATGGAAGGCTCCTTTATCTTGAACTAGATTACAACTCTGGGGTACAGCTAACTTTAGAGTCCTCCTGTGGGATCAGACTGGAAACCCTTCTGGAATTTGCCTGATCTTGTGCTTGCTGGACCTCCTCTGTCCCTTGTCCTATATCCCTGACTCCCTAGGAGCCTTTTTGTGATCAATCATGTGCCCATGAGTCCTCATCCTGGGGGTGGGTGTGCAGATGGCAGGATTTGCCACTTTCTTGTCCTCCTATGTGTCCTGTTTGCTCCTAATACAGTGCCGTTGGCATTATCTCCTGGAAAAACCTGTGTCTTTGTGACATGCTCTGGTCCCTACAGATGGTTTCACCCCGCTCATGCTGGCCTCCTTCTGCGGTGGGGCCCTGGAGCCAATGCCAACTGAGGAAGATGAGGCCGATGACACATCAGCCAGCATCATCTCAGACCTGATCTGCCAGGGGGCCCAGCTTGGGGCTCGGACTGACCGTACAGGCGAGACTGCTCTGCACCTGGCTGCCCGCTATGCCCGGGCAGACGCGGCCAAGCGGCTGTTGGATGCTGGGGCAGACACTAATGCGCAGGACCACTCGGGTCGCACCCCTTTGCACACAGCAGTCACTGCTGACGCCCAGGGTGTCTTTCAGGTGAGACAGGTCCACCTCTTTGGACATTAGAGATGGGGTTGGCATCAGCCGAATATGGGTTTGAGCTTGGTTCGTTCTTTCAGAGCTTGTTTTTTTTTAATTTGGAAAATGGAAGCTGGGTGCCATGGCTCATGCCTGTTATTTCAGCTACTCAGGAGGCTGAGGCAGGAGGATCACAAGTTTGAGGCAACTTCACCAGACTATCTCCAAAAAAAAAAAAAAATGGAAATAAGTCTGTAGCTCAGTGATAACATGCTTGCCCTGCATGAGAGAGGCCCTGGGTTCCAACCCCAGCATCACAGAAAAATGATAAAGTGGGAATCTACCTGAATACAATGTCTGGCAAGGGCAAATTGTGTCTGAATTAAGATTTTTTTTCTACTTCAGGATGTTACAGATGTGTATCTATACAGCTGTTCTATTTGTCACTGTCAGTACTGTATTCAGTTAATCACATGAGATATTCAGCACTTTTTTTTTCTCTTTGCAGTGCTGGGGATCCAACCTAGGGCTTTGCCCACTCCAGGAAATCACTCTTCACTGAGCTACATCCCAGCCCAACACAATTATTAAATAGGTTTTGTGAATGAGGTGTGGTGTCACATGCCTGTAATCCCAGTGACTCTAGAGGCCGAGGCAGGAAGATCACAAGTTCAAGGCCAGCTTTGGCAACTTAGTGAGACCCCCCTCTCAAAATAAAAAGGGCTGGAGAAGTAGCTCAGTGGTAGAGCACCCGTGGGTTCAATACCCAGTACCTGGGGAAAAGTAAATAAAATGAAATAGGCTTTTTTGTTAGATGATATTGCCCATCTGGAGGCTGCTGTGAAAGTGTTCTGAGTACTTTCAGAGGTGGGCTAAGCTTAGCCCTGATGTTTGATAGTATAGGTGTATTACATTTGTTTTCAGTTTAGTATCTTCAATATTTGATGGGTTTATTAGGATATAACTGCACTATAAATCAAGTGGCATCTGTAGCTTGGTTCCAGAGGAATGGGGATTGGGGACCTCAGTGAGGGGTGCAGGCTTAGGGGTGCTCCTGAGCCTTCCATTCCTGCTATGGCTTCCCTGCGGCATCTTCTCTTTTCCAGATTCTCATCCGGAACCGCTCCACAGACTTGGATGCCCGCATGGCGGATGGCTCCACCGCACTGATCCTGGCGGCCCGCCTGGCCGTGGAGGGCATGGTGGAAGAACTCATCGCCAGCCACGCCGATGTCAATGCTGTGGATGAGCTAGGTAGGCTGGCAGGCTGGCTGAGGAAGCCGTGGGTGCGGCTGGGAGGATGTCCCCTGGGCCCTGACTGTTGATGTGAATTTGCAGCCGTGTCACTAAAGCTCATGCACACATAACCTGGCTCTCACAAGGACTTAACACACTTTTGCAAGGTCTTTAGGGCATCTCAGGGGTTTAAAAAAGGGTGTGCTTCTCCAGGACTCTTCAAGCTGCTTTGTTGGAAACTCACTTTACTTCTACCTGCTGGACAGTTGTAACAAAGTTGCACATTGAACAAATTTGTAATGATGGTGGCTCCCCAGAGCCCGCTTGCTGGCTCAGACCAATCTGTGCTGATTCAGCCATCTGTCTGCAGGGCCAGAGGGCTTCACACAGCTGGAGATACGTTCAGACACTTCCACACTTCCTTTAGAGTAGGTGTTCTCAACCTCAGCGTCATGCAGTTTGGGGTGGGATAGTTATTGGTTGTGGGGGGACTGCCCTGTGCACTACAGGGTGTTGAGTAGCATCCTTGGACTTGACCCCTTAGATGCCAATTGCTATTGGCATCTTGATGTGTGACAACCAAATGTTCCTATGGAGAAAATTGTGCTTGGTGGGGAACCACAACTCTAGAGTAGTACCGGGCAATAGCACTTTCTGTGGTGGTGGAAAGAAATATTCTTTGTGGGCACTGTCCAATATGGCAGCCACTGGCCATGTGTGGTGACTATTGATTACTTGAAATGTAGTGGGAACAAGTGAATAATTAAATGTTCTTTTAATTCATTTAATTTAAAAAAATTTTTTAAATATTTTTGTTTTAGTTGTAGATGGACACAATACCTTCACTTATTTATCTTTATGTGGTGCTGAGGATTGAACCCAGGACCTCACGTATGCTAGGCGAGTGCTCTACCACTGAGCCCCAGTCCCAGCCCAGTTTTTAAAATATTTTTTGTTTAATATATATTATAACTTTTTGTTTTATTTGCTTTAAAATACACACACACACACACATACATACAAATGTTCAATTTTTTTGAGTCATAATTCATGTACTGTATAATTTACCCTTTAAAAATCTAAAGTATAAACTTTGGGCTGGGGACCTATCTCAGTGGTAGAGGGCCTGCCTAACATGTGGGAGGCCTAGGCCTAGGGCTCCATCCCTAGCAACTGCAAAAAAACAACAACAACAACAACAACAACAACAACAACAACAAAGTATGATATATTCAAAGGTTTTATTTTTATTTATCTTTTTTTTTTTTTACTCTACTGGGGATTGTAAAATTCATTATATTTTTGCATAACCACAGAGTTGTGCAGCTATTGCCACAATGAATTTTTGGAATATTTTCATCACCTGAAAAAGAAACTCTCACCCCTTAAGCAACATTTGCCGATCCCTCACGTCTCCAGCCCTAGGCAGCCATTAGGTACTTTCTGTCTCTGGATTCACCTGTTCTAGACATTTCATATCAATGAAATCATGCCATGTGGCCCTTCGTGTCTGGCTTCTTACTTTATGTTTTCAAGGTTCATCCACCTAGTGTCATGTGTCAATGCTTCACTTTTCTTTCTTAATATTTTTTAGTTGTCAATGGATCTTTTTTATTTTATTTATTTATTTATATGTGGTACTGAGGATCAAACTCAGGGCCTCACACATGCCAGGCAAGTGCTCTACCATGGAGCCACAACTCCAGCCCCTTCTTTTCTTTTTAATTAATTAATTAATATTGTGGTACTGAGAATTGAGCCTAAGACCTCATACATGCCTGGCAAGCACTCTGCCCCTGAGCCATATCCCCAGCCCTTGTTTTTATAGCTGAATAATATTCCACATTGTGGTTGGACCACTTATCCATTTATCCATTGATGGGCATTTGGGTTTTGTACTTTTTGGCCATTATGAATCATGCTTCTGTGAACATTCAAGTACAAGTTTTTGTGTAGAGTAGTTTTCCTTTCTCTTGGGTACATACCTAGGAGTGGAATTTTTAGGTCATATATTTTTAAAGAATATTTTTTAAATTTATTTTTTAGTTTTAGGTGGACACCATATCTTTATTTTATTTTTATGTGATGCTGAGGATCGAACCCAGTGCCCCATGTGTGCTAGGCGAGCGCGATACCACTGAGCCATAACCCCAGCCCCCAGGTCATATGTTTTTTTCAAAGCAGTTGCCCCATTGTGCAATTCTACCAGTGTTGTATGAGGGTCCTCGTGTCTCCATATCTTTGAAAATGCTTGTTTGTTTTTTTTTTTTTAAATCCCTCTTTCTTCTCCTTTTCCTCTTTTAAAACATGGTCTCACTGTGTTGCTCAGGCTGACCTCAAACTCCTAGGCTCAAGCGATCCTCCTGTCTCAGCCTCCTGAGTACTAGGACTCCAGGCATGTGCCACCTTGCCCAGCTTTTTCTGTCTGATTATAGCCTCCTAGTGAGTATAAAGTGGATAGCCCTCTGGTGGCTGATGATGTTGAGCATCTTTTCATGTGCTCATTTTATCTTCTTTGAAGAAATGTTTATGGAGATCCTTTGCCTGCCCCTCCCCCCTTTGCATAGATAATGAGATCCTTTTTTTTTTTCAGTGCTGGGGATTGAAGATCATGCATGTTAGATAAGCTCTCAATCACTGAGCTCCAGGGTTTGTCTTTTTCTGTGGTACTGGGGATTGTGTGGTGCCCAGGGGCACTCTACTACTGAGCCACACCCCCAGCCCTTTTTGATTTTTTCATTTTGAAACAAGGTCTCACTAAACACTGAGGCTAACTTGGAACTTTCGATCCTCCTGACTCAGCCTCCCAAAGCCCATGTCTGTAATCTCAAGTGGTGGGAATTTAGACATGGGCCACCATGCCTGGCTTCTTTTCACTTATTTATGTTTTTGGTACTGAGATTTGAGCCCAGGGGCACTTTACCACTGAACTACATCCCTAGTCCTTTTTATTTTATTTTGAGACTGAGCCTTGCTAAGTTGCTGAGGCTGGCATAGAATTTGCAATCTTCCTGCATCATTCTCTCAAGTTGTTGGGATTATGGGCATGTGCCACCATGCCTAGCTGCTATTATAATTATTATTATGGTACCTGGGAATTGAACCCAGGTGTGCTTTACCACTGAGCGACATCCTTAGCCCTTGTAATTTCTATTTTGAGACTGGGTCTTGCTCAGTTGCTTAGGGTCTTGCTGAGTTGCTGAGGCTGGCATAGAACTTGTGATTGTCCTGACTAAGCTTCTTCAGTTGCTGGGATTATAGACATGCACCACTTTGCCCAGCTTCTTTAATTTTCTTGGTGTTGTTCTTGATGGTGTCCTTGGAAGCATAATAATAGATAAATTGTATATCATAAATAAAATATACAATTTACCTATTGTTGTTCATTGTTGCTTTTGTGTTTGGTGTCATGTCTCAGAATCCTTTGCTTAAGGAGGTGAAGATTTACTCCCATGTTTTCTTCTAGAGGTTTTATAGTGTGAGCTCTTACATTTAGACCTCTGGTTCATTTTGATTTAGCTTTGCATAGATAGGATACAGTTGTTTGAGCACCAATAGTTGAAAAGACAGTTCTTCTCATTAAATGGTCTCAGCACCTACTTTATTGAATTTTCATTAGTTTAAATGTGAAAGTCCACATGTGACGAGAAATGTCTGCATTGGACAGCACAGCTCTAGGTTCAACCGAGTTAGGTCCACACAGCAGCTCTTATATATGAAGAGCCATTGGGTGTGTGCACACAGTGTACCCCTTGGTCAGAGGAGTCATGCAGTTCTCCATACACACGAACCCAAATACAGGTACCAAGGCACTTGTAGCAGCCTCTCACCCTCCTACCCCCTGCCCACTTACGATTCAGGACCTGGGACATGAGTCTTACCTTGACCCTGATTTCTTTTCCCCTTCCAGGGAAATCAGCCTTACACTGGGCTGCAGCCGTGAACAATGTGGAAGCCACCTTGGCTCTTCTAAAAAATGGAGCCAACAAGGACATGCAGGACAGTAAGGTGAGCCCAGGCCCTCAGCCCACCGGAGGGGGGTCAGCATCAGCATAGCCCCTCACAGGTGGCAGAGAGCAGGGTGGGATAAAGCTGGTGGGGGCATTCATCCTGCCTGAAGCCAGTTTTAAGGGGTAGGATTTGGGGCCAAGAGGCTTCAACAGTGGATTAGAGAAGTGTGTCGCAGTTGCTCTGTGACCTTGGGCTAGTTGCCTAACCTGGGTAAAGTAGGGCAGTAATGATACCCATTCATCACTTCTCTTGAGGATTCAGTGAGCTAGTGTGTTTTCAAAGTGCTCACTGGAACCTTAGTGAAAAGTAACTGTTAGGATCTTTGCTTAAAAATCCTTCTAAGGTGGTTTTATATAATCTCATTTTATAAATGGGAAAGATGGGTTCGGAGGGGTGGTGGATTCTCTGCTTATTTAAAATTTCCATATTTTATTTATTTATTTTTTTCCTTTTACCTTTAAAAAATTACTTTTAAATATAATTTATTTTGATTACTGAGATTTTTGGTGCTCCTTTAAGTTCTGTGCCTCAGGTGACTGTCTCACCTGAGTTACCTGCTGGGTGAATGTGGTTCAAAGGAAACAACTTGCCCAGGTTCCCTCTGCATAGCTGGGATTCCAGTCCAGGGGGGACAAGCTCCAGTGCACAAACTCTTGGTCCTCAGGCTTCCCCCAGAGCCTGGAGACCTTGCTGGTGTTGACCAGAGTGTCCTTGACCTTGACATCTCTGGGTTCTGCCCCCTCCCCCATCCCAGGAGGAGACCCCGCTGTTCCTGGCTGCCCGGGAGGGCAGCTTCGAGGCTGCCAAGCTGCTGCTGGACCACTTTGCGAACCGGGAGATCACAGACCACCTGGACAGGCTGCCACGGGATGTGGCCCAGGAGCGACTGCACCAGGACATCGTGCGGTTGCTGGACCAGCCCAGTGGGCCACGCAGCCCCCCTGGTCCCCATGGCTTAGGGCCCCTGCTCTGCCCGCCTGGGGCCTTCCTCCCAGGCCTCAAGGCAGCACAATCTGGAGCCAAGAAGAGCAGGAGGCCCCCTGGGAAGTCAGGGCTGGGGCCGCAAGGGGCCCGGGGCAGGGGCAAGAAGCTGACGCTGGCCTGCCCGGGTCCCCTGGCCGAGAGCTCCGTCACTCTGTCGCCGGTGGACTCGTTGGACTCCCCACGGCCCTTTGGTGGGCCTCCTGCTTCCCCTGGAGGCTTCCCCCTTGAGGGTCCCTATGCAACCGCCACAGCCACCGCAGTGTCCTTGGCGCAGCTCGGTGGCACAGGCCGGGCAGGTCCCCTAGGGCGCCAACCTCCTGGAGGCTGCGTGCTCAGCTTGGGTCTGCTGAACCCTGTGGCTGTCCCCCTCGACTGGGCCCGGCTGCCTCCACCTGCCCCCCCTGGGCCCTCATTCCTGCTGCCCCTTGCACCGGGACCCCAAATGCTCAACCCTGGGACCCCTGTCTCTCCCCAGGAGCGACCCCCGCCCTACCTGGCAGCCCCAGGACATGGTGAGGAATACCCAGCAGCAGGGGCCCACAGCAGCCCCCCAAAGGCTCGCTTTCTGCGTGTCCCCAGTGAACACCCCTACCTAACCCCATCCCCAGAGTCCCCTGAGCATTGGGCCAGCCCTTCTCCCCCCTCCCTCTCGGACTGGTCTGATTCCACACCCAGCCCTGCCACTGCCACGGGGACCACTGTCACAGCTGCTGGGACACTGCCTGCCCAGCCACACCCCTTGTCTGTCCCCAGCTCCCTTGCTCAGGCTCAGACCCAGCTGGGGCCCCAGCCAGAAGTCACCCCTAAGAGGCAGGTGTTGGCCTGAAACACGCCCAGTTCCTGGATCTTGGGGAGTTGGGGGGCATCCCCTCCTGACTCCTCCCTACTTTAGTTTTATTCATTCTCTCCTTTCTGTCCACCAGCCTCCTGCGGTCCTGCCTTGCCCTGGTCATCAGCCCAGGGCCTCAGTTTTCCTTTATTTATAATGGGTGGGGACTGACCTCCTACCCGCTCAGTCTTGTAACAAGTCTGGGACCTCCTCTTACCCCCTCTCTGCCCCCCAGTTTTCTCTTCCCTCCTCATTTTCTCACACTCTGACATGAGTGAATTATAATTTTTTCCTTTTTTTTTTTTTTTTTTTTACATTTTGTATAGAAACAAATTCATTTAAACAAACTTATTATTATTATTATTTTTTACAAAGTATATATATGGAGACACTCCCTCCCCCCTGCGAATCCCCCAGTGCCCCTGTGGGGCTGAGTCTGTGGGCCCATTCGGCCAAGCTGGATTCTGTGTACCGAGTACACAGGCATGACTGGGATCCCGTGTACTGAGTACACGACCCTGGTATGTACCAAGTAGGCACCCTTGGGCGCACCCTCTGGGGCCAGGGGTCAGGGGAGACTTGGGAGCCTCCTCCCCACCCCTCTTCCCTCACTTCACTGCATTCCAGATGAGACTTGTCCTGTAGCCTTGCTGGGGAAGGGCCCTTCTGGCCTGAGCCCCCCTCCAGGCTCCCACCCCTCCCAGAGTTTGGGCCATATCCCTTTGGGAACGGGGGGCAGCTGGTGGAAAATGGGGGCCAGGGGAGATGTGTGCCTTCTATCCTGTCTTCCCATAAATATGGAACTGCAGGCAGGAGAGAGGAGCTGCCTGGGTGGCACCTTCTCCTGGTACTCCCCTGGCCCGGGCTCATGGCAGAATAGAAATATTTTTAGGCTATTTTTGTAATATGGCTTTTGTAGCTGAATTCAAGCCCTGCATTGTACAGCCCCATTTCCCTCACCGCCTAATAAAGGAATAGTTAACACTCAGTGTCATTGGTCTGTGTCTAGGTAAGGTGGGGACTGGTGGTGGCTGGGCTCTTGTCTTTCCAGGGCTAAGGTGAGCTCCCATCTTGGGCTAAACCTATTTGGTTTCCTTGGCCACTCATGCTTTCTCTTTTAGCAGGTGACTCCACTGATTGGATCGGGGTGGTTGCCAGAATTAAGTCGAGCCAATCAAATTTCCGTGTTCAAGAACTTTTTTTCTTTAAAAACAAAACAAAGAAAAAAAATATATATATTTGTCTCTTTTTAAAATATTTTAATTGGACACAATACCTTTCTTTCTTTATTTTTATGTGGTGCTGAGGATCGAACCCAGTGCCTTGCACATACTAGGCGAGCGCTCTACCGCTGAGCCACAACTCCAGCCCCTGTTCAAGAACTTTCTATAATGGAGATGCTAAGTAAAACTATCAGTTGGTGGGATTTTAAGGTCTCGGGTAGATTAAGAAGTATTGGTTGCAATTCGAGGCAGTGGGTATTTCACACTCCTGTCCCCCATGGTGCTGGGAATGGAACCTAGGGCCTCAGGCATGCCAGGCAAGTGCTCTACCACTGAGCGACATCCTCTGCCTTTGTGCCATGGCTACTGATGAGCAGCCAGACAGCACCATGATAAAGGTAATGTGCCGGGAAAATCGGTTGAGCGCTAAATTGGCTCCCTAAGGCTGGAGGGAGTCTCAGATCCAGATACAATATTGATTGCACTTACCTGAGTGTTCGTTCATTCCATTGAAATCAGCAGGTATGTATTAATTGCTATGTAAGTGCCAGATGCTGGTTCTGTATGACTCTCACCTTGACTTCATGCTGTGGAGTTCTGAAGATATCCCTGTGGACATGTAATAAAGACTCTCTTACATACACAGCTTCAGTGGGTTTCTTTTTTTTTTTTTCTTCCTCCTCCTTTCTCCCCTCCCTCCCTCTCTTTCTTCTTCTTTTCCTCTCCCTTCCCCTGCTCTGAGCTACATCTCTAGCCCTTTTTATTTTTGCTTTAGCACAACGGGGTTTATAGGTATGCACTACTGTGCCCAGCTTGAGTGGGTTTCTGTTTCTTGCAACAAACTATGCTCCAAGACAAGTTGTGTTTAAGGCTCCCTAGGAAAGTGCTATAGTTTGGATCTGAATGTCCCCAAAGGCCCAGATGTTGAAGGCTTAGTCCCCACTCCATGGTACTATTGGGAGGTGGTGGAACCTTCAAGAGTGGGCCTAGTGGAGGAAAAGAGAGGTCATGGGCGTGCCCTGGAGGAGGATATGGGGACCCTGGCCTCTCCTGTATTTCTTTTCACTTCCTCGCTGCCATGAGGTGAGAACTTTGCTCCATTGTGTGCCGTGATGTACCACCTCACCACAGGCCCCAAAGCAAAGAAGCCAATTGCTCATGGACTGAAACCGTGAGCCAAAGTAAACCTTTTCTCCTTCAAGTTGATTTTCTGAGGTATTTTGTAATAGGGATGGAGAGCTGACTGACACATCATGGAGGGTCAGTGGAATAGGATGTCCATAAATTCTCCCTGTCACTTGGAGTGCTCTTGGATGTAAGTGACACAAGAATCAATTGGTTTAAGCAAGAGAGAAGTTTACTAGGTCACATAAAGAAAAAGGGCCAGCTTCCGTGAAGTTTGACCCAGCAGCTCAAATGATGTCAACCAAGGCTGAGTTTCTTTTCATGCCTACAGCTTTTCTCTTCCTCAGTTTTATCCCCCGGCTCCAGTCTCTCTTTTATACCCCACAACTCCAGCACTCTCTCCATGACAGCAAAATAAATGTCAAAGTCATAGACCATATTGCACTGTCCAAGGACGAGTGGGGTTGATTTTCTATGGACCTCAATTGGGTCACGTATCCATCCTCTAATGTAGAGTTTCTTTTTCTTTCTTTTTAAAATGTTTATTCTTAAGTTTTAGGTGGATATCTTTATTTTACATTTATAAGGTGCTGAGGATCGAACCCAGTGCCTTGTGCATGCTAGGTGAGCACTCGACCACTGAGCCACAACCCCAGCCCCTAATGGAGGGTTTCTTAACTTCAACAATATTGACACTCGGGGCCAGATAATTCTTTGCTGTGGAGCTGTCTCCAGACATTGATAATTATTCACTGAGAGGCAGAATCAACCCCTGCAATGGGATATGGGGTGTGCTAATTTCTTTCTTTTGCAGTATAGTGGAGGGAACCCAGGAACTGGCATTTGCTAAGCATATGCTGGACCACTGGCTACACCCCAGCCCCAGCCCCAGCCCCAGTCCCAGGCTGTGCTAATTTCTTAATGAGTTTCTTAAAGTCCGCTCTGTTACTGGGGGTGGGATACATTTAGAGGCAATCAGGTTTGCAAGATGAATTCTGTGGAGGCAACAAATTGCAACAAATTAACATTCACTCCACTTTCCCCTTCCTTTGGCTAAGTAGAGATGCAACAGTCTTTTCTAATTTTTTCCTATCAATTGAGTGCTCAATTGGCTCCCTAAGGCTGGAGGGAGTCTCAGATCAAATTGGATCAACTATCAAGTTGGTTTTATGTCCTGTTCATCTAACTGCTACCTATTTATTGGGCTCCTACTGTAAGTCAAGTCCTGGGCAAGTTGTTGACAGTAAAATGATGGACGACACAAGCCCCCCCACCCCACCCCAGTCTCTACTCAGGGATTTGAGGCTAGTTAGGGGGGGTATAGGAGGTGCCCATTATGTTCCCTTAGAGTTTACCATTTTTAGTTCAAGCTGGAGGTGTCTGGCTGTAAACGCTTGAGATTTCTACCTGGCGACTTTCTTTTGTGTGATGTAGGAATAAACCTCGACGAATGAGAGATGGTTGGGAGTTGGTGGATACATACCTCAGCTTCCTCACCTCTCTCTCTGGGGGAAATTCTGAGGTAGGATCCAGTTTTTTGAAGGCTGCCCATTGGGATTGAGGTTCACTTACCCATGACAGCACCGCACCTGCTCTTCCTCATTTTGGAGCTCTCTGGAATGATCTCTCTATTCAGAATTTCTGACACTTGACTCCTTGGCTGGAGAGCAGTCCATCTTAGCTGTGTGTGTGAGTAGATACTTGGGAGTGGTAGCTAAAATACCTGTTGGGGCTTACGAAAGTCTGGGGAGCTGGGTTGTGGTTTAGCTGTAGAGCACTCGCCTAGCACATGCGAGGCCCTGGGTTTGATCCTCAGCATCACATAAAAATAAATAAATAAAATAAAGGTATTGTGTCCAACTATAACTAAAAAAATATTAAAAATAATAAAAAAGAAAGTCTGGGGACCCTTCTTTTTGAAGGCCATAGAAATGAGGAGACAATCACCCTCCCCAGTCTATTTTCTCCACTGTATCTTTCAACCCTGGCTTTATGAAACAGGGCCTTGGAGAAGAGTGTCCCACCGAGGGAATCCACCTTTTGTACCAGGTAGAGCCAGCTTTACTTGTTAGCACTTGAGACTCCCAGGAATGGTCAGGGAGGGGTGCCAGGTGGAGAACCAGGAAGCCTGCCTGCCATCGTGGTTGGGGAAAATGAGCTAGTGGGATTCAAGGTTTCAGGTGATGTGACTTCATCAGTGCCCCACAGTTGGGATGGTTTGGGGACTTTGGATTTGATGTTCCAATTAGCTTTCTTTCTTTTTAAAAAATTGGTTCTAATTATACATGATAGCAGAATGCATTTCGATTCATTGTACAGATATGGAGCACAACTTTTCATTTCTCTGATTGTACACAATGTACAGTTGCAGCATATGTGCAGTCATACATGTACCTAGGGTAATGATGTCCCTCTCATTTCACCATCTTTCTGCTCTCATCCCCCTTCCCTTCCCTCCCTCCCCTTTGCCCAATCAAAGTCCCTCCATTCTTCCCACAGCACCCCCCTCAGCATCCACTTATCAGAGACATGATAAGATCCACTTATCATTTGGCTTGTGGTTTTGGGGGATTGACTTACTTCACTTCATGACATTCTCCAACTCCATCTATTTACCTGCAAATGCCATAATTTTATTCTCTTTTAATGCTGAGTAATATTCAGTTAGAAACTCCAGTGGGCTTTTTCACAGTCAGGACAACAATGGAGCAGCTGAGTGGCTGCCCTTTGTCCTCCAGATCTTCCCTACACCTTCTCCACTCTGTTCTGTGCCCCAGAGGATGACGGTGGTGGTGGTGGGAGACATCAAGTGACTCCTTTGCTCTCTGATGCCCACTTGGGATTGGCCAATGGGAGGCACAGGTGGGAGATTAGAGGGCGAGAGGTATTCACTTATTTATCTTGACATGGAGTCTTGTTATTTGCCCAGGCTAGCCTCAAACTCCTTGGGTCAAGGGATCTTGCTGCTTTAGACTCCTGAGTAGTTGGCATTACAGGTGGACACCACTGTACCTGGCTTATGAAATGTATTTATGAAATATATTCATTTCTCTGGTTTGCTGCAGGGGGAAAAAGTACACTCATTGATCTTCATTCAGCTACTTTCTCTGCATTGGGGTCATTTCCCCTCTTCTTGGCTCTTCTCAAAGGATGGTTCCATCCATTGCCTACTCCCTGACCATGTCTCATTAATACAGCATATTCTCTTTTAGTTTTTCATCTATTTTTATTTATCAGTCTTCATCATCATCAAACATATCTTTCTATATAACCATCATCAGCAGCATCAGCCATTATCTTCTTTGTTTCTTTCTAATTTTCTATCTTCTTAATTTCTCATTTTTATTTTTTTAAGTACTGAGGCCAGAACTCAGTAGTGCTCTATTAATGAGCTACATCCATAGCAGTTTTTTTTTTTTTTTTGAGACAAGGTCTTGCTAAATTTCCCAGGTGGGCCTCAAACTTACAATTCTCCTGCCTCAGCCTCTGAGTAGCTGGGATTATAGGTGTGTGCCACTGTACTCAGCTTCTCTATCTATCCATCTATCTATCCATCCATCTATCCATCTTTCTCTCTTTCTTTCTCTCTCTCTCCATTCAACCATCATTTATCTATCATCTTTTTATCCATCTATTGATTTATAGTCTTTGATGCTTTTACGTTCTATCATTTATCACCTTTCTTTTTTTCTATCTATTCATTCTTTCATTCATTTTTCTATTTTTTTTTAAAGAGAGAGAGAGAGAGAGAGAGAGAGAGAGAGAGAGAATTTTAATATTTATTTTTTAGTTTTTGGCGGACACAACATCTTTGTTGGTATGTGGTGCTGAGGATCGAACCCGGGCCACACGCATGCCAGGCGAGCGCGCTACCGCTTGAGCCACATCCCCAGCCCCGATTTTTCTATATTATTTTATAGGTACATTATAGTTGTACATAATAATGGGATTTGTTGTTACATATTCATATAGATACACAATATAACAGTATAATTTGGCCAGCATCACTTGATTTTGTTCAATTAGACATTTGAATTGCTGGGTTAAAAAAAGAGGTGATTTCATAATTACTTTAAAAAATCAAGACGCTCAGTCTCTGGAGCTTTAACCAAATGCCTGCTCCCATGATCATTGCAGAGTAAGCTGTACACAGGTTTGCTAAAAGTTCTACCCTGAAGGAAACAATCCTCTTAAAATTCAATGCTGCACAATATGAAATAATGCCATTAGTCTAAACCTTAGACTTCATGAAGAGTCAGGTGGGAAACTCGGAACTGAAATGACTACGTTCTACCTCTGTGTCACACTCAGCCTAGAAATGCATCCACAGGAGGTGCGTAGATGACTACATCATTGTCATGGCAAATCACGCTGCTTCTCAGGCACCCATCATGCCAGAAGATCTCAAGAACAGAGAAAAAAGGAACAAAGGAGATGTGTTCAGGCAAGTTGGTGTGGAGAAAGCCTCTCTCTCGCTCTCTCTTTCTTGTTTTTTTTTTTAAAGGTAGAAAGATTTTCTTTGAGATAAAGATTAAGCAATCATCTGAAATGAGCCTCCTCATTTGATTTGAGAATCAGCAGAGAAAGTATTTTTTGAAATTAAGATTATCAGAAGTCCATATTGAAATAAAGAACTCCTACATTGATGAATTTGATACTGCTTACAAGACAACAACAGGAATCTTTGCGACAACTGCCAACAAGATGTTTTGGGGAAGAAGAATTTTACTACCAGACCAAAAATTGAAAACATGAAAAACTGTGTGGTTGTTAAGATATATCAAAAGCAAAAGCAAAAGTAACAGCTAGAATTCTTGAAAGCACTTTCCTTCTCAGCAGATCTCTTGGGTCCATCAAACACATGGGATGCATGATTATTTCTTACTTTTTAAATGAGGGAAAATGCTTAGCTCTAAAATAGCAAATTAACATTTTTGGGAAAAGAATATACCAGAACATGTATGCACACAGTGTTTTAGCCAGCTTTTTTTGCTGCTGTAACTAAAAGAATAAATTTATTTAAACATTCGCAGTTTCAGAGGTCTCAGTCCATAGGCTCCATTCCTCAGGGCTCCAGGTGAGGAAGGACATCATGGAGGAAGAGTGTGGTGGAGGGAAGCAGTTTACATGATGATCATAAAGTGTGTGTGTGGGGACACTCCACTTAACAGATGCAAAATATAAATCCTAAAGGCACCCCCCGCCCCTGGGACCTACCTCCTCTAGCCACACCTTACCTGCTTTCAGGTACCACTCAGTTAATCACATCAGGGAATTAATTCAGTGATTGGGTTAAGGCTTTCGCAACCCAATCATTTCTCCTCTAAACCTGCATTTCTCCTCTTCATGAGCTTTTGGGGGACATCTCACATATAAGCCATAACACACAGTCATTCCTTAATGTAGAACTCCAACTCCAATCTCCTACACTTGACGTGGAGAGGTTAGCTTTAAACAGGTGTTTCTCCCTCAGGAAGGGAAAGGTTGGGGAAGGTGGAGCTGGAGCCTGGTGGTTGGCTGTCAGGAAGCCATAGGTAAATACAGAGGATCAATGTAGGGGCTAGCTCGAAGCTGTCTACACCATTTCCATATTAAAAATCAGTGCATTTGGGCTGGGGATATAGCTCAGTTGGTAGAGTACTTGTCTCACATGCATAAGGCCATGGGTTCGATCCCTGGCGCACGTGTACACACACACACACACACACACACACATGTACACACATCATCAGTGCATTCAGACAGGTCAGTTGGATCTGCCAGACTGTGGGTAACATAAAGACCACCCTCTGTGTCCTTTGCCCCACTCTCTAGCTCCATAAATAAATGCTCTGAGCAAGATACCTTTCCAACCAAGACCAGGCTGTTTTGTTCAAGATGGAATATATCTTCTTCTTGTTGTTGTTTGTTTGTTTTGTTTAAAGGATTCTGTTTTGTTGTTTTGTTTTATTTTGGCTTTTAGAGCTAAGATACTGAGATGGGAGCAATTTGAAGAATTCAAATTGGACTCAGTTTTCTCATTCATTTATTTTGTTGTTGTTCAGCTCTATGAGGTAAAATGAACATCTATGAAATGTAATAAATTTTAAATTTGGGGATGTCTTGATAAGTGAATGTAGCCATATAGCTACTACCAGAATCAAGTTTTCTTGTGTCTTTTTGTAGTCAATATCCTCCTAAATTCCTGGCTCTGGGTATCATGGATCTACTGTCTGTCTCTAGAATTTCAAGTAAATGGAATCTTGTAGCAGTGGATTTTAAGTCTGGCTTTTGAGATTCATCTGTGTTGTTTCATGCAGCAGTTCCCATATTATGTGTACCCCTTTTTATTGCAGAAGATGGCATGTGTGATGTGTTGTACAAATATACCACAATTTCCTTACCCATACTTGTTTCCATTTGTGACAGGTCGTGCTACATTCCATGGGCAATTACAATGTGTGAGAATTACAGCAGCTCCACATCTTTATTAATACTTGGTATAGTCAGTATGCTAAACTTCAGCTATTCTAGTGATATATGTTTTTTAAAACTTTATTTATTTATTTTGCAGTACTGGGGATCAAACCTGAGCCTTGCAGGTGCTAGATAAGTGTTCTGTAACTGGGCTAAACTCACAGCCCCTATATTAGTGATATTCTTCTATATTCTATGTTTTATGTTTCAGTACTTCCTCCATTTTGTTGCAGAGTAATATTCCATATATCTTTGTTTAACGATTGAAGGACATTTTTATCATTGAAGGGTTGTTTCCAGTTCTTAATGGTTATGAATGGTACTGTTAAAATGTTTTTTTGTGTGTGTGTGTGTGGTATTGAGGATTGAACCTGGTGCCTTGCACATGCTAGGCAAGCGTTCTAACACTGAGCTACATCCCCAACTCTTTTTATTTTTCAGTTTGAGACAGGCTCTTGTGAAGTTACTTAGGGCCTTGTTAAGTTGCTGAGGCTCCCTTGAACTTGTGATCCTCCTGCTTCAGCCTCCGGAGTTTCTAGGATTCCAGGCATCCACCACCACACCAGGCATAGCATACTTGGGTTTAAATTACTTTAAATATTTTCTTCTTAAAAAAAAAGGTATGCTCTATTACTGAGCTACATCTCAGTGCCTTTTTAAATTTTTAATTTTGAGAGCAGGTTTCACAAACTTACGCTAGCTGGCCTTGAATTTGCAATCCTCTTGCCTTAGCCTCCCAAGTAGCTAGGATTACAGTGTGCACCACCACACCCAGCTCCGCTTCCCTTTTAATTGTAATTTCTGTCTTTAAATCACATCTATCTTCCTGCATGTTACCATATGGAATTAAAAGTCGTCACACAACTCCTTCAATATTTTTCTTAGATATTTCTTTCACCTGATATCCTAGTTCCTTGTACTTAAAATTTGCCTTCCACAAAAACCCTTGATTTTGTATATAATGTAGCCAAGTTCTTTTTCAATTCATATAATGTACTTTACTCCAGTTTCCAATAATATTTACCTCATTTTATTCTGAGAACTCATCTCAGGTACATCTTTCTATCAATATCATGATCATGGCCACTTAAATAATCTCTAAGAAGATTCAGACCTGCCCTGCATCTTTCTTTCTCCTTTGTGTGTGTGTGTGTGTGTGTGTGTGTGTGTAGGTGGGTACTGAGGATGAACTCAGAAGCTCTCCACCAACTGAGCACATCCCCAGCCCTATTTTGTATTTTATTTAGAGACGGGTCTCACTGAGTAGCTTAGTGCCTCATTTTTGCTGAGACTGGCTTTGAACTCACCATCCTCTTGTCTCAGCCTCACCAGCCGCTGGGATTACAGGCATGTTTCACTGCGCCCGGCTCCTGCCCTGTACTTCTTCCAGTCTCTACTCATCACCTAGTTCCAAAGCCACTTCCACATTTTCAGGTATTCGTTATAACAAGAATCCAACTTGTGGTGCTGATTTTCTGACTTAGCTTGTGTTTCCTGGTGCTAAGAATTGATCTGGGGGCCTTGTGCATGCCAGGCAAGAGCTCTCCCTCTGAGCTATGCCCCAGTACCTGTGTTCGCCTCTGTTGTTTCTGCTACAGTCTGATATAACATCTTGGGTAATTTCTAAAGGAGAGAATTTTTTAATTTTTTTTTTTTTCCTGGAGGCTGGGAGGTCCAAGAAGCCATATCTGGCCAGGGCTGTGGTTTCACCATCCCATGGCAGAAGGTAGAAAGGCAGGAGAGCATTAGAGACAGGGAGGGGGCTGAGACCACTCCAAGGGTCATTATCTACTTCCCCAATGTTGACATTAGTCCACTCAAAAGATTAGAACACTCACGACCATATCCTCTCTTCTAGTTCCCACCTCTCACAGTTGTTGCTTTGAGAATGAAGATCCCACCACGTGGGGCTGGGGAAGTAGCTCCGTGGTAGAGCGCTTGCCAATATGCACAAGGCTTTGGGGCCTGTCGCAACACTGGAGAAGAAAAATAAAAAAAATACAAACGCGTCAATCTTTAGGAAGAATATGAAAGTCAATCCTGTTTTCCAGGTGGGGGATTTGGGTCTCAGGAGGGGCACCCGTTAATGAAAACCTAGATCCTCGTGAACAATACAAAGCCAGTCCTCATCTTGAAACCCCGCCGCTGCGAGCCAGGGTCCTCTTCAGCGCCACCCTCACCTCCTTGTTGCGCAGAGTGTACACCACGGGGTTGAGCAGCGGCGTCACCACCGTGTAGAACACAGCCACCAGGCGGTCCCGGGCGGGGTTCGCCCCGGAGTCGGGCCGCAGGTAGATGATGGAGGCGCAGCCAAAATGCACCACGACCACCGTGAGGTGCGCGGCGCAGGTGGAGAAGGCTCTGCGCCGGCCGGCGGCGGAGCGGATCCGCAGGATGGCCGCCACGATGAAGGCGTAGGACAGGAGGATGAGGAGGAAGGAGAAGAGCACCACCAGCACGCTCAGGAAGAAGATGCCCAGCGCCCTCTGCGCACTGTCTGCGCAGCTGAGCTGCAGCACCGGGGCGATGTCGCAGAAGAAGTGCTCCACGCGGCCTCCGCGGCAGAAGGGCGAGGAGAAGATCATGCAGGTCTCGATCAAGGCCACCGAGAACCCAGAGCAGAAAACCAAGGTTCCCAGGCAGAGGCAAACGGTGGGTCTCATGATCACCGAATAGCGCAGGGGATGACAGATGGCCACGTACCGGTCGTAACCCATCAGGGTAAGGAGGAAGCAGTTGTTGCATCCTAGGACCAGGAAGAAGAACATCTGAGCCCGACAGCCAGAGATGGAGATGGCCTGGCTCTCCATCAGCAGGTGGGCCAGCATGTTGGGGATGGTGACCAGCGTGTAACAGGTCTCAGAGAGGGACAGCACCGCCAGAAAGCGGTACATGGGTGTGTGGAGGGTGCGATCCACATGGATGATGGTGATGATGGTGACGTTGCCACTGACGGTGACCAGGTAGGTGAGGAGGAACAACGCGAAGAGTGTGGTCCTCAGGTGTGGAAGGTTGGAGAATCCCACCAGCACGAACTCTGTCACTAGCCATGTCCCATTTCCCCTCTGCTTCTCGGGAGCCTGGGAAGAGAGGACAGTAAATGCACTAAGTAGAGGAGTCTGCTTGGCCTCAGGTCCGGTGGGGTAGCAGAGTCATCCCTGTTTTATAAACAGGACAGACACCCAGAAATGGTAAGTCATTTGTTTCCTGGCATCACCCAGTTGACTAGTGTCTCCTCAATGAGTAAGAAAATCATAGGAACAAATAAGGAGAAGATGCTGGGGGTGTGGTGGGCAGAAGGCAGTGAGAACATTGTTATCTTAGTTTAAAGTCCCTAGAAACGGATCCTAGATAAGGATTCGAGAGTAAGAGTAAATCGTTTCTGGGCACAGTGGTGCATGCCTGAAATTTCAGGGACTCCCGAGGCTGAGACAGGAAAATCTCAAGTTCTAGACAGCCTCAGCAGCTCAGCAAGTCGCTATAGGGGGAAAAGAAGGTAAATCATGTGGAAGTCATCCAACAAACCAGAAAAGAGAAAGCAGTGGCCTCTCGGGGCACCTGGAGCCTAATGTGACCTGTGGCTCCTGAGAAGGATGAGGAACACACAGCTCACTGTTAGCCCACCCTAGGGGTGAGGGGTGAGGGGGTTCATGCATGAACCCCACCTCCCCTTAGTCATTGGTTGAATGTTTCTCCCAGCTGATGTTCATTTCCAGGAGGTCATTGTGTTAAGTGAAATAAGCCAGGCACAGAAAGGGAAATGCTACCCGATTTCTCTCATATGTGGAGCTAAAACAATTGAATTCATACAAGCTGAGACTAAAGCTGGGTGCGGTAATGCATGGCTATAATCCCAGTGACTTGAGAAGCCAGGACAAGGGGATTGCAAGTTCAAGGCCAGCTCAGCAACTTACCAAAACCCTGTTACAAAACAAAACAACAACAACAACAAAAAGGGCTGGGCATGCAGTTCAGAGGCAGAGCACCCCTGGGATCAATCCCCAGTACCGGGGGTGGGGGATGGGAGGTTGAGGGGGAACAGAGGCTAGAATGGTGGTTGCCAGAGATGGGGAGAGTTTTGGGGAGATATTGTTCAATGAGTGCAAATTTCATTAGGAGGAACAGTTTGAGGAGATCTATTGTGACCTATGGCTTCTGAGAAGGTTGAGG
Source organism: Marmota marmota marmota (assembly GCF_001458135.2). Taxonomy (NCBI): domain Eukaryota; kingdom Metazoa; phylum Chordata; class Mammalia; order Rodentia; family Sciuridae; genus Marmota; species Marmota marmota. The sequence continues at coordinate 4,164,968 of NW_026000241.1, read as the reverse complement.
AACACACAGCTCACTGTTAGCCCACAAAGTGGCCACAGTAGTCTTACAAACCCTTGAGACTATATTGTGTGTTCTCACCACAAAAATGATAGCCACGTAAGGTAGTGCATTTGTTAATCAGCTGAATTTGGCCATTCCACATTGTATATCTATTTCAAAACATCATGATGTACACAATAAATATATGCATTTTTACTTGTCAATTGAAATAAATATATGGTTTCTTAAAAGAGTAAACTGGCTTAGGAGCACAGTGTGTCTTTTTTTTTTTTTTTAAAGAGAGAGAGAGAGAGAATTCTTTAATATTCATTTTCTAGTTTTCGGCGGACATAACATCTTTGTTTGTATGTGGTGCTGAGGATCATACCTGGGCTGCACGCATGCCAGGCGAGCCCGCTACCGCTTGAGCCTCATCTTCAGCCCCCACAGCATGTCTTTACCTCCTTTGAGACAGGAAAGGTGCGGAGACAGAGGGACTGGATATTTGTGCCATCTAGTGGCCTTGGAAGTAATATGCAAACCCAGTGACACTTGTAGGGAGAGAAAAATTTAAATGACTGTGCATCTTAAAACTATTCATCAGCAGGGGCTGGAACTGGAGCTGTGGCTCAGTGGTGGAGCACTTGCCTGGCATGTGTGAGGCACTGGGTTCAATTCTTGGCACTGCATATAAATAAATAAAAGGTCAACTAAAAAAAATAAATAAAAAATTCATCAGCAGCAGTGGGATGATGGATATTTAAATTATGACTTAACTTTTTGAGAAATTAGTTGACATTTTCACTTGGGAAACATAAGTTTTAAATTTTAGTTCTGAAGAACTAAAGTGAGTAAAACATCTAAAAATGTTAAGGAGCCTCTAGATATTCTGGTTATGAAGAAAAGACAAATGAGGACTGTGGAAGAACTTCACAGGAGAAAAGGCAGTAAAGAGGGATGCCCATTTTTCCTGAAGAGAGCAGATCCAGGAAGCAGGAAGCAGGCAGCCATGTGGATCTAGCACTGGTGGGTAATTATTTTCAGCCAGGGCTGGCTTTGTGGGCTGCCCAATCTTTGTTTCAGCTCTGTCATTGTAGTGTACACACAGTCGTACTATGTTATGGAAATGAGTTTCAATCAGGCTTTATTTTTATGAAAAGTCAAGGAGCTGAATTTGGCAGTCATACTGTAGTTTGCTAAGCCCTAATCTAGCACAAGTAGGAGGAACTTCAGTCAGATTCTCTGAGGAATGTAATGAAAAACCCCAAAGCCTGACGTTTTTTAAAAAAAATTGAATTGGGAGTTCATAACCAACTTGAATCTAATGTATGAAATATGATATGTCAAGAGCTTTGTAATGTTTTGAACAACCAATAAAAAAAAAAATTGAGATGAGGTCTCAAATTGCCCAGGCTGACCTCCAACTCCTGTGCTCCAGTGATCCACTTTGCCTCAGCCTCTTGAATAGCCGGGACCATGGGTCCATGCCTGGCTCAAAGACTGACTTTAAATGTTTTAAACTTTATTTTCCAATACTGGGGATCAAATCCAGGGCCTCGTGCATGCTGGGCCAGTTGACTACCACTGAGCCATATCCTCAACATTTTTTTTTTAAGGTACCAGGGATTGATTTTTTTTTTTAAGGTGCACCTGTCCACTGAGCCACATCCCCAGCCATATTTTGTTTTGTATTTAGAGACAGGGTTTCACTGAGTTGCTTAGTGCTTTGCTTTTGCTAAGGCTGGCTTTGAACTCTTGATCCTCCTTCCTCCTGAGCTGCTGGGATTATAGGCCTGCACCACTGTGCCCAGCTATCCTCAACATTTTTAGTTTTTTTTATTTTGAGCCAAGGTCTTGCTCACTTGCCCAGGCTGGCCTCAAACTTGTGATCCTCCTGTCTCAGCCTCCCAAGTAGCTGGGATTACAGGTGTACACCACCACAACTGGCATAAATCTTCAGATAATAAAGGCAGTGATCACTAAAACCAAAACAAACACACAAAACTAAATAAACAGAACACATGAACAAACAAACAAAACCGCCCAGGGTCACTCTCCACATTTGCAGAGTTCAAATGAAGGCCCATATGCCATGGAACTGAATATTTAAAGCTAAAAATAATGCTAGTCCAGTGCACTTGTAGTCCCAGCTACTTGGGAGGCTATGACAGGATTTGATTGATCCCAGGTGTTTGAGGTTAGCCTGGCAACATAAGTGAGACCTGGTCTCAAAATTGATCAATCAATCAATCAAACAAATAATCTCTTAGTTATATGAAACATGTTCTAACTCCCTACATTGAAAAACATATTTTTATAATAACCAAATGCCAGATTCAAATATGGAGTTCCGGGTCTCTTTAGAGGTCCACAGCAGAAGATGGTGGTGATATCTGAAGCACCCTGAGCCTGTTCCTGTTCCTGACCCATGGCCTGTCCCCTTCTTTTCCCACCCCAGACTCCAGCCAGCACTCCAGGGGCCTCACATTTACCAGCACAGTCACCTGCAGGCTGCAGCCTCCACCAGCAGCCACTGCCTGGCCACATCCAGGGCACACACACCAGCAGTGTGGGCCACGGCAGAGGGATGGACCCAAGCAAGGGGTGCACTCTCAGATCTGATGGTGGCTGGCAGCCACCTAAGCAGGCAATTGTGGAGTTCTATGCAGCACTGATTACACAGGCGTGCAAGCTCAAGGTCAACACATACTCTTGGCTTTGTGGAAACTGTGTGCCTTGGGGTGGGATAGGACAGAAGAGGGTCAGAGTAGAGTGCCTAGAAGCATCACTAGCAGGGCAGAGGCCCCTGTTGCCCAAGGCTAACAGTAGGCAAGAGGAAAAATGCAAATGTTCGATACCATTTGGAGGAAAGATATTTAGTTTTGTGATAATCAAAGAAATGCAAGATGAAACAAGATAGCTTGTTCTGGGGCTGTGGTTGTAGCCCAGTGGTAGAGTGGTTGCCTAGCATGTGTGAGGCACTGGGTTTGATCCTCAGCATCACATAAAAATAAATGAATAAAATGAAGGTATTGTGTTCATCTACAACTAAATTTTTTTTAAAAAAGATAGCTTGTTCTTCAGAATTAAACCTAAGGGTTATTATAGGACCCAGCATTGCCACTCCTCCGTATAGACCAAAAAAAATTGAAGACAGTTTTTTGAACACGAACTTCCACACAGATGTTTATAGCAGCACCACTCACAAGCACCTTGCTGGTAGAAATGACCCAAATGTCCATCAGCTGGTGAATGGATAAGCAAATGGGCAATCCAAAAATGAAGTATGATTATTTCCATAAAACCACAATGTTCTTAATACCTGTCACAACTCAATAGAAATGTGATGCTCCGTGAGAGAAGCTGGACACCAAAAGCCACATATTGCACGATGATGTGAAAATTATATGTGGGGACCTTTGGGAGTCAGGAGAATTTTCAACAGCCGAATGGTGCTTCTTGGAGAATCAGAACCAGGCTGATGGGGTCTGAGCTTTTAGTTGTCATATAAGAAAGGGGTGCTTTACGTATTCTCGCAGCCTCCCTTCAGGAATAAATCAGCCCTGGTCGAGCATCTTAAAGCAGGGGATTGAGTAGAAAAGCCCCTTCCATACATACTCCTGCATCACATAGGCGTGAACTCTAGTACAATATTCCAGGCTTCACTATTTTACCCAGGCTGGTATTGAACTTTCAGCACTCCTGATTTCCTAGTGGCTGGGATACAGGTGCTATGAATTTTTTTTTCTCTCTGACAAAAAAAAAAAAAAAAAAAAAAAAAAAAAAAAAAAAA
>NW_026000241.1:4149955-4160926 GCF_001458135.2 Marmota marmota marmota | reverse complement strand
AAAAAAAAAAAAAAAAAAAAAAAAAAATATATATATATATATATAAAATAGCTGGACTTTTAATTTTCTTCTTTACTGGAGAAGCATGGAATAGAAGGAATGATTTGTTCCTATCTCCCAGTCACAGCACCAGGATTTGAACCCATGTGTCTGGCTGCTGTGTCTCTGGCAGCTGCGCTCTAAGGGCTGTGAGTCTCGCAGGCTCATCTGTCACTCTACGCACCACACATGCTCATTGAGCATCGGCTCTGTGCTAGGTGCTACTCTGTGCACTGAGGACACAGCAGGGAACTACACAGGCAGAGATGGCAGTCCTAGAGGAGGACGGGAGCTAGTAGAGGGAGTCGGCAATGAGGAAAGTAAGATGTAGAGTAGGAGAGAGGTACAGGAAAGGAAGAGGAAAGAGCAGAGGGCTGAAAGGAAGTATTTGGAAATTTAACCCTCAGTCTGTACAATTTTTCTTCTCTAGCCTGGGGATGGACCAGGGAGATTCTGTAGCTGTGCAAAGACCCCAAATTCACACCTAAAGGAAATGAGAAAATTAATGGGGAGGCTATGTGGGGCATTCCCGTTGGAGGTACCAGCCTGTGCAAAGGCCCAGTGGCTGGACAGGAGCAGCCAGGAGAACACACAGGTAGAAAAAAAATGAGTGAGAGGAGGAAGGCAGGAGCAGGCAGGTGACAGAAGAATGTGGTGAAAGGTCTTGAGGGCCACAGGGATGACTGTGGCATTGACTAGGTATGAGGTGAGAGCCATGCAGGGTTCTAGGCAGAGGGATCCTGAGTCAGGGGCCGTTTGCCAGGGGTCAGCGGAGGTCTCTGTTCATCTCAGGGGGAGCTGGAGAGGGGGTGCACTCATTATGGAAATCCAAAGGGGTACAAGGTGCCCCTCTCTACTCTCACCTTGGAGGTGGCATATGTTTCAGCCACTGCCGCCACCCGGGAGACAAGGAAGGAAGAAGAGGGGAACTGGCTGTGGTGGGGGTTTTCCCCTGCAGTGGCTGAGGACTTGCGATGCTGAGTCTGCCTCAACATGTCTGGAGTCCTCCGTCCAATCCTTGCACTGGGGAGACTGTTAGTCCGAAGGACACGAAGAGCAGTTCTTGCTTTCATAGTACCCACTGACAGATCCTCAGGACAGCTGTCCGCTTGGTGGGTAAGTTCCCAGTGAGCTGCTGAGTTCAGGAACCTGGCCCATGCCACCTCTTGGTGCCAGCTAGAGGGGCCCAGGTGTGCTTCCTAAGACCTAGTGGAGCCCCAAAGAGGAAGAAAGTGGCATGAGGGGCTCGAGTCCTTCTTTTCTTCTTCTTCATCATCATGGATTGAACCCATGGGCAATTAACACTGAGCCACATCCCCAGCCTTTTTTTTTTCGACTTTTAATTTTGAGATAGGGCCTAGCTAAGTGGCTGAGGCTGACTTTGAACTTGCATCCTCCTGCCTCAGGCTCCCGAGGATTACAACTGTGCACCCAGATGGAGTCCTCCCTTTTCCTCTTCTTATCAGGAAGCCCCCTGCCCAAAGCCAGGAACCCCTTCCAGCTCCTCGATCCTTCACCCTACACGATTCTACAAGTGTGTGTGTGTGTGTATGTGTGTGTGTGTGTGTGTGAGAGAGAGAGAGAGAAAGAGAGAGAGAGATTGGGGTGGAATGGAGTGGGGAATGTGTGTGCCCAGGAGTGTGCACATGTATTTCTGCCCTGAAGCTCCAGGGTCCAACAGGCTCTAACCACACCAGAACACTGCACCACCTGTTGCTGACTTGTCACCTGTGTGCCAGGTCTCTGCGTCTGGCAGTGGGTGATCTTGGAGGGGTCACTTTGGCTTTCTTCAGATACTCCGCCTTCCTTCCTGGCCAGATTTCATATATTCCTGCACCAGACATGCTGTGCACTTCAAAAACCAGAGTTGAACACCTTTCCGGCAATCTCCCTCCAAATCAATCACAGCCTGTGGTTTGGAGTGAATATTCTGACCCTCTGCAATGTCACTCTCCCCACACTCAGTTTTGAATCTCAGTCCTAAGGCCCAGGTTGGGCCAAGGTGGCTTCTCCAGCCCTGAGGTCACACTCACCATAGTGCAGGAAGGCTCACACTGTCCCTGCCAGCATCCCTGTGCCTGAGAAGGGAGGGGCTGAGGAACCTGGTCCTGATATCGTGGGGGTCTCTGGAGCTGCCACCCCAGGGGACCCTCAAGTCACTAACAAGCCCCCCAGAGCCAGGCTGTTGATGCCTGAGGGCTTTTTGGCTCTGGAGACTGGAGACCCCAGGGCCTGCTTCCTCAGCACCCAGCCCCTGAAGGCTCAGAGAGGGGAAGGACTAATTGGCACTTCCCCTTGTGATGGCAGTCACACGTGCATGCTCAGCCCATCAATGGTCCTGGTCCCCAGGAGTGTCCAACCTGAGCTGGGCGAGCCTGCTTCCTCAAGGAAATGCAGCCCCAGGCCCTGCTGTCCCAGGGAGGAAGAAGTTGATGCTTCAAATCATGACACAGACACTGCCCAGGCCCTTTCTCCTGAGGGCAAGGGGACTCCACCCCACTGCTGGCCTCTGGAAGGGCATAGAACCTTCACGGGGGTGGGGTGGGGGGTGAGCGAGCTGACAGCAGCCTGCAGCGCAGTGTGGGACAGGCGTGGTGAAGGCCCATCTCCTGTCCAGTCCCTCATCTTAGGAAGATATCCGTTTTTTCCTTCCAGTTGTGGCTTGTTCCTAGGTGCTGGTTTTGCAGCTCGGACATCCTCTTCGCTCCCTCTTTTGTTGGATCTTTCTAAATTCTTTTTCTGTGTCTTCTTAGACAACCATGTGTTTTTGTCCTTTATTTTGTCAGCGTGCTCTATTGATTGATTTTTGAGTGTTGAATGGTCCTGTGTTCCTGGGATAAATCCCACTAGGTTACTGTGTATAATCTGTTTTTCTTTCTTTTCTTTTTCTTTCTTTCTTTTTTTTTTTTTTGGGTGGGGGGAGTACTGGGATTGAACTCAGGGGCACTCGACCACCGAGTCCCATCTCCAGCTCTATTTTGTATTTCATTTAGAGACAGAGTCTCACTGAATTGCTTAGGGCCTCACTTTTGCTGAGGCTGGCTTTGAACTCGACATCCTCCTGCCTCAGCCTCCGGAGCTGCTGGAATTACAGACATACACCACCATCCTGGGCTATAATCTGTTTTATATGGTGCTCAATTTGACTTTCTGGTGTTTTGGGAGGATGTTTTGCATCCATATGAATAAGAGATCTTGGTCTATAATTTTCTTTCTTATGATACCTTTGGTTGTCATGAGAAAAGAGATGTCTTCAGAAGGGGGTCCAGAGGGATTCCTAGAGAAGAGGGGACTCTACTCTGGACTAGTGGGATCCTTGACATACCCCGTGAAGAAGAATCTCAGCACACACCAGTAAGGGTACCAAGGTTTATTTAGGAAAGCAAGGAACACACATTCAAGGGAGAATGTGGGCCACCTCAAGAGTGAGAGATATTTTTGGGGTTCCGGGCCTTCTTTGAAAGGAAACTTGGGGAGAGGTGGGCATGGGAGATGAGGATGACCCCAGTCTGATCATTCTCAGGATCCATGACCCGATCAGTAGGTGATGATGGAAAAATCCCCTAAATTATAGGTTTTCTTAAAACGTCCTCTCTCTCTTTACTTAATCTATTTATTGGTGAGCTAATTAACGGTGTATAGATAATTTTTGTAAATGGGTGAATTTATGGTATCTTTAAGATTTACAGGTTTTGCAGAGTTTGGGAGTGATGGGTCTGGGAGAGAGGCTGGCTTGGATGCAGAACCTTAGATTAAAATTGTATTTCCTTGTTCTTCATTTCTACCTAGTGTGTGTACGTGTGCGTTGCTGGGAACTGAACCCAGGGCCTCATGCATGTCAGGCAAGCACTCAACCACTGAGCCCCATTCCCAGCGCCTCTATTTGATTTTTTAAATCCTACCTCAGGGTTTTGATACCAGGGTGATACTATACTGGGCCTCATAGAATGAGTGGGAACATGATCTCTCCTCTTCTATTTTTAAGGAGATGTTGTGAAGGATTGGTATTAATTCTTCTTTAAATCTTTGGTGAGAAATCAACCAGTGGTGCTATCTGGTCCTGGATTTTCCTTTGGTGGGAAAATTTTTATTACCAACTTTTAAAATTGTTATGGGTCTGAGCTATGCGCAGTGGCCTATGCCTGTAATCTCAGCAACTGGGGAGGCTGAGGCAGGAGGATTGCAAGATTGAGGCCAACCATAGCAACTTAGTGAGAACTTGTGTCAAAATAAATAAATAAATAAATAAGGGCCAGGGATATGGCTCAGTGGCTAAGTGTCTTTCAGTTTAATCTCCAGTACCTCTAAAATTAAAAATATAAATAAATTAATAAAAATTTATAAGTCTGTTTGGATTTCCGCCCCTTTCTTCTTGAGTCAGTTTTGGTATCGTGTGTCTTCCTAGGAATTTGTCCATTTCATCTACCCTATCTAAGCAATTGCTTTACTTATTGTGTTTTTTTTGTTTGTTTGTTTGTTGAGAAGGGGGTCTCACTACATTGCCCAGGCTGGCCTTCCACTCCTGGGCGCACGCCGTCCTCCATCTCAGCCTACTGAGCAGCTGCCTGCCTGTTGTGCAGTTGGTCCCAGCACTCCATCATAGGCCTTTTTTATTTCTAAAGATCAGCAGTAATGATCCTCTTTCAATTCTGGTTTTCAAAAATTAAGTCTTCTCTGTTTTCTTGCTAGATAGAGCTTTGTCAATTTTGCTGATCTTTTAAAATAAGTTGTTTCTAATTATTTTCTTTATTGCTTTTCTATTGGTGTTTTGTTAATTTGCACTTTAATTTTTATTTTTTACATTTTCTGCCTTTTTGTGTGTGTGTAAGAGAGAGACTGAGTAAGGATTGAACCCAGGGGCACTCCACCAATGAGCTACATCCCCAGCTGTTTTAAATTTTATTTTGAGATAGGGTCTCCCTAAGTTTCTATCTTTCTGACTCAGCCTCCCCAGTAGATGGGATTATAGGCATGTGTCATCATGTCCAGCCCAAGTAATGCTTTATTGTCCATCCTCCTAAAGTATGCCTTTTAATTGGAGAGTTTAATCTATTTACATTGCGGTCATTGCTGATAAGTTAGGAGTTGTGTTCAGCATTTTGCTATTTGTTTTCTGAATATCATTTCCTGCCTTCAGTTCATCCATTATATCTTCCTTGGTATAGGTATTTTCTAGTGTACTATTTTAATTCTCTTGTCATTTATTATTATCCTTGTTTTGGTATAAGGTATTGAACCCAGGGGCGCTTAACCACTCAGCCACATCCTCAGTCCCCCCCCCTTTTTTTGTATTTTATTTAGACACAGGGTCTTGATGAGTTGCTTAGGGCCTTGCTATGTTGCTGAGGCTGGTGTTGAACTCTCAACCCTCTTGCCTCATCCTCCAGAGCTGCTAGGATTACAGACATGTGCCACGGTGCCCAGTTTATCATGTATTTTTGAGTCGTTGTCTTAGTGATTACTCTGGAGATGACAATAAGCCTCTTAGTTGATAAAAATTTAGTTTAGATGAATGCCAACTTAATATCAACAGGAGTGTGTGTGTGTGTGTGTGTGTGTGTGTGTAATATTTCAGGCAGGCATTCGAAGAAGCAAAGGTAATAATTCAAGCTGAAGCAGCTTGCATTTCTCCCCCAACGTGTGAAGTGAAACATCTTGAGCACAGCAGATGCCCTACATATTCCTCCTCACTTTCACACATCGGGATGGGACGGGGGCCACTTGGGATGCTGGGCCTTGGTAGCCAGCTGCAGGTTGCCGTTGTCCTCACGATCACCAGGGTGCACAGCGGTACTCTCTGTGGGCTGCGTCACCAGTACCGTTTAGATACAACCACTCAATAAATTCCATGAGACACTCTTTTTGTTAGTTCTGCCCAACTGCAAGACTATGGAAGTGTTTTGAGCACATCTAAGGCCCATGTTTAGTAGGTAGGTTAAACAGATTTGGGGAGCACTGGTGTGGAAGTGGCATTTAAACCACGTGATTTCACTGATGAGGTGGCTGGACTTGGTGCTCAGATGAGAGGGACAAACTGTGTGGAGCAGGTACTGTCACTCCCCTGCCCTTCTCCTCTTGTTCTGCTCACTTTGGTGCACATTACCCTGTCCTCCAATGCCCAGTGCCTGCATCTATGTGGCTGAGGACTTTCTCTGGACACCAAAGCTTACTCTGTTCAACGTGCAGCAGGCCAGGAGCACTGGGGTACAACCGTCCCCAGGAGCATTCCAAATCTCTGACATGATTGACGTTTTCAGACCTTGACTTTCTTACCCCTCTGGGCTTCCTGGAGGGGGTAATGCTACAGATGTGTCTTTCAGGACAAGCAGGAGTTTGTCAGAAGACTAGGAAAAGGGTGTGTGCATGTATGAATATGGAGCAACAAATTCCATCATAAAAGTGTGGGGAAAAAAAAATAAAACAGGCAGAAGCAAAATGGTGTAAAAGAGCATGGAAATCTCCGAGGAAGGTCACTTGGTGACTTATTTCCTACTTATTTCCTTATTGTTAGTCTATGCTCGGGTGAGGGTCATTTTGCAGACTGGAAATATTGGCAATATTTGGAATTAGAGAGGGCAGCAGGGGACAAGGGTCTTGGATGTGCAGATGGGCAATCTGAAACTGAACTTTGAGAGCATGGGGAGCTATGGAAGGTTCCTGAGTAGTGGGGGACACAGCCAGAGCCCCGAGTTCAGGTGGCAGGTGCCGAGGAGGTGCTGGAGGAGGCGCTGGCGGGGCTGCTGTTGCAACAGAGCAGAGCTGCAGGCTGGAGAGAGCGGGGCTGAGGGCATGGGGAGACACGGGGAGAAGAAAGATGTGGTGACTGCTAAGGTCTGAGCAGAGGGCGGGGGCTGGGAGATGAGTGTCCAGGCCACGTGAAGGCTGGGCAGTCCGCGTCATGATTTGAAGCATCAACTTCTTCCTCCCTGGGACAGCAGGGCCTGGGGCTTCACTTCCTTGAGGAAGCAGGCTCGCCCAGCTCAGGTTGGACACTCCTGGGGACCAGGACCATTGATGGGCTGAGCGTGCACGTGTGACTGCCATCACAAGGGGAAGTGCCAATTAGTCCTTCCCCTCTCTGAGCCTTCAGGGGCTGGGTGCTGAGGAAGCAGGCCCTGGGGTCTCCAGTCTCCAGAGCCAAAAAGCCCTCAGGCACCGACAGCCTGGCTCTGGGGGGCTTGTTAGTGACTTGAGGGTCCCCTGGGGTGGCAACTCTAGAGACCCCCACGATATCAGGACCAGGTTCCTCAGCCCCTCCCTTCTCAGGCACAGGGATGCTGGCAGGGACAGTGTGAGCCTTCCAGTACTATGGTGAGTGTGACCTCAGGGCTGGAGAAGCCACCTTGGCCCAACCTGGGCCTTAGGACTGAGATTCAAAACTGAGTGTGGGGAGAGTGACATTGCAGAGGGTCAGAATATTAACCCCAAACCACAGGCTGTGACTGATTTGGAGGGAGATTGTGGGAAAGGTGTTCAACTCTATTTTATATTTTGCACTGGGGGTTGAACCCTGTGTCTCGTACATTCCAGGCAAGCGTTGTACCAGTGGGCTACACCGCAGCCCTTTTAATTTTGACACAGGGTATCTCTAAGTTACCCAGGCTGGCCTTGAGTTTGTAATCCTCCTGCTTCAGCCTCCTGAATAGCTGGGATAATAGGCGTGGGACACCATATTTGGCTATTAAGTCATTTAAAAAAAAATTTTTTTTTGGTTGTAGATGGACACATACATTTATTTTGTTGATTTATTTTTATGCGATGCTGAAGATCGAACCCAGTACCTTACACATGCTAGGCGAGTGCTCTACCACTCAGCCCCATAGATTCTTTCTTTTTTTTTTTTTAATATTTATTTATTTATTTTTCAGTTTTCAGCGGACACAACATCTTTGTTTGTATGTGGTGCTGAGGATCGAAGCTGGGCCACACGCATGCCAGTGGACTGCGCTACCGCTTGAGCCACATCCCCAGCCCTAGATTATTTCTTTATGAGAAAAAAGTGGACGTGAAATTCCAGGGCCACAATGGGGCTTTTGGTATGTGGATATGGGCAACTCGTGTGCTCTTACGACCTGCCAGGCAAGGAAGGGCAGAGGACCAACCGAAGCTCTCACACGGCAGCACACAGTGCTCATTCTCCAATTTTTAAAAAATTCTTTTTTATTAGTTTTTATTAGTTTGCTATGGTTATAATGACATGATTGTACAAGCATGGACTAGAATATGCTTCAGTTTGGTTCCTAGTACTTCCCCTTCCTCTCTTCCTCCTTCCCCAGGTTACTTTTCCTCTGTTCTATGGATCTCTCTTCTATTTATTTATAGTTTTTTTTAATACTAAATTCTCCATTCTTGATTGGTGCCAACGTGATACATGAAAAGTGCTCTCTTTCAAAAAATCGAGTTGAAGTCCACATAGTATAAAATGAGAATTAAAGTGGGCCATTCAATGTTCCTGGAGACATGCATATGTGATATAAATACCACTTCTTTCTAGTTTCAAGATATTGTTGCTGGGGAGTGGTGGCACAGTCCTGAAATCCCAGCAGTTTGGGAGGCTGAGGAAGGAGGATTGTGAGTTCAAATTCAGCCTCAGCAACTTAGTGAGACACTTAGCAACTCAGCGAAACCCTGTCTATAATAAAATACAAAAAAAAGGTTTGGGGATGTGGTTCAGTGGTTAGGTGCCCTGGGTTCAATCCATAGTAAACAAAACAAAACAAAACAAAAAACAAACAAACAAAAAAGGAAAGAAATGGCCATCATCCCCAAAGGAAACCCTTAACTCATATGCAATCACTCTCTATTCCCCTCCCCCAGTGCTAGCAACCATGAAGGTGCTCTCTGTCTCTTTGGATTTACCCAGTTTGGAAATTTCATATAAATGTCATCATACAATATGTGGCCTTTGGTGTCCGGCTTCTCTGACTGAGCATCATATTTATCATTGGGTTGTGACAGGTATCAGAACGTCATGGTTTTATGGATGAATCATATTTCATTTCAGGATGTGCCCAGTTTGCTTATCCATTCATCAGCTGATGGACATTTGGGCCATTTCCACCAGCTGGTGCTTGTGAGTGGTGTTGCTATAAACATCTGTGTGGAAGTTCTTATTCAAAAAACTGTCTTCAGTTCTTTTGGGTCTATACCAAGGCGTGGTGATGCTGCGTCCTATGATAACCTATGTGTTTAATTGTGAAGGACAAGCTATCTTGCTTCAACTTGCATTTCTTTGATTATCACAAAACTAAAATATCTTTCCTCCAAATGGCGTTGGATATTTGCATTTTCCACTTGCCAACTGTTAGCCTTGGACATCAGGGGCCTCTGCCCTGCTAGTGATGCTTCTAGGGATCCTACTCAGGCCCTCTTCTGTCCTATCCCACCCCAAGGCACGTATTTTTCTCTTCCTGTAATGGTTACAGCTTGCAGTTTACCACAGCTGCCACTAGGTGGCGGGAAAGCCAGGCCTCTCTCCCTATCCATCTTTTCCTTTCAAAGGAGGCATTCCAGGAACTCAAGGCTGAGCCGTGCTTATCTAAGCCACTTAACTTAAAAAAAACAAAGCCAAGAGTATGTATTGATCTTGAGTTTGCATCCTGTGTAATCAGTGCTGCATAGAACCCCACAATTGCCTGCTTAGGTGGCACCAGCCACCATCAAGCCTGAGAGTGCACCCCTTGCTTGGGTCCATCCCTCTGCTGTGTGGCCCACACTGCTGGTGTGTGTGCCCTGGATGTGGCCAGGCAGTGGCTGCTGGTGGGGGCTGCAGCCTGTAGTTGCCTGTACAGTACACGTGAGGCCTCTGGAGTGCTGGCTGGAGTCTGGGCTGGGAAAAGAAGGGGACAGGCCATGTTAAAAATAGCTAAAAATAGGCTGGGTGAGGCTCAGGGTGCTTCCCATACCACCACCATCTTCTGCTGTGGACCTCTGAAGAGACCAGGAGCTCCATATTTGAATCTGACTTTTCAAGTCATCAGTAAGGTATGTTGTTGCTATTATTATTTGTAGTGCTGGGTATTGAACCCAGGGCATGCTAGGTCAGCACTCTGTCACTGAGCTACCCTCCCAGCTCAAGAAGGTTGTTCCTTAGGTAGGAAGTTAGAATCCAGGTAGTTCTCTGTGCCTATGGATTCAGTATCCAGGGATCAAAAATGTAATCAGGCCTTAAGTGGAGTCCTAGATTCTTGGTTTGAGGTCTCATTTTGCTTTACTTTCATTTTACTTGTATTCCTGTCAGTATTCCTTAGATGATCCAACATAACAACTATTTACATAGTGTTTACATGTATTAGTTATAAGTCATCTAGAAATGATTTAAAATGAAGAACAGGAAGCATATTTATATGCAAATACTGTGCCATTTTACGTAGGGGCTTCAGTATTCCTAGATTTTGGTATCCATTTGGGGAGGGGGTGTGTGTCTCTAGAACAAATGCCCTGTGATACCAAAGAAGAGCAGTGTAATTCATTTAACTCCTATTATTTCCCCTGTTGCTCGTACATTTTATTTTTAAAATTTATTTAATTTATTTTTAACTTTAAATACTCAGACATATGGTGTGTGTGGGCCTTCAGTTGAACTGTGCAAATGATGGGGCTGTGTGGGTCTGCATGATCATTATTTTCTTAATGATTTGTAAGAGTTAAAAATAGGTTGGGTGAGGGCTGGGGATATAGCTCAGTTGGTAGAGTGCTTGCCTCACATGCACAAGGCCCTGGGTTCAATCCCCAGCACCACACACACACACACACACACACACACACACACAAAAGGCTGGGTGTAGAGGTGCACACCTGTAATTACAGGTACTCAGGAAACTGAGGCAAGGGGATCATAAGTTTGTGACCAGTCTGGGCAGCTTAGACTAGATCAATGACAGAGTGTCTCTGGCTTCAATGTATGCAAAAAAAAAAAAAAAAAAAAAAAAG
>NW_026000241.1:4122082-4149930 GCF_001458135.2 Marmota marmota marmota | reverse complement strand
AAAAAAAAAAAAAAAAAAAAAAAGTTAAACATGGTGTAGAATTGTAACTTTCTTCTAGTTTGTGATTTGCTTATAAATCTGTGAGGTTCAGGAATCCCACCTTTTATATAGTGACATCTGATTATTTTTTTTCTCGGGGAAGTCTTCCATATAATTGAGTGTGTATCATTTTCTCTCTCTCTAAAGTTGCTGATGGTCTCTCTGATATTGTTTAATTTACAGTAAAAAGGCTCTGTAGACCATCTTCTGGACATCTCTGCTCAGTATGCCTTTTCTTAGATCTGGATTTCTTAAGTGGAGTTCTAGATTCTTGGTTTGAGGTCTCATTTTGCTTTACTTTCTGAAGATTTAAATTATATGAATCCCTCTGAGAATCTCACTGGAGTTCCTCCTAAGTTGAATGTCTTTTCAATTTTGCTTGTGCTAGAATTGGGTGTGGCAAATTATAGTCAGGGGGCCAAATCTGGCCCCCTGCCTGTTTGTAGAAACAAAGTTTTATTGAAACACAGCCAGGCACACTCATTTTCATAATGCTTATGGCTGTTTGTGGACTAGAATGAGAGAGCTGAGCATTGCAGCACAGCAGAGACTAGACGGCCCACAAGCCAAAATACGCCCTCTCCAGCCTTTGACTGAAAACATTTGTCCCTCAGGGCTGCAGCCACAGGCTGTATGTTTCTTGCTTCCTAGTTTTGTTCTCTTCAGGAAAAATGGGCATCCCTCTCTCACCACCTTTTGCTCCTTTTCTTTCTAACCAGAATCTCTCTCAACTTCTTAAAGGATATTTTTAGTTGCTTGTGTCTACTTTATTTATCTCCACAGTTAGAATTTAAAATTTATGTTTCCAAAGTGAAAATGTTAGCCAATTTTCCAAACATTTAAGTGCTGATCTTCAGCTATGCATGAGGCTGTATTGTCGATGAGTATTTTCAGGGGCGCAGTCATTCAATATTCTTCTCTTCTTGTTAATGGTTACAGCTTGCAGTTTACCACAGCTGCCACTAGGTGGCGGGAAAGCCAGGCCTCTCTTCCTACCCATCTTTTCCTTTCAGAGGAGGTATTCCAGGAACTCAAGGCTGAGCCGTGCTTATCTAAGCCAATTAACTTAAAGAACTATACACTTATTTTAATTAACGTACACAGGTTGTACATAGTTATCTTGTCAATGTTGTGATGTTTTGAACTATGTAGACATCATGGGATGGCTACGTTGCACTAATTCACACATGCATGACCACATATACTTATCATTTTTTTTGTGGTGAGAATACTTACAATTTACTCTCAGTTATTTTGAGCACTATGTTATTATGAACTGTAGTCTCCATGTGTGCCATAGGTCTCTTAAATGGATTCCTTCCATCCAGCTTAAGGTTTCTAACGTTTGACAAACATCTCCTTAACTGCTAGCCTTCAAACCGCTGGTAATGACCTTTTTACTACCTATTTCTCTGAGTTCAACGTTTTTTGGATTCCACAAATAAGCGAGATCATGTGGTGTTTGTCTTTGTGTGCTTGGCTTATTCCACTGAGCCTAAGGACCCCCAGGATCATCCATTGTTGGTGTGAATGACAGGATTTTCCTTCTTTGGATCACAATTGCTTCATCCATTGATCTGTTGATGGAGAGTCAGGTTGCTCCCATGTCTTGGCTATTGTAAAGAATGTTGCAGTGAAAACCAGAGTGCAGATGTCTCTTTGACATTCAGAGTTCATCCATTAACTATTTGATTGATTGATTGATTGATTGGTTGATTGCAATGTTGGGAATCAAACCCAGGGCCTTGCTTGTACTAGGCAAGTGCTCTACCACTGATCCAAAACCCATAAATTAACTCTTGATAAGCAAGAAAAGATCATCTTAGGACCATTTTCCTTATAACAAGTCCCATGTTTCAAATGAGTGCAAAATGTGTTCTCTCACCCCCCACACCTCCTGAGATAGCAGGTTAATAAATTATGAAATGATAAAGCTATCATCAATTTCAGGATCTCTCCTGAGGCCCCATCATTTGAATTAAATGGGGCAATAACCTCAGAGTTCCTTTTCAGTTGATTTACCCACAATTTATCCATAAGGTACAGCACTTGGGACACGCAATAGTCTTAGAAGGCTCATGAAGTTATATTAATTTCTTCTAAAATCTGAAGGGGAAAAAAAAATGAACATTTAGAGTTGAAGATTACATTCACCTTGACACCAGCACAGTCATTTTCCTGGTACTGGGGATGAAGCCAGGGTGCTCTACCACTGAACTACATCCCCAGCCCTCCTTATTTTGCATCAGGGTCTGGCTAAGTTGCCTGGGCTGGCCTTGAACTAGTGATCCTTCTGCCTCAGTTGCTGGGATTATAGGTGTGTGTCATGGCGCCCTGATTATTTATTTATTTATTTTTTTTTTTATGAGAGAAGGCAAAATGTCGATGCAGTCCTGGGTAGTCGGGGTTGTCTTTTCTTTCTCTCTCTCCTTTTTCTTCCTCTCTCCCTCACTTCCTTCGTTCTTTCACCCTGTTCCTTTTGGCAGTTCAGGGGGTTGAACCCAGGGTCTCACGCATGCAGGCAAGCACTCTACCTCTGAGTTGCACCCCTAGACACTTAAAGTGCTATTGGGTTTATTTCAGGTCTCAAAGTTATAGGTGTCGCCTTCTCAGGGGTTCTTTCCCCCATCCTCCCGCAGACCCTGTAAATTCCTCACCCACATTCCCTGGGCTCTTACTGTTTTCTTGCTCACCAGACTGACATTGAATCCCCTGTACATTTGACAAGCAGGAAGTGTTTGGAAACTAACATCTGCTAGGAAAAACCTTCAACCAATGACTAAGTGGAGTTGGAGCATGAACACCCCAGCCCTCTGGCCTCTCGGGTGGGCTAACACTGAGATGTATGTGTTCCTCAACCCTCTCAGACCCCAGGTGGAAAGAGATTCCAGTTTCTCAGATAGGTCATTTCCTTGTTAATACTGCCTGTCTCCCTTCCACTTCCCTTCTTGTGATTTCTGGGGTATTGAATCCTTATCTAGGATCCGTTTCTAGGGACTTTAAACTAAGATGACAATGTTCTCACTGCCTTCTGCCCACCACACCCCCAGCATCTTCTCCTTATTTGTTCCTATGATTTTCTTACTCATTGAGGAGACACTAGTCAACTGGGTGATGCCAGGAAACAAATGACTTACCATTTCTGAGTGTCTGTCCTGTTTATAAAACAGGGATGACTCTGCTACCCCACCGGACCTGAGGCCAAGCAGACTCCTCTACTTACTGCTTACTTAGTGCATTTACTGTCCTCTCTTCCCAGGCTCCCGAGAAGCAGAGGGGAAATGGGACATGGCTAGTGACAGAGTTCGTGCTGGTGGGATTCTCCAACCTTCCACACCTGAGGACCACATTCTTCACATTGTTCCTCCTCACCTACCTGGTCACCGTCAGTGGCAACGTCACCATCATCACCATCATCCATGTGGATCGCACGCTCCACACACCCATGTACCGCTTTCTGGCGGTGCTGTCCCTCTCTGAGACCTGTTACACGCTGGTCACCATCCCCAACATGCTGGCCCACCTGCTGATGGAGAGCCAGGCCATCTCCATCTCTGGCTGTCGGGCTCAGATGTTCTTCTTCCTGGTCCTAGGATGCAACAACTGCTTCCTCCTTACCCTGATGGGTTACGACCGGTACGTGGCCATCTGTCATCCCCTGCGCTATTCGGTGATCATGAGACCCACCGTTTGCCTCTGCCTGGGAGCCTTGGTTTTCTGCTCTGGGTTCTCGGTGGCCTTGATCGAGACCTGCATGATCTTCTCCTCGCCCTTCTGCCGCGGAGGCCGCGTGGAGCACTTCTTCTGCGACATCGCCCCGGTGCTGCAGCTCAGCTGCGCAGACAGTGCGCAGAGGGCGCTGGGCATCTTCTTCCTGAGCGTGCTGGTGGTGCTCTTCTCCTTCCTCCTCATCCTCCTGTCCTACGCCTTCATCGTGGCGGCCATCCTGCGGATCCGCTCCGCCGCCGGCCGGCGCAGAGCCTTCTCCACCTGCGCCGCGCACCTCACGGTGGTCGTGGTGCATTTTGGCTGCGCCTCCATCATCTACCTGCGGCCCGACTCCGGGGCGAACCCCGCCCGGGACCGCCTGGTGGCTGTGTTCTACACGGTGGTGACGCCGCTGCTCAACCCCGTGGTGTACACTCTGCGCAACAAGGAGGTGAGGGTGGCGCTGAAGAGGACCCTGGCTCGCAGCGGCGGGGTTTCAAGATGAGGACTGGCTTTGCATTGTTCACGAGGTGCCCCTCCTGAGACCCAGATCCCCCACCTGGAAAACGGAAGCCAGTCCTACACCAAACGAAAAGGCTGTTATTGATTAGTTTCCGAGACAGTAAAAACTCAATAAAAGATGATTTTCCCCCGTTTTCTTGGTTTCAATGATTTTGAAGCGATGCAACGTAGGCACCAGGGAAGGGCGCCCCTGCTGCCGCCAAAGCTTGGTCCGCACTGGTNGCCCGCCACTCCATGGCATGAATTCTGGGAAGAACCTCTCATGTAGGTTCACTCACTCAATATCTTTCTTTTCCTTTTACATCTTTTTTTTTTTTTTTTCTTTACTGGGGATGGAACTAAGGGGCATTTATTGCTGAGATCCAGCTCCAGCTCTTTTTATTTTTTATTGTTTTATTTTGAGACAGAGTCTTAACTCAGTTGCCCAGGCTGGCCTCCAATTTGTGGCCCTCCTGTCTCAGCCTCTCAAGTTGCTGGGATTACAGGCATGTGCGCCACTGTGTCTGACTTCCTTTTACATTTTGGAAACAGAATGCTGCTGTAGTTTGGGTTTCAGGGAAATCTTGGAAAATAGGTTCCTACCTAGCTCCACAGCTGACAATTTTTATCATCATTTATTTTATTTTTTAGTTGTAGTTGGACACAATATTTTTATTTTATTTATCTATTTTTGTGTGGTGCTGAGGATCAAACCCAGTGCCTCACACATGCTAGGCAAGCGCTCTACTGCTGAGCCACAACCCCAGCCCGAGAATTTTTATTATTATTGGCCAATCATAGTAACTCTATTCTCTTGCTAGAGAGTGGTATGAGGGTGGGCACATGATTCAGGAAGTCAGTGGAAGGCGATTCTATAGTTTTCTTGCATTTAAACCATCAAAAAATGTTAGATGATACATTTTCTTTTCTTTTATCTAGTTGAGTCTGTGTGAGAAGGTGATGTCTGGAGCTTCTGTAACCATGTTGTGACACATATGGAGGATGGTAGAAAAGATGAAGAAAAAGTCTGTGTCCTTAGTGATGTTTCTTGTTATAGGAAAAAATCAGTTGTGCATATCATTTAAATCCATTTGCACTTGTGTGTGTTTACTTGCAGTCCAAAGCCCATTCCTCAAAATGAAAACAGGTGTTTTCAATAGTGTTTTTCCTTTAATTTTCCCTCTGTCACTATCCAGAGGTCAAGGATTGAGGGGAAAATTTTTAAAGTTAGAGTGAATAAAGATGCTATACTTTCTTTTTATATCTGGTTTTGCCCTATGGGAGGTTTCTTACTGTCCTCTGCTCCTTATAGCTGCAACTGATGCTTTTGGAGCTCATTTTCTGCTGATACAATTTTGGGGGTATATTTTTCATTACTGTAACAAAATACCTGAGGCAGGTTTACTTTCTAAAGTAAAAAGGTTTGTTTAGCTTATAATTTTGGTGGTGGACAATCCAAGATTGAGTGGTCCCATTGGTTCAGCCTATGGTGAAGGTCTATTATGTTGGGAATACGTGTGAGAGTGAGTGATAACATCTGATCTCAAAACAGGAAGCCAGATCACCCTTTCAAGGGCAGCTCCCCAAATGACCTAATTACTTTGCTTTAGGCCCCATCTCTTAAAGGTCCCATCACCTCTCAGCACCATGACATGAGAACCAAGCTTCCAATGCATGGATACAGTCAAATCATATGCAAACCATACCAGGGAGCTAAAAGGATTGTTCTAGAAACCAATTAAACCAATAGGATGCTCAATACCACATAAAAATAAAAAATAAAAATAAATCCAATCTAAATAGCACATGAATCTCACATTGAGAAACATGGATGGGCATATCCTTTAGTGTGGCTGGGCTGCCTTAACTGCTCTTTAGGAGAACTGAATTTGATGTGTATGTTTGTAGCTGGTCAGTATTTCCATTTTATCTCTAAGTAAAGCATTGACAAGATCTAGGAAAGAATGAATCTTTGCAAGATGATGAATCATAAGTCAAATTATCATATGCATTAGGATGTTTACTATAAATAAACCCCACAGAAAATAGCCAGTGTTGGCAGGCAGGTGGAGTGTGCTGTTTGGTGGGAAGATAATATGGTACCACCACTGTGGAAAATAGTATGGGGGTTCCTCGAAAAGTTAAAAACATAATTAGCATATGATCTAGCTGGGCACTGTGGCACATGCCTGTAATGCCAGCAGTTCAGGAGGCTGAGGCAGGAGGATCAAAAGTTGAAGGCCAGCCTCAGCAATTTAGCAAGGCCCTAAACAACTCAGGGAGACCCTGTATATAAATAAAAT
The DNA here is from genome assembly GCF_001458135.2 of Marmota marmota marmota. Classification (NCBI taxonomy): domain Eukaryota; kingdom Metazoa; phylum Chordata; class Mammalia; order Rodentia; family Sciuridae; genus Marmota; species Marmota marmota. The sequence continues at coordinate 4,143,379 of NW_026000241.1, read as the reverse complement.
ATAAAAAGGGCTGGGGATGTGGCTCAAGTAGTTAAGCACCTCTGGGTGCAATCCCTGGTACAAAAAAAAAAAAGTATTAGCACATCTACCTGATCTAGCAACTCCACTGCTGGGAATACATGCAAAAGAATTGAAAGCAAGTTCACAAGGAGACTTTTGTACACCCATGTTGGTAGCAGATTATTCATCAGTCAATAGGGGGAGTGGGGAGCAACCCAAGAGTCCATCGGTGGAAGAATGGATAAACAAATGTCCAAACGTGGTGATCCGTGTGGTGGGATACAATTCAGCCTTACAAGGAAGAAAAGTCGGACACAATGTGGATATTACGCTAAGTGAAATAAGCCAGTCACAAAAGAGCAAATATTGAAGGAGTCCACCTATACAGGTACTCAGAGTAGACAAACCCAGAGAGACAGACAGGGGAGCAGTTGCCAGGGCCTGTGGGTGGAAGGCTGGGGAGGGAGTGTTTAATGAGTAGAGAGTTTCAATGTTGCAAGATGAAAAGTCCTGCAGCTGGATGGTGGTGAGGGCCGCACAAATAGGAACCTACTCAGTATACTTAAAGCTGCTGAGCTAAATGATTAAACCTAGGTAAGACCAAACTTTATGTTAGGGTGTGTATTTTGCCACAATGAAAAATAAACTAAAATAGAAGCTGTGCTCTAAAAGGCAGTCCCTGTTAGCAAGAGAAGGATTTATGTGTCTTATAGATAGCTCGGCTCTAACAGATCCGAAAGCACCTCCTAAACCGGTGGGGCCAGATGGACTGGTGTTACTGTATCCAGTTGTGCAGACTCATCACTTCAGCTACTCACACAGAGAACGTTCTTCTCCAAGGGATGTAGCCTAATGATCTAGTCATTCGCTCCATCCAGTTTGAAATGCAAGATTGGATAGTTAAAAGCAGGATTAGCATATGAAACCAATTAATCCCAAATAACACATGAATCTCACTCAAGCATGACAAATCTTCCCAGGCTCAGTGGTAAAACATGTGTGAGGCCCTGGGTTTGATGCTCAGTACCACATTAAAAAAAAAAAATCCAATCTAAATATACTTAAAAAAAACCAGTAGGCTTGGAAGTATTATGGTTTGAAGAACAGTGAGCTAAATGAACACATTTTCTTTATAAAGTTCCCAAACTCAGGTATTATGCTATAGCAACAGAAAGCAGACTAACACAAGAGAGAAGGCAGTATCCTTGTTGCTAGGTGGACTCTCACAGTCTAGAAGAGAAGACTAAGTGGGCAACTGTTCAGAAAGACCTAATATCTTTCTTGCTGTGACTGTTTCCCCAGAGCCACCTTGTGTCACTACTTCACTTTGGGAGTGCAGAAGTAGTTGTGTTTGAAGCCCTGTGATGCCCCACATCAGCAGATTTCGTCCTTTTGAAAATTACAGGCTGTGTGGAAAGAAAGCATCCCTAATTATATTTCCTTCCATCTCAGCTTGCCTCAGACACACTCTCTCTCTTTATTAACAAGGGCAATAACTAGCCAACACACACATGTAGTCTGGCTTCTCCCACCCATGTCCCCAAAGGCTCAGACTCAATGCGTACGTGACCTGTTATTCAAGACATCATAGTTACCAGGCGTGGTGGTGCACAAAGCTGTAATCCTAGCTACTCGGGAGGCTGAGGCAGGAGGATTTCAAGTTTAAGGCCAGCCTGGGCAACAAAACATAAGAAGGGCTGGGGGTGTAGGCTGAGATAGGAGGATCACAAGTTCAAAGCCAGTGTCAGTAATTTAGTGAGGCCCTGAGCAACTTCGGGAGATATTGTCTTAAAATAAATAAAAACAGGGCTGAGGATGTGGCTCAGTGGTTAAGCACCTCTGGGTTCAAACCCTGGTATAAAACAAAACAAAACAAAAAAACAATCCAAAGGAAATGTGAGGTATGAAAAGAGGGAGGGAAATGGGACTGAATATTTCCAACCTCGGGTGGACTGAAAGGAGATTCAAAAGAAAAATAAAGTTTTGGACCAGTTTCTAGATTGTGTGTATTCATGATTGTCTAATAGTAAAACTTTCTGGCAATAGAATGTTCCTACTCCCTTTAGGTACTGGGCATGACTAAAGAGGGACACATTCAGGGGATGTTGATTTTATCCACTGGTAATAATTGCCTTGATTTTTATAATCGATAATATATATATATATATAATAAATGCTTATCATGTTGCTGAGTAGTAGTCCACAGAATGGATGTAATGTTTAACCATTTGAGCATCTGCCGCGGAGCTACGTCCTTAGTCCAGTTTTCCCAAAATTTGACTATTACAAATAAAGCTGTTATGGGTCAGCTCACTCTAGGATATTTGATTTCATTGTGTGTGTGCTTTCTTTTTTTTTTTTTTGGTGCTGGGGATTGACTCCAGGGTCTCATACATACTAGGCAAGTGCTCTACCACTGAGTTACATCCCAGTTCTTGATTTCAATTTTACTTTAAGATGATAGATAGTAAGCACATTGAATTTTTTGTAGGCTGCCTTTATTTCTTTTTTTTTTTTTGCAAAAAAATTGGGAAATTAGTTCATTTATGAATCACTAACAACCCAGTTAGTAATGCTTTTGGGGTTTCTGTGGATTTTTAAATTTTTCCCGTTGTGAGGAGTAGTTGGTTTTCATGGCTCTGCTTGAGTGGGTGGAAATACCAGTTCCACAGGCCTCTGTTGGGCTCTACCTCATGCAGGATTGGGGCCAGGGATGACTCACACCTCACACCTCACAAGCATGGTTGGAGGCACAGGCAAGCTGCTGTTGGCTCAAGGATGTGGAAGCAAGGATTAGTGAGGTTTTGTGCAATTGTACACCGATTTATATCAGGGACTTGACAATCCACTGATTTTGGTGTCTGAGGGGATCCTGGAAGTAAATTCTCTTGAATACTGAAGAATGACTGTACATACTTCATACATAAGGTTGTGATGAGCATCAAGTGAGTAAATACTTTTTGTAGTTTTTGAGAAAGGGTTTCACTAAATTGTCCATGATGGCCACAAACTTGCCATCCTCGGCCTCCTGAGAGGCAGGGATTACGGGCGTGAGCCACTGGACTTGGCTTTAGTAAAACTTTCAAAGTGTTTGAAATAATGGCTGGCTCATGGTGTCTCGGTGAAAGATAATCAAAGTAGAGGTGACTAAATGCCATGTGGGGTCGTGATGGGATAGTGGAACAGAAAAAAGACATTTGCAGAAAAACCGATGACACTGGAATAAAGTCTCAAATTTAGCTAATAGCAATATGTCAACATTAGCTTCCTAATTCTGACAAATGCACCCATTTCTATAATATATTAACAATAGGGTAAGCTGGAATGAAGGATATTTAGCAACTCTCTTGTTATTTTTACAATTTTTCTATAAACTTAAAATTATTCCAACATAAAAAAGTTTATGAAAAAGGTTTTATAAAGGAGAGCAATGCATCAATGTGGTGGAGACTGTGAATGTGAAACTCTAATAGGGTAAGTTCAGGAAACTAGGTGTGGGGACACATGCCTGTAGTCCCAGCTACTTGGGAGGCTCAGGCAGAAAGATCACTTGAGCCTGGGAGTTTGAGGGCAGCCTGGGCAATATAGCAAGACTCCATCTCAAAAAAGAAATATATGTAAATGGGGCTGGGGTTGTAGTTTAGTGGTGGGGTGTATGTTTAGCATGCAGAAGGCTCTGAATACAACCCTCAGCACCATAAGAAGAGAAAAAAAAAAATCTGGGGATCCTGTTAAGGTCAACCTGGTTTACTTGTGACCTGGCTCAGGGAGAAGTGAGTTCTGAAATGAAATGAGTGGTTTCAGGTAATCATGAATTTGACAAGACGGGCAAAGTTAATCAACCTCAAAGAATTTTGCTGGAGAAAGGCCAATCATTGTTCTAAAAGCCAATGCTCTGGTGAACATCTTCTAAGAAGAAGCTAGAAGTGTTGGGATTTTTTCACCCACACTTTGTTTTGCCATTCTAGATGACACTTGTTGCTCTTCATTTGGGTGAGCAATTTACTCACTCATTGGGTAAAACTTTATCAATATGCTTTTGTACTGAACTCTGGGTCTTAGATTGAGTTTCTTGGAAGAGGAATGAGTAGGTAGTTTGTTTGAGATGTTCTATAGATGATCCAAGGAAACCCTAGTGAGTGGGAAGAGCTGAGAGAGGGAAGGTGGCCAGAAGAGGGTATGGTATCAAGCAAGTTACCACTGGGGGCAGTGGGCCTTCATGGCCCAGGGAAAGGCTGGGAGTGCGTGTAGAAACACACCTGTGAGTTGTCCTACCCCAGGGTGAGAGACCCGGGTAGTCACCTATGTCCACTGACCATTGGATTGAGGGCTGCCCAGCAGCAGGAGGTATTAATTCCTCAGCCTTTCTGGCCTGCTGGGCAGCACTGCTGAATAAAATGGGCTTTGAAATCCTCAAAGAGATGGAGATTCTGCAGCTGGGATGTAACTGCAAGGGGATCTGGGTGGGTCCCAAACACTACACCCTGTGATAGACATGAGAGAAGCCAGGCAGTGATTAAAACACAGCATTCATCTTGGGGGTGCTCCAGTTTGGTAGCTCTTCCTGAGTTCTCATTCTGCCTCTGTCATATACGAGCTGTGTGACTCTCAGCAAGTAACTCAATATCTGTGTGCTCTAGCTTTTTCAACTATGAAATAGGTAGTCAGCCTACCTTACAGGACTGTGAAAATAAAATGAATTATTATATGAAAAGTGCTTGGAACAACCCCTTGCACATAACAAGTGCTTGCCCCAAAGTAATGAGCACGCTTTCATTATTGTCTCTGGGAGTTTGAGCCTAGAAGGCCCTTCTAAGGAAGTTTGTGGTTCATCCTGTTGTTAATTATAGGTCCCCTCACTAAGCAAGGCCAAGCAGAGGTGACTTCTTTACACTGCCTGGGAAAATTGGGTTGAGTGAGACAGGAGGTAGAGGGACCAATTTGGAGACTTCTGGAATAATCCAGAACAGCTCTCATGAAGCAGGAAGGAAGAGCCTGTTTAGATTAGGTTCCGGAGGAAACTGGAGGCGTGTTCACAGAGTCATTAGGTATATACAAGTCACAGAGGAATTTTGCTAAAAGTAGGAGCGGGTTTCTTTCTTTCTTTCTGATAGTGATGGGGATGGAAACAAGGGCCTCGTCCAAGCAAATGCTCTACCACTGAGCTGCATTCCCAGCCCCTGGAAATACTTTTTAAAATAGTGGGTGATATTAAGACGTAGGAATGATTCAGTATAAGGTAAAATTAACCACGACTGAGAATCCTCAGAGGCAAATCCCAGGCGGCTACAGAGAAAGGGAGACAAGTGTAAAAACAAAAACAGCGTGATGCGTCTTGGATAGAAGCAGGGCACTGACTGTAAGAACGACTCCTCCTTTACAGACTGGTAGTTCGTTTTCCAGAGGTTGAACAGTCTGGGACGTGGTGGAACGGAATCCGGACCACGTTACTCCACTCCCTGGGAAGCGAACCCCACCTTCCAGGGTCTAGAAAAGGGCAGATGCCCCAGCGCAGGAGGGCCCCCGGCGAGGGGGCGGGGCCTCGTGCGGGGCGGGAGGAGTGAAGAGGGCGGGGCTTGCTTGGGAGGAGGTCCTTGATGACCTGGCTCTGGAGAGCGGGCAGTGACAGTCCACTCCTGGCTAACGTGAAACGGGTCGCCTCGGCTTGTGAGGAAAGCAAGCTGCTCTTAGAGGGTCCAGAACCTGCGGGACCGCAATGTTGGGCCAATGAAAGACCTCGGAATATGGGCCTGCGCGAGTCTCGTCTGGTGGAAGAGGACAAGGAACGTGGCCTGTAGATGAAAAAAAGAAGAGGGTTTGCGGTCTGCAGCGCGAACCAATGAGAAGCAGGGGAGGTGGGGCCTGTGCACAAATTGGCCAGTAAAGACAAAGCTTTTACGGGCGGGTTCCTCCCCCTCCACAGCGTGGCTCCAGTTCTGCGCATGCGCTTTTAGGTGGACTACGGGGCGCCGCTGAGCCAAGTGGGCAAAAGGAACAAGCAGTGCGCTCGGGTCACATGACACGGGGGTGCCGAATTCCGCTGGAGTCAGGGCCACTTCCTGTAGGTGAAGGTTGAAGGACCCTAAGGGTCGAGCTGGCATAGAAGCATACTGTGCATGTTGACCTCGATTCGCGACTTGAGGTCGAGAGTCGGCCTTGGAATTCGTGCTGTCCAACGGAGAGAGGCCTGGCTTGGGCCAAGAGGGTCGCACTCGCTAACTTGGGGGCGTGGTCTCCTGCGTCTTGGTGACGTAGACGTGGGGTGGGCTCTCCACTGGGCTTGAGATTGGGGGTCCTGTGTAAAAGAGGGGCGGGGCTTCCCGCTGATACATTGACAAATAGGTAAGTGGGAAGAATAACTGTTATTAGTGCCGTTGTCGCATTGGTTTAGCTTGAGTGGTGGTGACGTAAGGGAGTGGGGTTGGAGTCGTGAGAGGCGTGGCCCGGCCTCGGGAGGCGCGGCTAGCCTCTGACGCGTTTGGGGCGTGGTCTGATAGGATTGGGGGCGTGGCCTCTTAGAAACTCTCGATAAGGGGCGTGGCCCAGGATCCTACCTGGAAGAGGGGACGTGCCTTCTTCCGGTTGGGATTGTCGGTGGCGCCCAGGTCTTGGCACTGAGCTTTTCTCCCTTAGGTTCCACCTCATGGAGAACCCCGCGGTCACCGCCCCTGCCGAGGGCTTCTTCCCCTCGTTCCTGCTCGTGACTTGCGGAACACTGTTGGCTGCCCTGCTGGGCGCCGCTCACAGACTGGGGCTCTTCTATCAGCTGATGCACAAGGTGCCAGGGCACAGCGGGAGGCGGGCTGGGGACACCCAAGGAAGGAGGGCCCTTATGGTGCGCTTCCAACTCAACTCAGTTTACAGGTGGGGAAAGCGAGTCTCAACTAGTCCAGAGTGGTGGGGAGAGTTTTTCTAAGGCTTAGCCCCCATTTCCAAGTTGTATGTGGGTCCTGGACTTTGCCACTACTAAGAGATAAGGGAAACTATCGGTGCCTGGACACACACACTCCGCCTGCCTCTTTACCCAGGGGCCTGAGCCCTTATCACAGAGCAGAGGACACCACCTAGGATCGTGCTGCCTTAGCCCAGTGGCATAAGTGGGCTGAAGGCAGACATGAGAGGGTGTGGCTGTGATAATTGAAATCTGCTGAGCTTAACGTTTTAGAGGAATTTTCTCACCCATCCCTACCCACCTCCTGAAAGCAGGTGCTGCTGTTTCTTTTCTCATTTCCTCAAGAGGAAATGGTGGTCCAGAGAGGTTGTTTACCCTGGGCCATAGGTTTGGGTAGAGCTGACCCCCCAAGTCTCACTCCAGACCACTTGCTGTCTGTCAAGAATTTACTCCTTCCCAGACCCTTTCCTCAGTCCCTCCCTCTTCTAGTGAGGAGCCATGTCACTGATGTTGAAGTTTGTAGAGATTTAAGGTGATGAGGATGCTGGGGCTGGGATGCTTGGCTCAGTCTGTGCTAGCAGGCGTGCTTCTGTCAGGCATGTGGTGGCCGGCAGCTTGCCAGCTGGCCCTGGGCCTGCTCAACAGTGAGTGGGAAGGATCAGGTAGGCTGAAGTAGCAGTCCAAGTGCCTGGCCCTGCAGGGATACCAGTGAACAGGCAGGAGTCCCTGCTAGTGGCTCCCTGCCCTGGCTATACTCCTGTGGGTTCAGTATATCCATCTTCCCTCTCTTCTTGTCCCAAGAAAGGCAGTGTAACATGGGTGCTTAAGAAAGAGGGTTCTTTCTATTGAACTTTGAATCTTGTTTGGGCAAGTCTTGGTGTCCTCACCTGGATGAGAGAGATGATAAGAAGAGAATATGATAAGATGAGGTGCCCTGCCCTGAGCCTAATGTATAGTATGGTATGTGTTTAACCAACACCCAAGTTACCCTGACCTCTGACCTTGCTCCTGGCCCTTCTCCCAGCTGCCCATGCTGTAGCCCTTGACAGTCTTGCTCTTGTGGCTCAGGTGGACGAGACGAGTGTCCGGCATGGAGGGGAAAATGTGGCAGCTGTGCTGAGGGCCCACGGTGTACGGTTCATTTTCACACTGGTTGGTGGGCACATTTCCCCGCTTCTGGTGGCCTGTGAGAAGCTGGGCATCCGCGTGGTAGACACGCGCCATGAGGTCACTGCTGTCTTTGCCGCTGATGCTGTGGCTCGCCTGACAGGTGAGGGCAGTACAGAGAGGACTGGGGGCTGGTGGGACAGTGGCATAGGGCATCTCTGAGTAAGAGTGGCTTTTGGGAGGTAGGAGGATGGCTGGAGGGTGGGCATGGCTGTGACAGGGTCTTTGTTTCAGGGACGGTGGGTGTGGCAGCAGTGACGGCAGGTCCTGGCCTCACCAATACAGTGACTGCTGTGAAGAATGCTCAGGTGGCACAGTCCCCAGTCCTGCTCCTGGGAGGGGCCGCCAGTACCTTGCTGCAGGTGCCTATCCTTGTGGAGTGCAGGGGCTTTAGGGAGGTTCCAAGGGGCTCATATGGTAATGGTCACACCCTGTCTCTGCCAGAAACGGGGTGCTCTCCAGGCCATTGATCAGATGTCCCTATTCCGGCCACTCTGCAAGTTCTGTGCATCTGTACGGAGGGTGCGGGACATTATTCCCACCCTGAGGGCTGCAATGGCAGCTGCCCAGTCGGGCACCCCAGGTAGGTGGGGTGGAGTGCTGGGCAGTGGTTAGACCTAGAGGCTGGGGGAGGTGCTGCAGGCTCAGCCTCCTCCCTGACCCCATAGGTCCAGTGTTTGTGGAGCTTCCTGTCGATGTGCTGTACCCCTACTACATGGTCCAGAAGGAGATGGTGCCAGCCAAGTTGCCCAAAGGCCTCATGGGTCGAGTGATCTCCTGGTGAATAGAGCCATTCCCACTACACTGTCCCCCCTCCCCCGCTCACCTGCAGCCTCCTCTTTGCACACATCCATCCTCCTTTGACTCATTCATTGATTTGAACATGGACTGAGAGAAACCAGCTGTGGGGAGAGCATCCAAAGTAGAAGGAACTGCATGTGCAAAGGTCCTGAGGCAGGAATGAAATTGGTGGGTTGGGAAAGCAAGGTGGCAGCAGGTGAGCAGGGTGGAGAGGGAAAGAGGCTGAGCTCAAAGTAGCCCTCCTTCTCTTCCTCCTCCTCCTGTTTCTCCTTTCCCCTTCCCCTCTGCCTTTCCCTTTGCTTGTCTTTGCTCCTGCTTCAATATTTAGTGAGCCCCAGCTATGGCATGGGGTGACATTGATGGACAAGATAGGTCTCTTAGAAGTAATCTGGGGGCTGGCTCAAGCAACAGGGAATTTATTTTATGGCCTTGTTCTTGATGCTCTTAGCCCTCTGGACTCCTGATCACCTGTTCCCTACTTCTCTCTCTCTCCCTCCACACCCCTGTCGTGGTGCCCCTTTCAAGGCTAGCTCTTCCCTTGCCTTTCCTTTAAACTGTGGGTTCTCATGGGTCTGTCTTTGGCCTCATCTCTCTCTCTGCAACCTTGACTCCTTAACAGCAATCATGCTTCTGGCTTCGAGCTCCAGTGGCTTCCTGCCAACACCCACGTATCTGTCTTTAGTTGGATTGAGAGTTCCCTGAGGGCAAGGCCTGGGCAAGATTTCTCTTTGCCTCCAGGGCCTTAAGAAAACTCAAGGCTTCGGAAAACGCTCTTAACAAACAGGGGAACAATGTTAATAACTCCGGCTTGGTTGAATGCTTCGCAAAGTACCTTATACCCTTGGTTGAAGCTTGGAAGGGAAGGTTTTTTTTTTTTTTTTTTTTTTTTTTTTAAATAAATGGAGGAGGAAGCTGAGAAAGGTGAAGTCACTTGCTCAAAGTCACACAGCTAGGAAGTGGCATAACCTGGGGGGCCCAAGCCGACATCTACCTGACCCACAGGCACCACCCCCATCCTGACACCTTGCGTTTGCATTACTTGTTTCTGCAGGGACCTTGTCAAGTTGGGGAGGCCACAGAGGCTTCTGAGAGCAGACAGGCAGCTGGAAGCTTGGTGTCCCTAGGCCATTGCTTATGCACCTCTGTTCTTTCCACTTTGCTCCCAGTCGCTTTCCTGGTCCCTCACCTTCCTTGGCTGAAATCCCTCTGGTGCACTCTGGTAATTGGCTGCTTCATTTCCTCCTCGCAGGTACTTAAAGAATTGCCTGGCCAACCTGTTTGTGGGGGCTTGGGAACCTCAGCCTGAAGGGCCCCTGCCCCTGGACATCCCCCAGGCATCCCCTCAACAGGTGAATTCCTTACCTGGCCCAGGTTCCCCATCTGGCAGAGCTCTACAGACCCTCTCCCAGAGCCAGGATTGGGACCTTAGTCTTGCGGGCGGATGGTGACTCAGGGACAACCCTTTGAGCCCCACTTCTTGCCCCAGGTTCAGCGCTGTGTGGAGATCCTGAGCCGGGCCAAGAAGCCCCTGTTGTTGCTGGGGAGTCAGGCCCTGCTGCCCCCAGTACCTGCTGACAAGCTTCGGTGAGGAGCTCTAGCCTAGCCCTTGTTCCCAATCCCTGGTCTTCTGGTGCCCTGTGGGGAGGGAGGAGGCCCTGGGCACATTGATCACTGCTTTGCCTGAACCCCCAGGGCTGCTGTGGAGACCCTAGGCGTCCCCTGCTTCCTGGGGGGGATGGCACGGGGGCTGCTGGGCCGCAACCACCCCCTCCACATCCGGCAGAACCGCGGTGCAGCCCTGAAGAAAGCAGATGTTGTCCTCCTGGCAGGTGGGCCTCAGCACCCTCCCTCCCTCCAGAAACCTCCTTCCCCATGACTCTGCCCCTCCTCATCACTGATACCCGCCCCCCACCACCTGCCCTCTTTCCTCTGCCTTCACACCTTCCCTTTTGAACAGTCTTGAGTCTGAAATTCTGCTGAACCCCTTCCAGGATGCAGTTGTGTGCTGTGCCTGGGCTTCCACTGAGGGTGAACCCTAGTGTCCCTGCCGTGTCTTACATTTACACAAAAAGCCCTTTGAATCCTGTGCCAAGTGCATAATAGGCATTCTCTGTATACAGTCTTACTGTATACAGTCAGGCATTTCTTAACAACAGGGTTACATCCTGAGAGATGTATTGTGTGAACATCATCAAGTGAACTTATGAAAAATAATGTGGCTGTGACATCACTGGGTGATGTCATGTCATGGGACCATAGTCACATGTGTGTGTGATCTGCCACTGACCAGAACATTGTTATGTGGTTCCAGGACTGTAATAACCTTCCCCAAACTCAGTGATTTCTTAAGACCTACCTAGAGGTTTGGTGGTAATTCTGGGTTTGGTCAGACTGGTTCATGAGTCTAACTCTGGCCAGGCAGCTGTGCTAATGGAGATGGGCCTTGCTCATTTATTTGGGAATTGCCTGGCTCTGTGGCTGTTCAAGGGTGTCTCGGCTGGATAACCAAGTCTCCATGTTTACCTCCATGTTCTGCATCCTCCAGCAGCCAGCAGGCTAGCCTGGGTTGGGTCACTATTTGGAGGATGAGAGACATGCTTTTTTTTTTTTTTTTGGTTTTTTGAGGCAGGGTCTTGTGAAGTCACTAGGGCCTCTCTGAGTTACTGAGGTTGGCTTTGAACTTGTGATTATCCTGTTTTAGTCTCCTGAGTTTCTGGGATTACAGGTGTGTGCCACCACACCTGGCCTCTTTTTTTTTCTTTGCTATGCTGGAGATTGAACCCATGGCCTTGTGCATGGCAGGCAAGCTCTGTACTACTGAGCTCCCATCTTTGCCTTGAGGCGTCTTTACCCTGGTCTTAGGAATGGCATGCTATTGCTTCTGCCACATTCTGTTGGCCAGAGCTGCTCATGACGCCAGCCCAGATTCAAGAGCTGCAAAGTCATTGCAAATGGTATAGGAACAGGGAGAGGTGAAGAATGGGAACTATATAACAGTGTCCACAGTGGATTAAAAGTAAGGTAGTGGGCATCACCTAGGGCACTGACCCTCTGATATTGATGCCCTATCCCTCATCCCAGGAGCTGTGTGTGACTTTCGCCTCTCCTATGGCCGTATCCTCAGCCATAAGAGCAAGATAATTATCATCAATCGGAACCGAGATGATATGTTGCTCAACTCAGACATCTTCTGGAAGCCCCAGGAGGCTGTGCAGGGTGAGCCCCCAGTATCCTCACCATTTACATGGTCGCTCTCCTCATGGCCTCTGCTGCAGCTGACTTGAGCTGGGTACTGGGAGATCAAGGCCCAGACCCTGCCCTATGGGACACCCAGGCAACCTGAGACACATTTGGTTGTCAGGCTGGTGGGTGTTTCCATAGGAACAAATGGAGAGGTGGGTATGGGGGTAGGGGGCTGGAAATGTGCACATGATCACTTGCTTGGGTACATTTGAACTGCCTGTTGCCCTCTCTGTGTCAGCTTATTTGTTGGCCCCTGAGACTCTGCATCCCATCCCTTTCTGTGCTCTACTTTGCTCGTCATTCTGAGGACAGCGATTCTCCCCCATGGTGTGGGAGCATTCTTAGGTGGGCAGCAGGTCTAGTGTATTTGTGTTTGGGAATGTCCACCCTACCAGCTGGTGGGCATTCACCTGGAAGGGGAACTGGCAGAGGAGGAGAAGGGCTGTTTAGGGCCAGGACAGAAAGGACATGGCCCAAAGTGGGAAAAGACTGAGTGAGGAACTGAACATCTCCAGGCCTCCGATCACTTCTCAAGTGGGGTGTTTACTCATTCACCACCTGGATGCTCACTGCAGGCTCCTGTGTGCCTTAGTTTGAGAGACCTCCTTAAGTGGGGCAGAGCTATTTTTATTGCTGTGTTTTGAAAGTAGAATTGACAGGACTTCATGATATGGGGTGTAAGGGACAGGGAGGTGACGAGGTTGGATTGGATTTGTAACTTGCTTTGTATTCCCTAAACCTCATTTCCCTGGTTTGTGCTGTGTCTTGCCAGGGCTGCCCTTATCTGGTTCTGGTGACTTAGGTGTGTTTAGCCTGTTTTGCCCTAGGAGAACCCTGGCCTGCTTCCATGCCTTCTGCTTGGATGCTGCTCTTGGCTTCCTGCCATCTTCAGGCCTCCGGTGCTGAGGGCAGGAGGAAGGCACTGCTTTGAAGCCGTGCTCTCTCTGTTCTCTAGGAGATGTGGCCTCCTTCATGCTGAAGCTGGTAGAAGGCCTTCAGGGCCAGATGTGGGCTCCAGAGTGGGCAGAAGAGCTGCGGGAAGCGGATCGGCAGAAGGAGCAGACCTTTCGGTGGGGGCTGGATGGCGTGGACATGGGAGGGTGTGTTCCCAGCAGGCTCTGCCATGGGGCCTACTGACTTTTTGCAGCCCTGTTGTAGGGAGAAGGCAGCGATGCCTGTAGCCCAGCACCTGAACCCATTGCGGGTGTTGCAGCTGGTGGAGGAGACTCTGCCTGACAACTCCTTTCTTGTGGTTGATGGTGGGGACTTCGTAGCAACTGCTGCCTACCTGGTACAGCCCCGAGGCCCCCTGCGCTGGCTTGATCCTGGTAAGGAGAAGCCCACACCTAGGGAAGCTTTCATAATCCAGACCCTTCACAACTATCTGTATTTTTTGTCCTTCTAGGGGCCTTTGGGACTTTGGGAGTTGGCGCAGGGTTTGCACTTGGGGCCAAGCTGTGCCAGCCAGATGCTGAGGTGAGGTGCGGGAAATGGGAGACTTCTTTTTTCTGGGTCATGAGCCGCCCTAACCATTCTTGTTCCCCCTACCAGGTCTGGTGTCTGTTTGGGGATGGAGCCTTTGGTTACAGTCTCATTGAGTTTGACACATTCGTCAGACACAAGGTAACTGGGTTTCCCTGAGGGAAGCTTAGAGCCCCTTCTGGGAGAGGCTGTCAGGGGTGGGCTGAGAAGGGGTAGCCTCTGTGGCAGAGGCCCTGTTTTCTGGCTAGACTGGCCTTTGGGTTGAAGGTTGTGCCTGGCCCTATTTTTTTTTCCTGCAGATTCCAGTGATGGCCTTGGTAGGCAATGATGCTGGCTGGACCCAGATTTCTCGGGAGCAGGTGCCCAGATTGGGCAGCAATGTGGCCTGTGGCCTGGCCTACACTGGTGAGGGGTCTGGGCAGGGTGTGTGTGGGTAGGTGGGGTCCTATCTCAGGCCCATCAGGGCTAGTGTTCCTCTCCTGGACTGGCTACATTCTGGGCTGGGCCTCTGCCAGTATCTGACTTGCTCTCTTTTAGATTATCACAAAGCAGCCATGGGTCTGGGGGCCCAGGGCTTGCTACTCTCACGGGAGAATGAAGATCATGTGGTCAAGGTGCTGCGTGATGGCCAGCAGCAGTGCCGGGATGGCCACCCAGTCGTGATCAACATTCTCATTGGGAGGACGGACTTCCGTGATGGCTCCATTTCTGTATAGGGCCTTGTGGGTCAGTACACTTGGCTCCCTTCCTATATCTGGACTTCCTGGATGGTTTAGAGTCTCATCCTTGCCTGCTCTGAGCCTATTCCATGAGGTCAATAACTACAGTTATCCCGAGAAAGGTGTGGAGGGATCAAAGCTCAAGAGGTACCAGACAGCCATGGAGAACCTTGGGCCTTTGTCTCTGTGGGTCCAACTGTGCCTCTCTACCCTCCTCTCTTACGTAAGGACTGAATAAATCACTTCTGGCCCAGGTGGGCCCAAGGACTCAGCTGCAGAACCTGTGCATATTGATTTATTGTCCACAAAGATGGAGGTGAGGGAAAGAAGAGGGAGACAGGAAGGGTACCTTACTCTCCCACTGGCTTACTGGGGATTTCAGGGTGCCTGGGCACTGCAAACTCTTCTCCCCTCTGTGGTCCCTGAAAGTCCCACATACCCGCTCTAGTCGGGCCCATGCACACTAGTCCTCACACACAGACACACACATGCACGGAGGCAATAAATATGTTCCGTACCAAAGTGCCCCCAACCTGACACTTCAGGTGGGGTCCCTCCAAAAGGGAGGGGTTAAGTGCTCAATTTTTTCAGGAGTGGGGAATGGGAGCTTGGGAGGGTAAGAGACAGACTCTGTTATCTCCATTTGCTGGTTGGAGGCCAATCATGGGGTCTTCCCTGGAAAAGAGGGTGGGGAAACCAGCTCGCTCTTTATAAACCCCAGGCTGCCCCTATCCAGCTGGAGCCAGGATAGGGGCTGTTCCCCTCAACAGCACCTCATGATAGCCCTTGGACCCTCTGAGGGAGGGAGAAATGGAGTGCAGTGCTCAAAGCTAATACTGATTTGGTTGGCAGCAGCAAGAGGACTGACTAGGGTTTCTCACCACCCTAGGTGATGCTCACAGTAATTGGTATTTCCCTGGCAAAGGGGAGGCAAGAGAGGCCAGCCTAGCAAGCAGGAATCTGCCTTTTGGCAGCAAGAGAAGCCCTGGTGCTCAGAAAATATGGCTCTGACAGCTTGTCCCTAATATCCCTGCTGCCTGGCCTTTGCAGTAACTAGTGCCCAAATACAGGCCGCTGGAAGCTGGGAGTGATTCTCGGCATGAGAGGTTGGTACCTTGACAACTCCCTAGAAACCAGGAGTTCGGCCTGAGCAACAGGTCTGGGCCTCTCAGGTCATTAGGGCACTGCCTTAGCTACGAGGAACCTTCCTTAGTAACCAGGGGCCCGCCCGCTCTGCGGGCTCAGAGGCACACGTTGATCTGCTTGGAGAGTTCTCTCTCCAGGTCCAGGATGAGGGCGTCAAAGTCTTTGAGATTCAGGTGCGGGTTGAAAGGCGCGTCAAACTCGTCTTCAAAGTCTGCAGCGCCCCTTGGTCCGCCAGCTTCCTCGTCGTCGTCGTCGTCCTCGCTGTCGCTGCCAGTCACGTGGTCGTAGTCGGGCCCAGACAGGAAATCCCGCCCACAGGGTAGGAAGTCCCGCCCGCAAACGCTCCAGTCGCCAGCGTAGCGGTTGCTGGGAGGGCTTTCTGGGCCTCCGCGGCCGCGGGGCCGAGTCACCACTTCGGGGCCCGCTAGCGGCAAGTGCAGAGGTGGCTGTCGTTTGGGCCGCAAGTATGGTGCGACCTCCGGAGCCTCTGGGGGCCGGCGGGGATCTGCGGGAGCGGAGGGCGAGCTTGTGGTGACTTCCACGCACATTGAGCAGCATCGAGGACCTGATTGGCCTCTGGAAAGGCAAAGCCTTGGACCGCATTAGCATTTCATTGGCGGGCTAGAACTGGTTGCTTAGGCAACCGGGCCTGAATGGTCCGCCAGGAGGCGGGGCCTCTGGCCGCATCAAAGAGGGATTGGCTGGAGCTGAACCGGTTGCTGAGGCAACCGGGTAGCGGTTTACCTGCGAGGGGGCGTGGCCTGCTATAAATCCCAGAATTTAGCCACAGGGGAACACATCTCCACGACTGCCTTTCTGTATTGGCGGCGCAGGCCGTGAGTGTACTCACCTGGCCAAGACTGCAGCAGGTAGTGGAGCACCTCGATGTGCCGTTTGAAGTCCACTGCGCTGGCGAGGCCTGGGCCAGTGTTGCGTATGCGGGGCCAGGCGGGTGCCTGGCGCGCTGGCAGCAACACTGGCCCAAAGCACACAGCCAGGTTCTGCGGAGTCATGCGGTTGTGGGCGTGGAAGGAGGAGACAAGGCGCAGGTGGTCCAGGAGAAGCGTTAGCGTGGCCTGGGGAGAGGGTTGCGATGGTGGGCAGGAGGCAGGCAAAGTTGAACCCCTGATGCCCCTGTGAGATACTAAGATGGCTCAGAGTGGGAAACAGGTTCAAGGTTTCATAACTGGAAGGAGGCTGAGATAAGACTATTAATCACTAGATATTAGTATGAGGATACCATTTTGCTGGAGGGGGGAGATTGAGGCTAAGGACAGTTTAGCTTTGGAATGACAGAGGTTGGGCCCACTCCTCTGTTAGGCTGGGTTGTCATGAATCCCATTATACAGATGAAGGAATTGAGGCCCAGGGAGGGAAAGAACTTGTCCAAGATCTCACAGTCAGGAATTTCTCTTCCTAGTAGGTAGACGGATCTGTATTTTTACTCTGTGTTTGAAATATCCAGAGTCTGTGTTTGAAATATCCTGACTCTGACCTTGGGCAATTCACTTAATTGTTTTGGGCCTCAGTTTCCAAATTGGTATTGCTCACTCCATGTCCTGCAGCTCCCATTGATACCACCAGGGCCAACTCACCCTTTCCACATCTGGCAGGCAGTTGAGGAGGCTGCGGGTGCCTTCAGGACTTGGGTGAACTCTGCTTGGGGGCCCTTGGGCCATGGCCTCCAAAACCACCTGATAGAGGGGCTGGGTGATGAGTGGGGTAGGCAACTCTCGAAGATAATCCTTGAGGATGCCTGCAGACACAGGGCCCCCTCTGGTCAGAGCACCCCTGGCTTCTGAGGCCAGAGGGGTCCCCGAGGCTGGAAGTGGGTAGAAGAAGAGGAGAGCAGATGCAGGAGAGTGAAAACAGGTTAGACATGAGGGGTGAGGTCCTAGCAGGGCCACCAGACCAGCTTTGAGGTGAGGGTTGAAAGGAAGTGAGTAAGCAGGGGAATGGGGGCTAGGCTGACCTGTGATGACATTGATATCTGGGTACAGGTCCTCGGAGAGGCAGACAGCTGCACTGTCTCGCTCAAAGGCATCCCGAAGCTCTTTCTTCACTGCTGCTGAGCCACACAGACGGTACAGCCCTACTACCTGGGTGTGGGGACAGAGAGAGGATGTCCTGCTGGGGCCACAGACTGATCAGACCCCAGTGGGTTGGGGGATGGAGGTCTGGGCCAGGGTGTCAGTGGACATTGGGCTTGGAGGGTGGGAACTGACTACCACTGGCTGCTTCCTACTCCAACGACACTTGTCAGGGAGTTCTTCCCTGGGTGCTCAGATAACCTGTCCTCACAACCCTTTGTTTGGATCTGTCATCTTGGCTCCCACCTCCTCTGACTTTTCAAGTAGCTTCTTATATCCTCCAGGAAGCTTCTCTGTCAGCCAAGCCAGGTCCTGCTTTAAGCTCTCCTAGCTCCTGGGTACCTCCTCCTTTTAACTTGCCTTCCAGTTGCAGTCTTACATTTGTGAGCTGCTAGACTTTTCTGAGACTCTGAGCTTGTGAGGGCCAGGATCCTGTTATCAAATGGGTGGGTTACCCATGGGTTCTGACTTGGCGTGTGGGGAGGTGTGTCTCTTGCCCTTATCTAAGCTAGGGTTGGAACTAGGAGTAGCCCAGGCTGGAGGATAGGTGTTCATACCCTGGGGTCTTGGGAGTGGGTCTAAGGTTTGGGGGTCAGCAGATGGGGGGGGGCTGGGACTTACCCGAAGCCCTCGGCGCTCAATCTGCCCAACACACTTCTGAATGATGAGAGGCACTTGACCTGGAGGCTGCTCCCGCTCCACCAGCAGCGGCAGGGGCAGCCCAAAGACACGGGGCTCAGCTGTGGCAGGTGCTTCCTGCTGCTCCGACAAGGTCAGTTTGGCATACAGCAGTCCCTGGGGTTCCAGGCGTATGGCCAGCTGCTGGGCCTGGCACCCTGAGGACACAGAGAAGTTCCTGTGTCCTGGCCCCGCCGCTAGGCCAGGCCACACCCTTCGCCCTTCACTTAGCCCCCTAAGCTGGGTCCTGTGTCATATCCCTCTCCTAAAATTCCATTCCATGTCCTACCTCGGAAGACTGTGGGCAGCAGCACAGTGCCCTGAGCACAGGGCCTGTGCCGCCTCACACCAGGGTCCCAGGCAAGCACTAGGGCCCGCAGTAGCTGGGCTGCCTCCAGCTCCAGGTGAAAGGTGTGGTCCAGCCTTAGGAAGTCTGGTCCACTTCTCAGTGGCCCTGTCCGGGCCCGGGCCACTCCATCCACTTGCAGCAGGCAGCAGAGGTCTCTTGGGGTGGCCGCTGATGTTGGCCGCAGCCCCCCAAGCCCGTACAGGTGCAGGCTGAGGCGGCCCCAGAGTGCAGCAGGGGGTGCTCGGGCTGCTGAGTCCACCTCATAGGGCTGGAAGGTGGTGGGTGATGGGGGCCCTGCCGGGCGCTCTGGTGAGTCGCCATCACTGAGGTACCCAGCCTTCGGGCTCCGAGTGCCCCCGATCACTGCTGCCCGCCTTGGGGCCCCCACACTGCTGTCCAGGTGGTATCGGCTGATGACAGAGCCAGCAGGAGCAGCCCTCTCCCGCTCCCTGCCAGCCCGGGGGCCTCGCAGGCTCAGGCGGCGACGCAGCTCTGGCAGCTTCTTCATCTTCATGGAGAGGCGCCGGGCAGGGCCTGGGGACTTGGTGCGGGAGGTTTTGGTTGGGGGACTGGCGGGGGCTGCACCTATGAGAAGAGCAGACCTCAGGGTCCAGAACCTGGTCTGGGGACAGGGTATGAGGCATGTGTGCACCTAGGGAGGGACTGGGGACATGTGAGGCTTGAGGTCACTGGGAATGGGGAGGCAAGTGTGAGGCTTGTGCTTACCTTGGTGGGTAGGGCCCTCTGGCTCAGCTGAGCCTGGCTGTGGTCCCAAGGACTCAGGTACTGGGGATCTGGGGTCTTCCTCAGGGATGGGGTTGTACCAGATCTCGCCGGCAGGCTCTCCACTGCTAGATGTTCCTGGCCCCAAAACTGCTTCCTCAGGTGGCTTGGCCCCACTCAGCACCCATCTGCGGCTGCTGGGCTCCAAGCTCTGCAAGTAGGCTCCCCTACCTGTAGGGCTCCGAGATGTCTCAGGGCTCGGGGGACCCTCTGCTCCAGCCTGGGACCCTTCGAGGGCCTGGGGCTCTGGTTCTGGAGGGTTGGGCTCTGGGCGCTGGGCTGGTCGTCCTGGTGGAGAGCAAAGGGAGTGAGACTCAGCTCCTTACCAGAGCAGCCCCAGCATAGGGTTCTTCCCCTAGCAGGGCTGTGGTTGGGGTCCACTTAGTATTGGCCCTCACTCCATGCAATTGATTTGACAGGTGGGAATGCCCTTCCAGTTTTTGGTGCCTGCTGGTTTGTTTGGAATGGGACACCACCAGCTAGTGATCTCCTCAGCTGCCAGTTTAAGAGTCCCCTCTCAGTCCCTAGCATTCCAAAGGGGACTATGTTCTTCCAGGATCAGGGGTCCAGGTCAGGTGTCTTTGGGCCCACAGGCCCTTTATTCCTGTCTCCACTCTTCCAGCTCTCTCATTAATCCTGGCATGGAGGCCTGTCCTGTCCCCTCTCACTGGGTGGCCTTGGGCAAGTCACTTCCCCTCTTTGAGCCTCAGTGTCTGCCATGCGGAATGGGAAGATGCAACGCCCACCTCTGGGGAGACTTTAGGGTGTTAGTGTGGGAAGGGCTTCCAAGACATCATGTTATGGCTAAACGCAAGCCCTCAGCGGATGCTGGCTTGAACGGCTCCTGGGACAGGAGCAGGCATGATGACAAATGGAACAACGAAGACCAGTTGAATGCTGGTTCTCTCTGCAGCACCCAGTTCTTCCAAACTCTGTCCCGCTCCTAGGGTGGGCTCTGTCCCTTGGCTCAGCCCAGATCCCCAAAGTCAACGCCTTGTGGCCTCCGCTTTGCTCCATCCTCTGTCTGACATCATGGGCTACTTCCTGTGTGTGTTTATGTGTGGGTACCCTGTCACTTATCTGGCCCTGGGAACCTTGGAAATCTTTGGAAAGGAAGGAGGGGTCAGGTCCATGGAGTGGTCTGGCCTTTAACTGGTTCCTTCCTGGGCTCTCTGACCTATGTAGCTTTGGTTTCTCTGAGGCCTTGTCTTGCTGCCAGTTGACCCACAATTCTCATCACCTTGGGTTTCCACCCCCCACTCCACCCTGTTTCAGGGGTCTCTATCATCAGTAGCAGAGGTCAAAGAGCTCTGGCCCAATCACCCAACTGCGGTGTGCCTTAGTTTCTCCATTTTCATAAGAAGGTACAATTTCCTGGGACTGCCCACGGCAGGCGCAGCTGCAGTCACTGGGGGAGCAGCTGCAGTCCTCAGAGTGCCGCTTCTCTCTCTGTGCAGGAGTACGCCCCCCATCTCCCATCCTGGCCTCCGGAGCTCCTGGTGCCCCCTTCGTCCTGCCTGATGGGGCCCCAGCGTCCCGGTGTCTGGGCCTCCCAGCCCCTCCTCCCCTCTACCCTCCAGGCGCTCCGTCGAGGCCCCATTTCCTGTCAGGGGTGAGGTCCCCCTCCCGGGCCTCCCAAGGAGCCCGCGGCGCTGGCATCTCAGGCCAGCTACACATAACGGTCCTCGCCCCCTCCCCCGCGGCCCCTTCCATCCAGGACCCTTGCCCGCCCGCGTCCTGAGCCTCTTGACCCACAGGAGGCTCTCCGGGGCTTCCCCGTCCTTCCAGTCGTCCCTGCTCGGGGTTCCTGGGACCCTAAGACGGGTGGGGCTCCGCGCCCTTTCCCTCCGCCGCGCCTCGCACTCACCGCGCTCCTTCGCGTCCGACTTTTTCCGGGGAAGTTTTTCCCGGCCCCGCAGGCGGGAGAAGGTTTTTCGGAGCAGGGGC
>NW_026000241.1:4049161-4122067 GCF_001458135.2 Marmota marmota marmota | reverse complement strand
GCCCCGCGCCGGCAGGAAGCGCATTCCGGGAATGCTTGGCCCAAACTTTTTTTTTTTCCCCTTCCCGCGGCCGGAGCAGGCGATGCTGGGAGATGTAGTTGCCTGGGGCCGGGAGGGGACAGGATGGGGGCTCTGGGATACTCTTCTCCGCTCCAACTACCCAACTACGAATGAGGCACAGGCCTGGCTCTCCTCTTCCTTCTTACCCAGCATCCAGCAACTTCATGGGGTCTATCTCCAAAACGTATCCTGCATGTATCCCCTCCCCTCTGTCCCATCTAGTGCTTCAACCGGTGCAAGCCCCAGTATCACCCATTTGGTTATCGGGCCTATCTCCCCAGACCTCTTCCTTGGTCTCCCTAGTGCCACTCTGCCACCCTCCCCACCAACTCTCCTTACCACTTCCCAATTTCAGTTTCTACTGCTGTTTAACAACCGCCCCCAAACTTAGTGGTGTAACTGGGTGCGGTGGCGCACGCCTGTAATCCCAGGAGGATAGCAAGTTCAAAGCCAGTCTGAGTAAAAGCGAGGTGCTAAGCAACTCATTGAGATCATGTCTCTAAATAAAACACAAAGTAGGGCTGGAATGTGGCTCAGAGGTGGAATGCACCTGAGTTCAATCCCCGGTACCCAAACAAACTTGGTGTAAAACAGCTGCTTAATGCTCACAGTTGGCTGTGGGTCAGGAATATGGACTGGGCAGAGTCGACATTGTCTCAGTTGGGAAGACTGAGGCTAGGAGTAACTCAGAATGGAGAGGAGTGATCATCTGGAGGCATCTTCAATGACTGGTCGTAATAGTTTTTCCTTATGATAAATACCCGAGACTATGTAACTTTATAAATAAAAGCGTTTTATTTAGTTTATAGCTTTGGAGGTTCAAGGGAAGGATAGAGCTTGTTTCTGGTGAAGGCCTTAAGGATGATCGTAGCAGCACAATGACAGGAATGTAGCATGGATCCAGAGATCACATCTTAAGATGGAAACCAGGGAGATTCAGAGTCAGGCTCACTCTTATCAACTTGCTATTGCAAGAACTAATTTGGGTTCTCATGAGAACTACCTTAATTTTTTCCTAGGGCACATACCATTGACTAAATACCTCCCTTTGGGCCTCACCTCTTAATCATCACATCTGGGACCAAGCTTCCAACACAGCACATCCAAACCATAGCACAGGTCTTAATTGATGCCTACCATGGGCTGGGGTTTCCACTGGATGAGGGCACCTACATGGCCTTTCCACAGGTTCTGGGCTTCCTCCCAGTATGGAGATCTCAGGGTAGTTGGACTTCTTGGATGGCCACCCTTGGCTCCAAAAGTGAGCAGGCAGAAGCTGCATTATCTTTTCTGCATTATTTTTTTTCCTAACACTATGTTACTTCCAGCCCCAGATTCAAAGAGAGGAGACAGGCCCCACCTCTGTCAGTGGAAGGCATGTCAAGGTGAGCTTGTATCTGTGGATGTGGGATGGGAGATATTGTGACTATCTTGGGAAATATACCTATTTCACCCCTACTTTCTATTATCCATGCAGTGTTCAGAGTGAATTTAAAGCTGAAATCAGATTATGGCATCTTCCTGCTGAAATAGTCTGCCCATGATTGTTCATTCCACCCAAAATAAAATTCAGATTCCCATCATAACCTACAAGACTCTTGCCCCATTTCCTTTACTATCCCCTTAACTCACCATAGCTTATTTTCTGTCCTTCTTCTTATCAAACTGTTCCTGCCCCAGGCCCTTTACACATAGTTTCTCCTGCCTGAGAAAGCCTGATTCTCCTGAGATGGCCTCTTATCACCTCCTCAGAAGGCACTCCTTCTCTGCCCACTGCTGTCCAGCCATTATTACATCATTCTTTTTCCTTCTTTCTAACACTTGCCATAACTTGAATTTAACAGTTCCTGTGGTTTGTTTGCTTATTTGCCTGTTTGTCCAGGTGGGGGCTCCACTAGGTGATACTTGCCTATCTTGTTCACATATGAGTTCAGGCACCAGTTAATGGAAGTCTGGATAGGAGACGGTAGCCAAGAGACATGGACAGAGGAGGTTGTGTGCATTTGGTTTTAATGTGTCTCACTGTGCATATCTTACTTTAATGTATCTTCTCTGTGTTTATGCTACTTGGAGTTCATTGAGCTTCTTGTATATGTGTGTTCATATCTTTCATCAACTTTAGAAGCCTTTTGACAATTATTTCTTCAAATACTATTTCTGCTTATAATCTCTTTCTTAGACTCCCATTATATGTATGTTGATATATTTGTTA
Source organism: Marmota marmota marmota (assembly GCF_001458135.2). NCBI lineage: Eukaryota > Metazoa > Chordata > Mammalia > Rodentia > Sciuridae > Marmota > Marmota marmota. Next base: position 4,119,795 of record NW_026000241.1, on the reverse strand, counting down.
GTGTCCCATACATCATTTTTCTTGGATATCTGTGTTTGGAAGGAATCAATCTGGAAAAGGGTGGAGTGCACCCTCCTTCTTGTCAAATCTTTGCTAGGATGCCTTGAGGCAGCTGCTGACAGTGGGTAGAGAGGTTGGGAGTCAAGATACCTCTTTGTAAGTAGATTAGGGGCCACAGGTATAGTGCCCCACAGGGGTACCCTGGAGCCTCAGAGGATCTGGGAGTTGACAGCAGCACTTGGTTTCATGCATATCACATCAAATAATTAAGAAATATGTTCAAGTCAAGTGTGTGGTATGTGCCTGTAGGTCCAGCTTCTTGGGAGGCTGAGCCAGCAGAATTTCTTGAGCTCAGGAGCTTGAGGCCAGCCTGGACAACACAGCAAGACCCTGACTCAAGAGAGAAACAAGAACAAAGAAAGAAATACCCTCATGACACAAAAATATGTAAATATTTATTATTTTTTTAAACCTGTTTAGCAGGATTTCTATTCCTTTTTTGCATTTTTGCATTTTTTTCTTTATTGCATTTATTTGTCTATATGTGGCTCATTTAATTCACCATTGGCTAAAAAGATTCTGTCTTAGCAATCAGAAATTCTTGATGAGAGCAAATTATCTGCATGTTGTATGTTATGAAATGATGTGAATGCTGAATTCCACACTTAATGAAGTTTATACATTCTTTTGGATTTTGGTAGCTTCTATATGGGTTTCACAGCCTGTGTCTGTGCATGCACATGTGTGTATGTATTTTCTTGCTTCCAAGTATTCTCATTGGCTGTAGGTCATATTGGCCCTGATATATTGACCAAACCCTGGAACATACAGGGATTTATTGAAAGAGCAAATGCAGGTAGGTAGAGATGGCCAGTTAGGTTTCAGGAGAACTCTATACCTCTGTGGCACACAAAGGGAGTTGATAGATAAATACTCTAGCTCCCTCACCCGTTGTGTGGGATGGCTGAGGTGCAGTGGTGTACACTGACCCATGTCCTCATTCAGATTAGGTCCAGCTACCTGCTGTGGAAACTCGCTTTTTGATACACTCTTTACTGACTTCCCTTCCCTGTGGATTCTCCACTCCATTTTCAGCATTTCTTGATGGATCACTTCCCCAACAAATCACTAGTATTTGAATGCTTGTCTCAGGGTCAGTTTTCAGGGGACATGGAACAGACACATTCTCTGTAGGCCTCAGTTTCCTCATTGGTCCAAAGGGAGGGTTGTTAGCAAGGTAATGGGGGTGCAAGTATCTGCCAGCTCCTTGGTGTGCTCAGATCTTGGGGGATGGAAGACAGGGAAGCTGCTCCCCAAGCTCCTTCCACCCCCAGTTGGCATTCTCAGTTGTCCCCACACTGGCTCCCCTACATTTACCACCCACCTGGGGGAGGAGGTGAGTGGCCCATCCTGTGCAGTCCTCCCTGGCTGAGAGTCAGACCACAGAGGAGCCAGGGAAGAGGAGGTGGAGCAGTGCTGAGGAGCAGGAGGTAGAGTGTGAACTGCTTCCTGAGATGGGGCATGGTCTCATTGAGTGGCAGTCAGCTGTGTATCGTTTCTTGGCCCAGGGCCTCCTGGTAGCCTTTGGAAAAGTGCATCTAGGAATTGAAGCTGAAGTTCAGCTGGGTTCCTAGTTGGTCCTTCCCCCTGCAGTGATTCCTTTTATAAGATGCAGGCTTGCTGGACTGGCCACCTGGCAGGAGCTGCTCTGGTGTCCAGCTTTCAAGGTTGGGGTGCCCATATGGCTGTTATAAATATTGTAGGCTGGCTGTGCCAAAGGAAGGGGAGTCAGCCTGGAGAGGAGTGGCTGATCAGATTGGGGGACAAGTGGCCTGATGTGGAGAGGACCTTGGCAGATTCCCATGGCATCCTTAGCTCCTCACTCCTTCCTCTCAGGTGTCTGGGGTCTCCTGCATGTTCCAAAGAAAGTTTTGGCTATTGACTTGTTCCTGGGAGGTCGCCTTTAAGCCCAGTGTATACTACCTGATGAATCTCTGTACACCTGGGACCACATCAGATAGTTTATGTCAACAGTGTGATTCATGTTGGAGCCTTGGGCCATACTATTTGACCTTTGGAAGGGCTGGAGATTGAGTAACAAGTTAGCCACAGGGTCATTGCATTAGTCCATTTTTTTGTTACTTCAACAAAATACTCAAGGCAAGGTAATGTTATAAAGAAAAAAAGTTTAGCTCATAGTTTTGGAAGCAGAGCAGGCATTAATTCTGGGAGGTGATGGGAGGAGGAAGTGGCATATGCAGAGGACCTATGGCACCATCTTCAACTGTCCCTTCCTTTCCTACTGCTGTAATTCAGCCTGCCACACTTTTTGGTTCTTTTTGATCTTGCCTCTTGTCCCACCCATTCATCTATACCAGGGTGGGCAACTATGGCCTGCAAGCCAAATCTGTCCCTTGAGCTAAGAAGAGTTTTGATTAAAAAAAAAAGATTGAAAAAAAGGGATTGTATTTTGTGACATATACTGTAATATGAAATTCAAGATTCAGTGTCCATAAATGAAGTTTCACTGGCCCATTCCTCAGTGTCTCCCCTCGGGCTGCCTTCACGCTGTAGTAGTGGGTTGAGTTGTTGGAACAGAGACTGTGTGGCCTGTAGAGCTGATGAGGCTGACTAGAGGTCTGAGGAGTCCAGATCGATGGTAAACTCACTGCTAAGTTTGTTCTGAAGCACAAACCCTCATGTCCCCTCTGCTCTGTGAAACATCCTCTGCTGCCCTCCACAGCCCTCTGCAAATCCAACTTCCCTGGAAGTCTGGGCTCACACAATACGAGTCACCTGTGATTCTTCCAAAAGAGACATACCTTCTCATCATGGCAGTTTTGCACATGCTGTTCCCTCCCAGGAAGAGACTGCAGCAAAGCAGGTGGAACTGGTGGGTCCACAGCTGAGAAGCCTTTCTTGTTTTCTTCTTCCTCTTTGTTTTTGGTGGTGCTAAGGATTGAACTCAGAGCCTTGTACATTGTAGGCAAGCGCCATATCATTACTGAACTACAACTTCAACTCCTGTTTCTGAAGAATAAATAGAATTTTAAATGCATTTTGTAAAATGGCACCATTGCCACCTGGTGGCTGCTTCCTCTAACTGAAGCTTCAACTAAGTCCACTGGGGAGCCAGTAGGGTGGCTTGTATGTAGTCCCAGCTGAGTAAGAGGCTGAGGCAGGAGGACTGCTTGAGCCTGGGAGTTGGAGGCCAGCCTACCTTGTCAGAACAAAATAAAACAACAAAACAAAACTTGTCTCAACAAAACTTGGTTTTTGGCTTTCTACAGGAGTCCTTCCTGCCCTGCCAGCCCAGTGATGCTCAGACTTTAAGGATCACATGAATTCCTTGGAGGATGTTGTTGCTATTGTGACTCAGTGGTCTGGGATGGAGACTAAGCCTTCTTTCCTAACAAGCTCCCCAGGATGATGCCTCTGGGTCAAAGACTGCTTTGAGTAGCAGGCTCTACTTTTTCTGTAGAAAAGGAGTTGGCAAACTTCTTTGGAAAATGGCCAGCTAGTAAATATTTTAGACTTTGTGTGCTGCAGGATCTCTGTGGAAACGACCCAGTCTTGCATTAGAAGTGTGAAAGGAGTCATGGATGATATGTAAATGAGTGGCCGTGGTTGTGTTGGGGTAAAACTTCATTCATAGGCAGAATTAGAATTTAACATAATTTTAGTCTGTCAAGGAATATCCTTTTAATTTTTCTACCATGAAAAAATAAAAAAAATTCACTCTTAGCTTGCAGGATATAGAAAAAACAGATTACAGACTAGATCTGTCTTGTGGGCTGTAGCCTGTAGACCCTGCTCTACACTGAATTCCAGACAATGTCATGTCCTTGTCAAGATCCAGGCTCTGGGCTGGGTCCTCTGAATCTCAGCTATTACTTGTCAGCAGCTTTACTTTTCAAACCTCACTTTCTCCATCTGTAAGAAAAGTTTTTTTTTTTTTTAAATACACCTTTTGTAGGAATGTTGTTTGAAATTTAATGAAATGGTGCATACAAAGAGCTTAGCCCTGTGCAAATAGTAAATCTCAGTGGTCAGCATCATTATGGTCATCACATTAATACCCAGAAAATGAATACATGCAATTTAAATCCTTTATCTTTCCTCCAGTTATAACCCAGAGTCCCTTGTGAATTTGAGAAGATGTATATAGACACAGTCTTTGCAGCAAACTAACTGTATTAGTTTTCTAGGGAGGCTGTAACAATGTACCATAAACTAGGTGATTTAAACCATAGAGATTCATTGTCAAGTTTTGGAGCTTAGAAGTCCAAGGTCGAGATGTGGGCCGGGCACTGTAAGACAGGGAATCTGTTCGTTCTTCTCTGCCAGCTTTTGGAGGTTTGCTGGCATTGTCTGGCATTACTTTGTCTATAGAAGCATCACCCCAATTTCTTTACACGGTGTTCTCTGTGTGTGCATGCCTATGTCCAAATTCTCTCCTCCCCTTTTTTTGTGCTGAGGATTAAACCCAGGTCCTCATACATACCAAGCACATGCTTTACCTACTGCTGAGCTACACCTCCAGCTCCAAATTCTGCTTTTAACTAAGGATGCAGTCATACTGGATTTTACCTAATCAACCTCTGTAAAGGCTTTGTCTCCAAATAAGATGACATTCTGAGGCACTTGTGATTAGGACTTCAACACAGTTTTTTGGGGGACTACAAGCCAAGCAAACTTTCCAGGCCATCTGATCGTCTTGCTGTCGTTTATACGTGTAGAATCCCCGGTTCAGCCTCAGGTGATGGCTGTCACTGGAAATACATAGGTTTTGGAGCTAGAACAGAGCTGGTCCCCAAACTCTGGCCCTTAGGCTTCTCAAATCAAAGCCACCTGGAGTTGTAAAAAGGGCAGATTCCAGGGCTTGATGTCAGACCTACTGAATTGAGATCTTCATAAGCCAAGTGCCAACATCTTTAATAACCCCGAATGGGGACATGGAAGCCTGTAGATGCATCATTTCTCATTCAAATTCATAGTCTTAAGTGGAAGTCTGAGGGACACCCGAGGAGGACGCAGCCAGTGGCTGCCAATCTCAGAAGATGTGTTCAAAATCTTTCCTCAACACGGAGGAGGTGCAGTGATATAACTGGCTAGGCCATGGCTGCCTTTGTCCATGTTAACATGACTGTAGCCACATCTTTTGTTTGACTAGTGTTATCCATGATTCTATAAGCCTGAAGATTAATCTCAGGCTACTTAGAAGTCTGCCCTGTGTCTCTGATGGAGAAAATGAATGCTTCCCCTTTGGTTCATCTCTTTATGACACACTAACCACATCATATCGTAAGGATTTATTTAGGTGACTCTGTTCCCTGCCAGACTCACAACTTTTTGAGGCCAGGATTGGGATGCATTTCTGTGTGCCTAGCACCCAATAATGGTCCCAGAACACAGAGGACACCCAATCTGCTCTCCCTAAGACCAGGAGGAGGCTACTCTGCCAACCAGCTTCCTCAGGGCTGCCTTCATGTCCTTGTTCCTTAGGCTGTAGATGAAAGGGTTCAGCGTAGGGATGACCACGCCACACATCAACGCAGCTGCCTTGTCTTTCTGGGAGGAGGTGGGGGATACGGGCTGTAAGTACACAGCAAAGATGGTCCCATAGAACAGCGACACCACGGTGAGGTGAGAGCCACAAGTCGAAAAGGCTTTCCACTTGCCCTGCGCAGAAGGGATCCTAAAGACGGCTCGGAAAATGCAGATGTAGGAGAGGAGGATGCAGGAGAGCGGACCGATGCCCATGATGATGCCAAAAGCAAAGACCACCCGCTCGTTGGCATGCGTGTCTGAGCAGGAGAGCTTCAGCAGGGGCAGGAGGTCACAGAAAAAATGGGGAATTTCGGAGCTGGCACAGAAGGTCAGTTGAGCCATGAGGCAGGTGTGAACCAGGGACTGGAGGTTGGTGACCAGCCATGACCCCCCAACCAATAGCCCACAGACACGGGAGCTCATGAGGACCGAGTAGCGCAGAGGGTAGACTATAGCCACCAACCGGTCTATAGCCATGACGGCCAGGAGGAAGCTGTCCATGGTCCCGAGGAGGTGGAAGGCGTACATCTGGGCAAGGCAGCCTGCGAAAGGGATGGCTCTGCTCCGGGTCTGGATGTTCACCAGCATCTTGGGGACAGTGGTGGAGGAGAAGAAGATGTCAACCAAGGAGAGGTTGGAGAGGAAGAAGTACATGGGCGTGTGCAGGTGGGAGTCTGTGCCGATGGCCAGGATGATGAGCAGGTTCCCCAGCACAGTGACCAGGTACATGGACAGGAAGAGTCCAAAAAGGAGGTTCTCATGCTCTGGCTTTTCTGAGAGTCCCAGGAGGAGGAATTCTGAGACTGTCGTTTGGTTTTCTGGTTTCATGGGCATTCTCTGTTTGCTGGAAACGGGCGAGGGAAGCAATATAAAACTGGGACTCAGATGGGCACCCAGTCCCAGCTTTCTGCTGAGACCAAGAAGGTTCTGTGAGGCTGGGGATGTGGCTCAAGCGGTAGCGCGCTCGCCTGGCATGCGTGCGGCCCAGGTTCGATCCTCAGCACCACATACAAACAAAGATGTTGTGTCCGCTGAAAACTAAAAAAAAATAAATACTAAAAAAAAATTCTCTCTCTCTAATAGGGTTATAAAAAAATAGGGTTATTAAAAAAAAGAAGAAGGTTCTGTGCAAATCCACACGCTCCTTACAGCAAATTCCTTTGTGTTAACCTGTCTTCAGGCTGTCTTCACTGGGTTTCCGTTCCCCTGAGCTAGTCATGCCTGAGACAGCCAGTGTCTCAGAGATCTCAGTTGTTCATAGTCAATTTAGATGTTGTCCAAGTTGAGTCACCTTTTGCAATTGTTTGGATAAGTGTCGCCAGAGGCCCACGTGCTTTCAAGGCTTAGTCATGACTCTGTGGCACTGTTGGCTGGAGCCTTTAAGAGGTGGGACCTAGTGAGAGAAAGTGAGGTCATTGCAGCCTGTCCTTGAAGGAGATGTGGGACCCAGTCCCTCCCTCCTTCCCTTCCTCACTCTCTGTTTCCTGACTGCCGTGAGGTGGACAGGCCCCCTCTGCCATGTGCTCCACTATAATGTACTCTGCTACCACAGGTCCAAAGCAACAGGGCCAAATGACCATGGACTAAAATAACCTTTTCCTCTTTATAAGTTCATTATTTCAGGTATTTTGTCACAGTGATGGAAAGCTGACTGATATACCTTTGTTTTTAGTAGAGCAAAGTTTCACAGAAAACACAGTGGAATCAAACTTAAACCCAAAGCCTATAAATAGAGGGAATTTGGTCATGTTCTTCTCTTCCTTTCCCATTGTCTCTTCCTCTTTCTCTTTCTTTCCTTCCCTTTCACCCTTCCACCAGCAAGATACAGCTTGAACATCAATTTTGTATTAAAAACAGACTAATGGCTGGAGGTGCAACTCAGTGGTAGAGCACTTGCCTAGTGTGTGTGAGACCTTGGGTTCCCTCCCCCCACACTGCAAAGAAGAAAACTGTGGTGCATGTATATACACAGTGGAATACTATTCAGCCCTAAGAGGGAAGGAAGGTCTGTCATTTGCATCAGCATTATGCTAAATGATATAAGTCAGATACAGAAAGACATTAATACATATGATCTCACTTATATGTGGAATCTCAAAGCATCAAATTCATAGAAGCAGAGAGTAGAGGGTGGTTAGCAGAGGCTGTGGGGTGGGGATTGGGGAGTGTTGGTCAAAGGATGTGAAAATTTAAGTTAGGAAGAATAAGGTGAAGGGATCTGTTGTATAACATGGTGACTACAGTTAATATATTGCATTCTTGAAAATTGTTAGGAGAGTAGATTTTAAGTGTTTTCATCACATAAAGTATGTCAAGTTATGCATTTGCTCATTAGCTTGATTTACCAGTTCTACTGCATATGCAGATTTTAAACATCATGTGCACTATAAATATATACAATATTTGTCAACTAAAATAATAAAACATTGCTATTAGGTGGAATTCAGTGGTAGAGCACTTGCCTGTCATGTTTGATTCCCAGCACTGTGAAATCAAATTACTGTTGTATTAGATATACTATTTAATTAAGTGATACAATTGTAGTAGCAACTACAATCAGCATAATTAGTCTTGGAGTTATTTAAAATGACTTAATTCAGTGTATAAGAGCAGGAATGCTTTAGTGAGCTGGGGAGTAGTCTTCTAGCCTTGAGTATTCAGCATGCTGGGATAGCAGTCAGTAGATTTTCAGGGGGAGTCAGATACCACTGATGAATGCAGAAAGCCAGCTGGCTAGGCAGAAATTTAAGGAGAGCTTGAAAATTGGTGTAAACCAAAACCCAGACCAAAAACAGGACCCTTAAATCTATTTGCATTTTGGAAGCCTATTTTCCCATGAACAGTAGCTTTGTAGGATAAGTCATTTAAAATTTTCTAATGTTCTAGACAGATTGTTACTTCCAGTTGAAATAGTTCTGCACCACCATAAAATGTACATTGTTTATATAAAGTCCAATAGCTGTTAAATAAAATAAAATAAATAAAATAAAATAAAAATCTGGGGCACAGTCAGGCCTATTCAAAGGTAAACTGTTTCCATAAACATGACAAAATTGTGCTCAAATGCCCATTTGATGAAAAGCAAAGCATGCTAGGTGCTTCTTCTTGCTGTTGATATGATCATGAGAAAAATGAGCTATAAAGTAACATTTGGTTATGAAATCATATAAAAATAGTGATTTAAATGTTACAGACTCCAGAGAAATATTTAAAGAATTGTAGAGGAAGGGGCATGAGGAGGAAAGAGGAGGGATGGGAAACGGGAGGAATTGCAGGATGAAATTTACCAAATTATGCTGTGCACATATGTGAATATACCACAGTGACTTCTACCTTTATGTATAAAGTACCAATTAAAAAACTATAAATAAATAGAAAGGAGACCAGTAGAGTTGAGGAAGGGAATAGGGGATAAAAGAGAAAATACTGGGGTCTAAAATTGAACAATTTATTGACTCTTCTCTGTTTTGTCTTAATCAATTTGGGACTTAGGAGAGGCTTCATGTCAAAGCCCATAGAAGTAGATATTTTATTGCAATCATACAAGACCAAAGGCTGGCTGTTTTCTTTCTCAGTCTCCATCTCCCAGTGGGCACATTTATCCTTCATTTCCTTTGTTTTTGGTACTGGGAATTGAACTCAGGGGCACTTGACCACTGAGCCACATCCCCAGCCCTATTTTGTATTTTATTGAGAGAGAGGGTCTCACTGAGTTGCTTAGTCCCTCACTTTTGCTGAGACTGGCTTTGAACTTGTGATCCTCCTGCCTCTGGGATTACTGGTATGCAACATGGTGCCTGGCCCTTCATTTCCTTTAATGAATATCAATGAAGAATGTATTGTGTGCCAGTATCCATTTCTCTTAAGATAAGTAGATGATGTGCAATAGAAAACTTACCATGGCATGACTTACCAAGTCCTTATAAATCTTCAATATTGTCTCTTTCTGCCAGAGAAGATATTATTTTGCTCAATTCACTTCTTACCTAGTTAGGGGCACATTAAAAAAACAATTTCCAATGAGAATACATCAGAAGAATTTTTTTTTTGAGAGAGAGAGAGAGAGAGAGAGAGTGAGCGAGAATTGTTTAATATTTATTTTTTAGTTTTTTGGGGACACAACATCTTTATTTTATTTTTTTGTGGTGCTGAGGATCGAATCCAGTGCCCCGTGCATGCCAGGATAGTGTGCTGCTGCTTGAGCCACATCCCCAGCCCCATCAGAAGAATTTAATGAAATATTTGTATCAGGTTGAAGCTAGATTATTTATGAGTATTCTTAGAACAACAGTAGGAATACTGGGGTTGAGAGAACTGTTGGGGCATCTAGCTTGCAGATCATCTGAACTTAGATTTACCTTCACTTTCTCTTGTTCCATTGTCCTGGCCATGGCCAACTTTTATGAGATGTGGCATTTCAGAGCTAAACTTTATTCTGTCAACACATGCTAGGAAAAAATAATACATTACAAAAATTATAAATTCTTATCCCTCTGCCTTCTAAGGAACATAAGTCTCCAGAAAAATCCAAGGGTTACTGAAGTGATTAGGATGTAAACGAGAACATAGTATACCTGTAGGTCTGTAAAGGAAAAGGATCTAGGTAACTGGTGTTGATGGTGCACACCTATGGTCCCCAAAGCTGCTTGGAGGTCTGAGGCAGGAAGATCACTTGAACCCAGGAGTTTGAGGTTGGTCTAGGCAGCAGGAGACCTAGTCTTAAAAAAGATACAGGTGACCTCAAGGTGTTGTGAGAATCACAGATTGATTAAAACAGCTGCTATGTAGAGCATGGTAAATGGGGAGTTTTAAAGAAATATTAGCATCAAAAATCTCTAATTCCAAGAGACCTCCAGCAATGCCCTATATCACTTTTCAAGGTTTGTTGGAGTGGGGTTTGAGGTTTTTGTAATGCAACCCACAGGTTTTCCTGGGCTGCACATCATATTGTCATTCCCTTTCTGGAACACATTTGCAGCATGCATCAGGGTCAACTGGAGGGCTTGTTAAATCACAGAAAACTGGGCCCAAACTACAGAGTATCTGGAGTGGGCTCAGGAATCAGTTCCTCTAGAAAGTCCCCAGGAGATGCTGGTGCCAGCAACCACACTTGGAGAACCACTGTATTGGAGAAACCTGTTTTTCAATGTGTCTTCCATTTGTGCAGGTTCTCCCAACTGCAGACCCTGTGCACTTCCTCCCACAAGTCCTGACAAAGAGGGTCTTCCCGCTGTCCCCTTTGTCCACTCAGAGAGTCTAGAATTGGTCTCAGTCCTCTCTCTCAGCACCCAGGAAGGAAACGGCTTCCTCTCCTCTAGACCCTTCCAGCTCCATATTCTCTCCCCTCACTTGCTCACCAGGATGGCATCCCAATGGGTGGTCTCAGCAAGTCTCCTTAATCCTAGCTGACAGAAGAAGCTTAGGAAGGAAGGGCATGGGGGGCTGGTGGTGGAGGTGGACCTGATGTCTATGGGAGGAACTGATGTGCTCCCCCCACCTGTAGCCTGGGGCTGGTGAGTGGGAGGCTGGGGGTGCAGCAGGATGTTTATAATTTCTGGACCCTTGGGGAGTCCATCCCCATGGCTCCTCGTTAAGGAAGAGGATACTAATTATTTTGTTTCTACTCTTGTCACATGTCACCTTCTCTTTGGGGAAGATGTGTGCTTTGGGATTACAGAGTAGGTGAGGAGAGAGAGAAACTCCTGGGGGTTCCTCCTCACCGGGGCACCTCCCTCATGCCCCCTCTCCGTCCAGAGGGAGCCTCATGGAAGTGCCTGGGCAGGGTGGTCCAGGGTGTTCAGGACCTCGATGGGCATTTGGATTCTCATCCATCCCTCACAAGGAAAACTCCGCGGGGAAGGAGATCGATACCATCAAGGGAAGCTCGGGAAGAAATGAGCAATCAACAGACACTGAATGAATGAGTTCATCAGACCATTTCTTGATCACCTGCTGTGAGTTGGATGCTATGCTTGGGAGTGAGATTTCAAACCACGTACATGTTGAAAGTGCCTTCCTGTCAGCCCTGGGCTGTCAGTGTCAGCCTCCTGTAGGGAATCCCTCCTGCACCCTTGCTCAACTCTGTTGGCATGCTTTGTGCTTTGTTCTTTGGGAGCTGCATTTCTGTCTCCCCAGGGCGCCTTCCTGTCTCCTGGAATACGTTCATTTTTACCTTATCCCCCACTGGCCTTCTGATTTCTTTTAAACAATTAAGTTTTAAGTGGGCCACTGTGGTGCCCACCTGTCATTCCAACTCCTCAGGAGGCTAAGGCAGGAGAATTGCAAATTTAAGATCCTGTCTGCACAAAAGTTAACTTTTGGACTCTGAACTCGGGGCAAGTGCTCTGTCACTGACCTACAGCCCCAGCCATTTTTTATTTTGAGACGTGGTCTCATTTAGTTGTTCAGACTGGTCTCGAACTTGTGATTCCTGCCTTAGTTGCCCATGTATCTGGGATAACAGGTATGTGAAATTATGCCCAGATAAAAATTAACCTCTTAAATGTGTAATTCTACTATGCCATGAAATAATGAAATGCTGCCCCCAACACAGGCTCTGCCTTCCCATTTTACAAGCCTTCTTCAGGAATAATCCCTTTTAGTAATTCTTGGTTGGCCTTCTATTCTTTCTTTCTCTCTCTCTCTCTCTCTCTCTCCCCCTTTTTATACATAAAAGTAGCATACTATAATATTGTTCTGCACCTTGCATTTCATTTCTCACATAATTTATTTTGGTGATGTTTTCACATCCCTAATTTTGTTTACAGCTCCTTATTTTCCATTAAACATGTGGTGCCATAACTGATAGAACTTCTTTTTTTTAAATGATGATTATTATTTTTTTCAATGCCAGTGCTTCTCAGTCCTCAGCATAATTTCAGTTTTCATGAAATAAACAGTGACTACATAAAATTTCATTTTTTCTGAAACTGAAATCTGAGCTCAGGGGAAAGATTCTTCTTTCCCAAGAAGTTGATTGTCTGTTCCACTGAGAATCAAGGTTCTCCAAGTGAAGGAAGCTGTGCTTGGATCCTGTTTACAAATCACAGTAGCATCACCTCACAGTGTAGTGGGGTGGTGTGTGTGTGTGTGTGTGTGTGTGTGTGTCTGTCTGTCTCAATTCATGAAAGTCAAAGCCTTAAGACTTTGGGTGACCCAAATTGCCACAGAGGTCAGGCCTGTGATGCTGGAACACAGGCAGATGTTGGCACAACTGTTGCAGAAAGCTGAGGTCAATTTGGGCAAGGCAGAGTCCTGGCCCTTCAGAGCAACGGGCCACCACTGTTCCCCAGGGGCTACCACCATGCTTGGCCATAACTTGCTCTCATGGTGGTGTCGACACTGTGCAGCTGCCACAACATAGCACTGGATTTCAATGGCATAGCTCAGCAATACCTCCCAGTGGGCAGGGCCTGTAGCAGATCCAAAAGCTGAAGGGTAGGTGAGTATTTCTGCTCCAGTGTGAGCCAATGCTAGAGAGAGTTGAGGGAACCACAGACAGCTAGACCAATCTTGCCTGCTGGTGTACTGACGGTGACTCAAGACTGGGCCCAGGCATGGTAAAATTGCTTTCTTGCATAGGCTCCTGCCCTAGAATCTCTACATCACACAGATGCGACTTCCTATAGGTGGCCACTCCTGATCCCTTGCTGTTCAGAAGCACATGACAGTTGTAGATTCTCTGAGTTGGCTCCCAGTCTTGGCCACCTCATGGAAACTACCCAAGAACAGCCAGAGTCCACACATTCCCTTAAAGCTGGGTGTATTCCCCCATAAGGTTCCCACCCACAGGCTCAGACAGGCACAGCGTCTCTGCAGGGTCTCGTGCAATGAAATCAAATGCCCAGTCTGGCAGCCTCTTGAACCAGCTCAGCACATGTCTTAAAGCTCTGTTGCTTGTCTGGTGTCGATGTTACCTGGACAGAGCCACAGGGGCAATTCCCAGGAGGAAGAGGAGATAGTCATGGGTCTGGGCTTGGGCTGGGCACAAAGTCTTGAGAGTCGAGGTATCTGGAGTCTGGGACACAGAAGGAACAGGAGTTGGTGATGAGGTCTGGTGATGAAGCCCAGCCTGAGGAAGGTGAAAAATCAAAAAACCAAACTCTCCTTCATGCAAAACATTTCTAGGATTCTCTGCCATCTACCCTTCATGCTGTGAAGGTGAATCAGGGACCTGCCAGTAAAAAAATCACCCATGTCTTAAAAACCACTTTTTACTGTAAGTAATTACAGGCTATGGAAAGATATCATAAGTGGGAAGATCGGGGTGGGGGGTTCTTTGATCGGTGCTTGAATAACTCAACTTCCAGTGATCTCACATTAAATTGAAGCCCTTTTCCTCTGCCAAACATTTCTGCAGATCAAAAGTCATCTCAGAGCCCGGTGCAGTGGCGCACCCCTGTAATCCCAGAGGCTGGGGAGGCTGAGGCAGGAAGATCTCGAGGAAAAGCCCTGTGAATAGGTGCATATTGAAAATACTTAAAATGTGCCAAACGGAACCAAGCATGGTGGCACATGCCTGTAATCCCAGCTGCTCAGGAGGTTATGGCAGAAAGATTGCAAGTTTGAGGCTGCCTGGGGAACTTCGTGAGACTCTGTCTCAAAATTAAATTAAAAGGGCTGGGGGGCTGGGGATGTGGCTCAAGCGGTAGCGCACCCCCCTGGCATGTGCGGGGCGCTGGGTTCGATCCTCAGCACCACATAAAAATAAAATAAAGATGTTGTGTCCACCGAAAACTAATAAACAAATAAATATATATTAAAAAATTCTCTCTCTCTCTCTCTTAAAAAAAAAAAAAGGGCTGGGGATGTAGCTCAGTGGGAGAGCACTTGTCTAGCATGTGTGAAGCCCCAAGTTTAATCCCCAGCACTGAAGAGAGAAAAGAGGGGAAAAAAAAAAGAAAAGAAAAAAGTGTGCCTCATGTGTCTGTTCCTGACAAGCCATACTGCAGTTTTTTTTGAAGAATAAGATACGTACACACTGCTGATTCAACTTAATTTTTCAACAAACCCCTTAGTACGTGTAAACATGTGGACAAGAGACGGACCTCCATTGGCCCAGCAGCACCATTAAATGACAGCCGTGTGACCTGGTAGCACACACTGAGGTTAGGTCTTTGATGAGGAAGGATGTCGGCAGGGACATGTGCATTCCTGTGGCCAACTGAGTCTCTCTGCAGCTGTTGCGCATCCACCCAAATCAGGACCAGTCCCTGCTTGTCATTTCTCTGGTAGGGATCCAAGAACGAGGAGCAACTTGAGAAACACTTCCCAGCTGGAAGGATGAAGATGGAGTGTCGAAGAAGAAAGTTCCTTAAGACCCTTGTGCATGATTTTCAGCAGCAGTGCCCGGGCTGCTGGTGAAGAGGAGGGAGGGTGGTCATTGTGACGGGAGGGGAGGAGGGGAAACGAGCTGATAGGGAGAGTCTGGGAGGTTCATTCTCATTGCTAATAAGAGGTGCTATGACGGTGGTATGCCAAGCACCCTTCATGCTTTACTTCTCAATCTCAAGACTCTGGTTCAAAGAAGCTCTTTTATTTTTAATTGGTTCTGGGCATCCAAACCAGGGCTTTGCACGTGCTGGGCAAGTGCCCTACCACTGAGCTGTATCCCTAGCTCCAAAGTGACTATTTTTACCTCCACTTTGAAGACAGGACAATGGAAACTTGGGGAAATAGAGTGATTTGTCTAAGGGCACATGGCTGTGAAAAAGAAGACAGGACATGAACTCAAGGTCTTTCAAATTCCAGTGACTCTACTCTTTTTATCTGAGTCTCTTTTTTTTTTTTTTTTTGGGTGGGGGTGGTACTGGGAATTGAACTTAGGGGCACTTGGCCACTGAACCACATCCCAGCCCTATTTTGTATTTTTTTTTTTTTTTAAATTTAGAGACAGTGTCTCACTGAGTTGCTTAGCACCTTGCTGTTGCCGGGGCTGGCTTTGAACTCAGGATCTTTCTGCCTCAGCCTCCCTAGCCTCTGGGGTTACAGTCATGCACCACCGTAGCCATCTCTGAGTCTTCTTTAAACTCAGTTTCCTCATCTATAAAATGAGATTCACAATAATGGCTACCTTGTAGGGCTGTTGGAAAGATCAAATACGATGAGGAAATTATAAGGAGAAAAAGGTGCTATGTGCAAATTAGCTTGATTGTGGCAATCACTTTATAATGCATACATATATTAAAACATCACTGCATACACCTTAAATATATACAATTTCCACTGGTGAGCCATACCTCAATAAAGCTGGGAATAAAATAACATAAAGCTTAAAAAGTAAAAAATAAATATACAAAGGAGGAAATCCTTTGTGTTTGTAGCCACCGTGTCCGTGCAAGTTTATTGTGGTGTTACACAACTCTTGTCATTATATCTGGGAATGAAATCTAGGCTTATTTATCTATTAAACATCACCTATTAATTGCTCACAATTCCTCTGGAGGTTTTGTAATACTTTCGTCCCCTTTATTCACCAGTACAAGTTGGTGTGCAGGCTCAGCCTTTCAATATGCGCGGTCATATCATAGTATTTTGTATTCCAGGCCTTTGGTGAACATTGTACTATTTATAAATGTTTTCTACTTTCTTTGTTTTAAGACGGGTCTAGCTGTGTTCCCAGGCTGGTCTGCATCTCCTGGGTCACCATCCTCCTCAAGTCCCAAGTAGGAGGGACTGTAGGCACGTGCCTATTGATGCTATTTACTTTTACTTTGTGTTGTTCCTTTGCTTCACTTTAACCAACGCTTCCGCTCTTGAGATAATTAATATGTACATATATTTTCAGGTAATTAATATTAACAGCACTATGTGTTCTGGTGTTTTTGTGCAAATCTTTTTTTATATCTGAGAGTGTATTACCTGTTTGTTCTACTTGTTTGTTTGTTTGTTTATTTGGCAGCACATACATCATGGAAGTTTTCCAGGTAAAGAGATAGATATCTAACTCATTATTTTTAATAGCTGCTTAATGTCCCATGATATGAGTGTACTCTGATTATGCAACCATTCCACCTTTGAGGACATGCAGGGCATCTCCAGTTTACCATTTGTTGCTACTATGAACAATTCACCAGTAAACATTTCTCTAGGGCGGAGTCCCAGATGTGGGATTTCAAATAGGTATTGTCATATCAATTTTCCAAAAGTGCAATAATAGGTCACATTCCCACTAATGAGGTGTGCCTCTTTCAACACCTCTTTGCAAGCACTGGATCTTATATTTTAATTAATTAATTAATTAATTAATTAATTTCTGGGTACTGGGGATTGAACCCAGGGATACTTTACCACTGAGCTCCATCCCCAGCCCTTTTTATTTTGAGACAGGGCCTTGCTGAATTGCTGAGGCTGGCCTTGAACTTGTGATCCTCCTGCTTCTGTCTCCTGAGTGGCTGAGATACAGATGTGTGCCACCACACCTGGCTGAGTCTTTTTTTTAAAAAATATATTTATTTTTTAGTTTTAGGTGGACACAATATTTTATTTTTATGTGGTGCTGAGTATCTAACCCAGTGCCTCATGCATGCCAGGCGAGCAGTCTACCACTGAGCCACAAACCCAGCCCCGTGGCTGTGTCTTATATGTAAAAAAATTATTCCCAATCTTATGAGTGAACAGGAGCAAGTCACTGTCTCTTCCATTTTCACTTCCCTGATGATAGTGAAGTGGAACCTCTTTCCATTTGTTTATTTTATTTTAAAAAGAGCCCCTTTCCTGTGATTGCTCATTCAACATTCTATTTGGATTATTTGTGTGGTTTTTTAAAAAAATATTTAGTTTTTTAGTTGTATACAATACCTTTATTTTATTTATTTATTTTTATGTGCTGCTAAGGAGACAACCCAGGGCCTTGCATGTGCTCTCGCAGGTGCTAGGCGAGCACTCTACCACTGAGCCACAACCCCAGCCCTGGATTATTTGTGTTTTATTTGCAGGAGCTCTTTAAATGTTCAAAATTATTGACCTTTTAGTGGTTATGAGTAGTATCCGGTCCCAGAACTGTGAAAATATTATTATTACTATTTTTGCAGCACTGGGGATTGAACTAGGGCCTCACACATGCTGTGCAAATGTTCTACCACTGAGCTACACCCCAGCCTTGTCTTTAATGATGTTTTCAGTCTCTGTCATATCAGCCACGCTACATCGGCTGTCTATTCATTCTTGGGTCAACTTTGCAAATTTATATTTATATAAATTATAAACTTGATTATAAATTATATAAATTATAAAGTTTATAAATTTGTATTTTGTTAGTCAATCGTAGTTTCTATATATTTTCAAAAGTGTTGCTGTACATTTTTATATAATAGTTTGTTATTTTAATGTCTTCCATACCTGTGTTTATGTTTTCTTCTTTCTAATCTGGTATAACTTTTTTTTTTGACCAGATTTATGAGATATTTATCTTATTTATTTATTTACATATATTAGTGTGTGTTGTTCTGGTTCTTTTTATCTTTTGTCTTTTTGAATTCTCCCTACTGTCTTTTGGTTTGTTTTGATGCTCTTTTTAATTTTAAAAATATGCTTCTTTGTTTAAGTTGTTCTTTGTTAATAACAAACGCACTTGCCTTTATGATTTTTCTCCTAAGGACTGCTTTAATAGCAGCCCACCTATTTGTCTTGAGACAGTTTCCTTTTCACTGTTTTTTTTTTTTTTAAGAGAGAGAGAGAGAGAATTTTTAATATTTATTTTTTAGTTTTCGGCGTACACAACATCTTTGTTTGTATGTGGTTCTGAGGATCGAACCCGGGCCGCACGCATGCCAGGTGAGCGCGCTACCGCATGAGCCACATCCCCAGCCCCTCACTGTTGTTTTAATAGTTCATAAAACTTAAATTTTTTCTGCAAGTCAGAGATGACTCAGGAAACTTTTGAAGATTTGTTGAGATACTGCAGGTCAGTTGAATCATGTCAACATGTCATAGTAAGTTTTTGTCTTACTATGAAATAAGTTTACATTGTAAGTTTGTCT
Organism: Marmota marmota marmota; assembly: GCF_001458135.2. Classification (NCBI taxonomy): domain Eukaryota; kingdom Metazoa; phylum Chordata; class Mammalia; order Rodentia; family Sciuridae; genus Marmota; species Marmota marmota. The sequence continues at coordinate 4,101,265 of NW_026000241.1, read as the reverse complement.
TCAGGAAGTATGGCAACTCTGGATTTATTTAGCATCCACTCAATAACCGTATCAGGAAATATGCATGTTTCCTGATCTTAGGGTGAACATGCAGTATTTGTCTTTTTGTGCCTGATTTATTTAGCTTAATATAATATCATCCAGGCTCATCCATGTTGATGAGATTTCACTTTTTGTAGCTGAATAGTATTCTATTGTATGTTTATGCTGCATTTTCTCTATCTTTTCATCCATTGGTGACAGGATTTAGGTCAACTCTGTCTCTTGTAGCTGTCTTGATTAGTCAGGTGTCCTCAGGCTTGAGGACATAGGCTCATTCTTGCTCAGTCTTGCAGGAGACTCTAAGCCTTTGCCTCCATCGCCTAGTTTTATTTTATTTGTATTATAATTATTGCATATTGATCATACACAGTAATGGGTTTCACTGTGACAATTTCATGCAAATGGGTTTCACTGGGACAATTTCATAACATACGAGGTAACTTGATCATATCCAGCACCCCTATTTCTCTCTTTCCCCTCTCCTTCTCCCCCAGCCTTCTTCTCCTTCTTTACTAGTATACTGCTTTTGCTCTTTACCTTTGTTCTTTCTAGATTCCAAATATGGGAAAAAACATGTGATCCTTGTCTTTCTGAGTTTTACCTCCACTTCCCTCCATTTTCCTGCAAATGGCATGATTTCACCCTTCTTCGTGACTGGATAAATCTCCCTTGTGTATATACCACATTTTCTTTATCTATTCACCTGTTGATGGACACTGAGGCTGGTTCCAGTCTGTTAGTGAATCCTAATTTAAGTTTGCTGGCAGTAGAGTTGAAGAGAGTAACAATTTGTGTGGCCTGGGGCTTATTTTTACTTATTTATTTAGTTTAAAAATAGTTTTAGTGGACACAATACCTTTATTTTATTTGTTTATTTTTATGTTGTGCTGAGGATCTAACCCAGTGCCTCACACATGCTAGGCAAGTGCTCTGCCACTGAGCCACAACCTCAGCCCCTGGCCTGGGTTTTTTTTTTTTTTTAATGGGGCTAGAGAGGAGCAAAAAATGTCAGTGTCTTCCATTGTTCATCCTAGGAGTCTGTATCAACTAACTGCTGCTTCGGCTTGGTGATCTGTGGCACTAGATTAGGACTTTAGTCTCCTTGGGGACATTAGTCAAGGATGAAAAGAAATGGGTAAGGAGCAACTGGCACCCTTTTGAGATTTTATAACTAGAATTTTATTTGGTAATGATTAGGGAAGCTCAGCACAGTGGTACTCAGTTTTCAAGCAGTAACAACTCTGTTTGATTGCTACCCATTTATTTGTTTACTTGTTTATTTTTATTCTCATTAGAGTATAATCAGAGGTTATGCTTGTCTTTTAAGGATGAAGAAGTCTGAGAAGGTGCCACAGAACTTCAATAGAATATATGCCAAACCAAAAAAAAAATGTTAACTAAAAAGTATTTAATTTAGAAATTTTAGAAATAGAAGAAGGCAATTACATGTATTTGTTGCAAGATACACTATTATCACACTTTGTCTTTTCTTTTTTGGTCTTGGTGCTGGGCATGGAACCCAGGGCCTGTGTATACTGGCATGAAATCTGCCATTGAGCTATACCCCAGGCCCTACACAATTCTTTTCTGGTTGAGGCTACAAGACGTACTTAATAACTTTATATCATCCAAACAATAACTTATTATGTAGTGTTTTGAGAAAAAATGATTGTTGTTATCTTCTCCTTGATTGGACTTTATGTAGTTATAGAAATTTACTACGCAGACCATTTTTGGTACAAAATGGAATGTGATCTCCAAGTGTTTAGGAGAGATGACCTGGAGTTTTAGAATAAAGATGCAAACCCCTGGCATAGTGGCAAGGCTTGAAATCCCAGCTACTTGGGAGACTGAGGCAGGAGGAGCACAAGTTCAAGGCTGGCCGGGGCAATTTAGTGAGAGTCCTGTCTCAAAATAAAATAAATGGGGCTGGGGATGGAGCTCCTGATCAAAAGGAAGGTGAGGTAAAACAGTACTTTAGCTTTACGATGCCTAGTTACTGGCAGGCTAGCAGCTGTCCCATGGTAGGTCACCTTCCAGATGTGGAAAGTCAAGCTCTTTCCCAACCTCTAGAAGGCTCTGCCCCTCCCTGCCACTGGCCTCAGCCCCCCCCCCCCCCTTCGTCACCTTAGCCTCTGATTCACACTGGCTCAGAGATTTGCTGTGACATTTCTGTCCATGTCTTAGGTGTGTGAAGCCTAATTGATCCCAAAGCTCCTTTTAAGAAGCCACATGTGGGAAGAGCACCAAGCCTCCACAGGCTATCTTGTGTCACTTGTCACCTTGTCCTTGAGTGGGAGTGTTTATCTCATGAAGCGTCCACATCTTCTCTGAAGGCGGATAATGACACCTTTTGTGCAGGGTCATTGTGAACATGAAGATCAGAGACAGGTGCATGTAAAGAGCCTAGCACAGTGGGGCACACATCCAAGGGTCAGAGTTGATGTCACTTACGTTTTAGGAGAATGTGTCTGCCCATTTCTTCCTTTAATTCTCTGTCCTGGGCACTGAGATCAGCAACTTGGAATAAAAAAAACAAAAAACAAAGGAAAAATGATTTGCTCACAGCCCCAGGAGGCTGCTAAAATACTGAGAGAAAACTGAATAATTCTAACTCAGAGGTTGGGCAATATTTTTCTGGAAAGGACCAGAGAGTAAAGGGCCAGATAGTTTTAGCTTTGTGAGCCACATGGTCTCTGTCCCCTCTGTCTTTGTAGATCAGAAGCAGCCATAGACAGTGATAGTCACAGCTGAGCCATTGAAACTTCACAAAACAGGCAGCACGCAGGGTTTGAACCCTGGTCTAGGTCAGCATCCTCTTAAAGCAGGAACATTTTCTGCAGTACCCATGACAGATGGGGAGATTTGATCGATACAGAACTCCTTACCTCTAAAATTGCAAACATGGTGTAGGAGACCAGAATATGCCACCTAAAATATGACTGAATGACTTCACCCCTCATGCCTGGCAGGCTAGCAGCTGCTCCATGGTAGGTCACTTCCAGATGTGGAAAGTCAAGCTCTTTCCCAACCTCTAGAAGGCTCTGCCCCTCCCTGCCACTGGCCTCTCTGGCATAAGGATTGTTTCAAGCTGATTATTCTGAGAAACTTCAGAACTTGGAGTAGCTCTGAAAACAGGAGAGACATTTTAACTGTAAAGTACAAATTTATGTCTATGAAGGAAATCACCCTTTGTAAGGGTTTCTCTCTCTCTGTACCAGGGAGAGAACATTAAATCCAAACCACATTCAATTTGTTTTTCCTTTGTATATAATTTGCTTATTTCTTATGCAACTGGATGGTTGAGTCCCTGGTCAGCCAGGATCCAGATAGGTCCTTGGCTTGGCTGCCAGTAACACAACTGAGTGTGAGGGCTGGAGAGAAGAGACTGGGTCTGGTTGCTGCCTTTATTCCTGCTAGCTCCTGCAGGGATGTTAATGTCCAAATAATATTTGTTGGATGAATGCATGAGTGGACAGAGATCTCCAAAGTGTTAGATCATGGAGGAAGGAACTCCTATTACCTGAAAAGGCAAAGGGACGCTTCACAGAGTGGTGACATGGGCCAGGTGTCTAAGAAGAGAGTGTACGATGAAAATGTACTGAATCCACCTAGCTGCCTGAACGTCACTCATCACGGCTTAGCAACAGCACACCATGGAGTGTTGGTTGCTTCCCCTTGTGATTGCTTGGCTGACACTTGCCTGTAGCTGTTTCTCCTTGTCATCCCCAGAGAATATCCCATCACATACTGCCAGCCTACGCAAAGATCAAAATTCAAAATCCAAAGGACAGCTTTTATTGAATGTATATTGCTTTCTTGTAATCTAAAGTAAAAAAAAAAATAGTAAGTTGAACTATTGTAAGTTGGGGACCATCTGAAATTATGTGTGCATATGTGTACGAGTGTGTGTATTTACGTGTGTTTACATGAGCATATGAATGTGTATGTGACTGTGCATATGTATGTGGATGTGTTCTGTGTGGGTATATATGTATAGGTATATCAGTGTGTATGTGCATATGTGAGTGTGTTTGTGTGTGTGTGTGTGTGACAGAGAGAGAGAGAGAGAGAGAGAGAGAGAGAGAGAGAGGGAGGGAGGACATTCCAGGTAGAGGAAAGAACGTGTAAAAAAATCATGCCATGTTGAGAGACTCTTGTACAGTAGTTTCTTTCCATTGTTTTTCTTTTTTTTTTAAACTCAGTTTTTTTTTTTTTTAGTTGTAGGTGGACACAATATCTTTATTTTATTTATTTATATGTGGTGCAAACTCAAGCGCCTCACATATGCCCGGCGAGTGTTCTATCGCTGAGCCACAACCCCAGCCCCTCTTTCCATTCTTGGTCCATATGCACATCTATTTGGGTTCAGTTGGAAGTGCATAAACATCATTTTCCTATGAGCTTTCCCCCACCTAACATTATTTGATCCCTGTACCCTGCCCCAGTTCCGCATACTCCTTGTAATTACCACTTCAATGGCTGCTTCACACTGCATGGAGTGGCTTTTACTAATTACAGATAAAACTGAAATAACAGCTTAAAATTTTTCTTCCTTTGTCATTTCCTTATGGTAACTGCTCCAAAGTGGAATTACGGATCAAAGGAAGTTGGAGATGTAGCTCAGTGTTAGTGCACTTGCCTACCATATACAAGACCCTGGGTTTATTCCTAGTACAGAAAGACCAAAACAAAACAAAAGCCAAAAAACAAACAAAATGCCAAAACCAAAAAGTGTAGAGAACTTTTACATTTTACACCTCTTGACAAAGCTGTTTTCCTAAGGTTGTAGCAATTTATATTGCCACCAGGTGTTTTATTGTTAGCTCATCCAACTGTGCTAATTAGGAGGGTTTTAACAGGTCTCTGCAGGGCTGGTGGCATTTGCTTTTTTTTTTTTTTTTTTACTGCTAATGCAAGAGGACAAACTCAGCAAACTTCCCTTATGAGGGTTGACTTAGTCACAAAGGGAGAGTCCTGATGGCCTGGTCACAAGAGATGAGGTCTTGAAACTGTAGTTTCCCCAAGGGATCACAATCAATTATAATTTTTTTTTTTAATATTTATTTTTTAGTTCTCGGCGGACACAACATCTTTGTTTGTATGTGGTGCTGAGGATCGAACCCGGGCCGCATGCATGTCAGGCTAGCGTACTACCGCTTGAGCCACATCCCCAGTCCATAATTTTTTTTTTTTGTACCAGGGATTGGACCTAGGGGTGCTTAACTATTGAGCCACATCCCCAGCCCTTTCTATTTTTTATTTAGAGACAAGATCTCACTAAGTTGCTTAGGGTCTCTCTTGCCTCAGCCGCCTGAGTTTCTGGGATTACAGATGTGTGCCACCTTGCCCATTTTCCTTCACTAATAAGGTTTCCTGTAATCGCCAGTCCTGTGACTTGTGGATTCTTTTTGGTGTGTATATCTGATGTCCTTCCTATAAGTTATGGCCCTTTGTTTTCCATTCCATATCCACCTGCATACGGCTAAACTATCTACCTAACTTAACAGGTGTTTTTTGGGATATATAATTCACATATTACAAAATTCACCCTTTGAAAATATATAATTCAGTTTTTTTTTTTTTGCTATTTATAATACTTGACTTTTTATTCAGCTATAAAATTGTCACAGTTTTAGTTGAGGTTGTCATTACGTTTTATCTGGATTATTACAGTGGTTTTTTAAATTTCCTAACTAAACCTTTAATTTTTTTATTTTATTTTATTTTTTTATTGGTTGTTTTTTTTTGTATATTCAGAGTACTGCAACCATTACCACTATACATTTCTGAAACTTTCTCATCACTCCAAAAGGAAACTCTGTGCCCATTAGCAGTCACTCTCATGTACCTTTGTTCAACCCCTAGCAACCACTAATCTGTTTGCTGTCTCTGTGGATTTGGCTGTTCTGGGCATTTCATAGAATAAGAACGTATGTTGCTTTTTGCAACTGACTTTTCTCATTTAGCATAATGGTTCGTCTACATTGTAGCCTGTATCAGTCTTTCATTCCTTTATATTGCCAAATAATATATATTCCACTGCATGGATAACAGTTTCCTTTTAATTTAAAAATGCAACTGTTTTAAAGGAAAATATCAACAGAATAACAATACATAAGGGATGAAGGTGGAATGCAAAAGACTAAACTTTGGGAAACTGTAATATAGAAACATGCACTTGGATACATGCACAAGTCCACATGAAAGATCTGGGACATGACTTCTGGGCATGCAAAGCCTTTAATTCTGTGGTTTGGGAGGGAGAATTGTTTATCCCATCTTCCCACCTATGCTATAGAATCATCAGTGGGAAGATGGTAGGTGGAAAATGTTTGTTAGAAAATGTATCTATTGCCTGTCTCTCCACCCTCCCATCATCAAGAATCTGTGCAAAGAGGTTGATATGTTGACCTAAAAACGTTAAACCCAGGGGCTGGAAGTGCAGCTCAGTGGTGGAGTGCTTATAAAATGCTTATCTGGGGTGTGTGAGGCCCACACACATGTATACACACACACAGATTCAAGCCCACCCAGGATGGCATGCAGCAGTTGAAAGATGGTCCACTTTGACACCATGGTATTTGAACCCCAAGCACCAGGGACAAACTGTAAATTATTTTCAAGTGAAATTTCAAAATTTATGATTTGCCAATCAGAAATTACTGGCAACAGATTAGAGCTGACAAACTCATTTACATGGATTAGACACTCCAGCTTTTCTTTACTTTGTAATTAACAATGAATAACCCAGTTGCAATCAAGATTAAATTAGGGAAACAAAACACAATATCCTTTTATATATTTTATGAAGATCTGGAAGACAGGAGCTTGAAGGCTCCAAATCTAATGAAATGACAGGGAGGGCTGGGCTGGACCTCGGGGACAGAACTTATAGACGGCTGTATGAGGCCCTGGGTTCTATTCTGTCCCCAGCCCCCAGAAGAAAAAAGAAAACCAAATAAAAAAAATATGTTTTCAAGAAATGACGAGGAGAGGGAAATGCTGATTTCTCTCATTTGATCAGTGTATGCTGCATGTACATGTTGAACTATCACCCTCCCTGGCAATAAGTGCAGTCATTACATGTAAATAAAAAAATTAAAAAATAGTAAACACACACACAAACTACCCTAGTTATTATTTTTTGTTTTCATTAAACTTCTTTTAAAAAGTTTAGTTGGCAAATTATAATTGTGCATGTTTATGGGGTTATGCTAAATGATGTTATGCTAAATATTTACATTATGGAATGATCAAATCCTTGGAGCCAGTGTGTTGAAGAGAGATTGTTATTCCTATGTTCATTGCAACATTAAATAAACTTCTTATTTTGGAATAATTTTAAGTTTACAGAAAAGTTGCCAAAATAGTATAAAGAGTTTTTATACATCCTTCATTTACTTCCTTGAATGTTAACACGTGACACAAGACTCATGTTGTCGCGCAATTGCTAACTCAACTCTGAATTATACATAGATTTCACCACAAATACCCTTTTTCCATTGTAGGCTCCCATCCACGATGCCACACGGTGTTTAATTATCTTGTCTCTAGTTTTCTCTGATCTGTGACAGGCCTGTCTTTTCTTGATCTCAAGAGTTTTGAAGAGTACTGGCTAGGTGTGTTGCAGAATGCCTCTCTGTTTGGGTTTGTCTGATGTTCACTCATTTTGAGACTGGGGCGATGGTATTTTGAGAAGAAAACACCCTATTTATTTATTTAGTTTTAAAGTAAAAACTCCAGACTTAGCCATTTTTTTTCCCATTTTTTGCTCTCTGACTATTTTACCCAGAGTAGTACATCGCCTTTTATTTGGCCATTTTCATTGACAGATAATAAGTTTACATCATCTTAGAATATAGTGTGATATTTTGATACATTTTTACAGTGTGTAATGAATGACTTAGGATATTTAGTTTATCTGTCAAACATTTTCCATTTTTTTTTGCATTAAGAACATTCAAAACCCTCTCTTTTAGCACTTTTGAATGATATAATTTATTACTATTGACTCTAGTCACCCTTCTGTGTTCGAGAACAGTAGAACTTAGCCCTCCCATTTGGCTGACTTTGTACCAGTTAATCCATCTCTCTCCATCCACCCTTCTACCCTGCTCTCCCTTGGCCTCTGGAAAAGGGGATACACACACACACACACACACACAGAATGGAATACCATCAGCCACACAAAGGACAAAATTCTGTCATTTGCAGCAACATGGATGGATCTGGAGATCATCATATCAAGTGAAAGAAACCAGTCCCAGAAAGACAAGTCCCACATTGCCTTTCATTGTCATGTCTCCTTTGTTTCCTCTTGCCTGTGACAATTCCTCAGCCTCTCCTTGTTTTACACAACCTTTCCAGTCTTGAGAAAGATTGGCCAGGTCACTTAAGAATGTCAATTAATGTGGATTTGTGTGATGTTTCCCTCATGACTACATTAGTTCCAGAAAGCAGAGCAGTAGCAGAAGCACCCCTTTTATCACATCATCTCATGACATCACATCATCCACGTGACATTCCTGTTGATGTTAACCTTCCTCACTTAGTTTTATTTTGCCAGCCCCCATCCCCCAAACATCCAAATTACTTGAATAAGTTCATTGCAATGTAATTCACATACTATACCATCCACCCATTCAAAGTTCATGTTTCACTGTTTTTTGGTTTATTATGTAATTATTTAAAATCTGTGGTAAACTATATATAACAGAGCATTTGCCATTCTAACCATTTTTTGGAGCATACATTCAGTGGTATGAATTATATTCACATTGTTATACAATCATCACCACCATCTATTTCCAAAACTTTTTTTTATCATCTCACATAGAAACTTTTTAACCATTAAATAATAACTCCCTATCCTCCCCTACCCACAGCTCCTGATAATTTCTAATTTACTTTCTCTATGAACTTGCCTCCTCTGGGGTTCTTCTTATTAGTGGAATCATATAACATTTCTGCTTTGTGTCTGGCTTATTTCTGTTAACATAATGTTTTCAAGGTTCATTTGTGTTGGAGAAGCACTTGAGATATTTTAACGATAGAAGTTAATATAGGAATTGAGTCAGGAGTGGTGGCACATGCCTGTCATCCCAGCCACTAGGGAGGCTGAGGCAGGAGGATCATGAGTTCAAAGCCAGTCTCAACAAAAGTGAGGTGCTGAGCAACTCAGTGAGACCTTGTCTCTAAATAAAGTACAAAATAGAACTGGAGATGTGGCTCAGTGTTCGAGTGACTGAGTTCAATCCCTGATACCAAACAACCACCACCACCACCACCACGAAACCCCCAAAACCAAAATTCAGGTAATAGAGGCCTCAAAAGGCAAGAATGAATCACCAGGGTTTATTATTTACTTATTTTTGCAGCTCTGGGGAGGGAACCCAGGGCCTGTGCAAGCCAGGCAAGTGCTCTAACCACTGAGCTCTACCCTCATCCACAAGATTAGGATACAACCATAAATCATTCCTGTAGGAATCAGATGATGAACCTAGGCCTGGGGGACAAGAGGGAGAGTTGAGGGTGTCAGGCTGTAGCAGTTTGGAGGGGGGAAAAGGAGGTTCTGGGTGCATCTGTACATGTGTCTCAGAGATGGGGTTGCTGACCAGCTGGTGATAGCATGTACACTGTAGGGGACACAATGATGGTGGCTCTGTGGAGGGCAAAAATGGTTGGAAAGGAGATGACTTGATATTGCCGGTGAAATCAGAAAGAATCAAGTTCCATTTTCCTCCTCCTCCTCTTCTTGCCTTTCCTCCTCTTTTGCTGTGTACTGTCAGGAACTATAGGAGGCCGATTGAGTGCAGGGATCCTGCCTTGAGGTCTTGGGTGTGGATTCTGGGTGAGGACATGCATCATCAGTAGGGGGATTAATTGAATGAATTGGCTGGGGCTTATAATTGATTGCTTATAATTGATTGCCTGGAAGAACAACTTCATAAACAGATGGAATATTTTAATCTCAGATAACACAAGTGTTCACAGTGCAGGTGGATCAGTTCCCAAAGCTCGAAATCTCATTGTCTTTCTTGCATCTCATGCTGTGTCGGGAGTGGTGAATGAATGATGGTCTTTGAACTGCCAAGAGACAGAGGCAACACCCCTCCGGAGAACTCTTAGTGTGAAGGTGCCACACTAAGATGGAGATGGCCCAGTTGTATGGTGACGCCGTGTTCATAGTGAAATTCCTTGCTAAGTAAGGAATTTTATTAGTTCATAACGTTGGTTCAAACAGCTGCTGCCCAGAGAAAGAGAATTATAAGCACAAGCTTGATAAGCCCTAATTGGGCTTCTTTTATCCTCAGCTTCAGCTCTGTTTATCTTGAAGAAGATTTCTCACAATGCCTTCTGATGTTTAAACCTATGTAATAAATGTGCCAAGCTTGCGGTGGTCAGTCTTCTTCCACCAGAGTTTGGCTGATCCACTGGGTCTTGGCCTTTTCTCTACTTTTGGGTCTGTTTGTCTTTTCTTAATCCCCCTCACAGCCTGGTTCATATAGCCCTGAATAAACTGTTGCCCAGGACATGACCATGCTGCACTTGTAAATGGCTGTGCTTCTTTGGTAGTGGATAAAATTTGAATGCCAGGAAGTAGAAATTACTCATAGAAAGTGGGCTTGTTTTTAGCTCATGGATTCTGTACATTTCTTCTGTGGTTGCTAGGAACCCTTAACATGCCATTCATTATGATATGTACGTTTAAAATGTTTATATTTTTCATTGGTGCATTACCATTATACGTAATAGTGCAATTTGTTGTTACCTAGTCATACATGCACATGCACGCTATAATAATATACTTTGGTTTATATTATTCCCCAGTATTTCCCCTTTCCTTCTCTTCCTTCTTCCCCCTGCTCTCTTTCCTTTACTCTACTGGTCTGCCTTCCATTTTCATGAGATTCCCCTCCCACCTTTCTTTTCCTTTTTCCTCCCTAGCTTCCACATATGACAGAAAACATATGACACTTGACTTTCTGATTTTGTTTTATTTTGTTTAACATAATGCTCTCAAGTTCCATCCATTTTGCTGCAAATAACATAGTTTTGTTCTTCTTTATTGATGAATAAAACTCAATTTTTGTATACACTGCATTTTCTTTATCCATTTATCCATTATAATGTGCACTTTTAAACTGCCTCCTTCACTTCGACCTTGTCTGGTGGTGTATTAGTCAGCACAGAATAGGTTATGCTGCAGTAACAAATGACACCCCCACACCCCAAAGCCCACTGGCTTCTGAAAACAGAAGTTTAGTCTTGGAACCATCAAGTATAGGAACCAGATTCTAAATAATCACATAACAGAAAACATAATTTTATTTTATTCACTTTTATATTTTACCATTTTAATTCTTGTGTGTGTGTGTGTGTGTGTGTGTGTGTGTGTTGCAGGGGATTGATCCCAGGCCTTGTGCACGTGAGGCAAGCACTCTGCCAACTAAGCTATATCCCCAGCCCTGAATTCACTTTGTTTTATAAAATTAATGTATAATTTTAAAGTGTGGTTTTAGTTTTGAAGAAAAAAATCAACAAAAAATAAACATTGGTCTTATCTGAAGAAATGATATTTGAGCTGTAATATGACAGATAAAAAGGTGGTTGGAGGCTGAGTGTGCAGCCCAGTGGTGGATGCTAGCCTAGCAGGTGTGAGGCCTCGGGTTCCTTCCCTAGTACCACAAAGGGGAAAAAAGATGGCTAAAGATGATTGGGAGGAATGATCTTGGTAGAGGGCTCTGAAGTGGGAGAGAGCCTATTTGGGTGATGGGGGAAAAGGCCAAAGTGACTGGGGCAGAAAAAGTGAAGGGAAAAAGAGGGGAACATGTAGGGACCTAGAAGTTAAGACTTTTTTTTCTTATCCAAAGAACAGGAGATTATGAAAGATTTTAAGAGGATGCTTAGCAGGTCAGATGTGTATTTTAACTTTTTAATTTCCAGTGCTAGAAATGGAACCCAGGGCCTCATGCACACTAGGCAAGCACTCTGCCAGCCGGGCCCAGATCCACATTTTTAAATGCCTGATTTGCATTTCAGGAATGACTTGGAGAACAGAGCAGTTAGAGGTGGGTTTTCAGAGAAACGAATGCAACATAAGCTGCAAGGCCCTTTCTTTCCAGGACCCTCGCGAGGTCCTGGGAGAAACCCTGGCCATTTTGTTTGTGGGGCTGAACTAATTCTGTACAGGTGTTTTGTATTTTTCTTAAAGAGGGACTCTTCCTCCACCCAATGTACAGGTCCTGCAAAACCTATAAACCAGTGGTGGATGCTAGCCTAGCATGTAGAGGCCTCGGGTTCCTTCCCTAGTACCACAAAGGGGAAAAAAATGTTCCTGATTCACAATAAGAAATATCTAGGCTAAACTTTCAAATCCTTACTTTCTTTTTTCATTGCTGGGGATCAAACCCAGGGCCTTATGCTTGCTATTCAAGTGCTTTACTACTGAGCTACATCCCCAGCTGCTGCCTTATTGAGTGATTAAAGAAAACCCTTATTCAGAAGAGGGGTGTTTTGAAGAACTAAGCCATGGATTTCAGTGGTGGGGAGACTATTAGATGAGGTACAGTTTTTGGTGGTGACCAACTCTGGCCAACTTTAGCAAAACTGGAAGATAAAAACTTATTGGGGGGCTGGGGATGTGGCTCAAGTGGTAGCGTGCTGGCCTGGCATGCGTGCGGCCCGAGTTCGATCCTCAGCACCACATACAAAGATGTTGTGTCCGCAGAAAACTAAAAAATAAATATTAAAAAAAAAATTCTCTCTCTCAAAAAAAAACTTATTGGATATATCTAAGGAGTAAAACAGTATTTAATATACATATAGATATAGAAAAAGGTTGCTATAGTAGAAATAATTAATATATTCATCATCTCACAGATACCCCAATTAACATTCATCATCTTACAGTTACCCCCCTTTATTGTGGCAAGATCACCTGGAATCTTCTTTCTTAGCATAAACCCTAGGTGCGTAGGAAATCCTGGAGGGCAGCCCTCATGTGTATCCTCTAGCCTTGCTCTGCCTGTGCATCTGCCTCTTTGTACCCTTTGACCTACATCTCCCCATTTCTGCTCCCACTGTTGGTGTAGCAGGTGTTTGAACATCATGCTGGCAAAGTCCATGTAAACCCTCACCTCTGCTAATAAGATTATTGGAAAAAGTGAGGTCAGGCACCAATCCTGTTTCTTGAGCCAGAATATGGATTCAAAAGAAGCAGGAGAGATTCCCTCTACAGAGGCAAAGGTTACACCTGTTCTCCATCCAATGAAAGGCCCAGGCTGCTTTCTTCTTCATACCAGGCATCAATGGTATTGAAGAGAAATTCTCTTTCTTTGGGATCTTTAATGGAAATGTCAGGAAGGAGACTATACCTTTCAGAATGTATGTTTGCCATGGCAATTTGGAAGCCATAGATAGCAATGGTGGGCTTCTGTAATTTGAACTTCTTGGCTAAATCCTTCTGTCAACTTTTCATTTACTATGCCATTACTTGCAAATGTGATATAAAAATCTGTCTCCTTGGGCTTCAGGGCTTCCCAGTGCTAAAAGACCTTGGGAAGATCCACCTTCTTGGCTGTGCCAAAAGAAGCCCAGCTTTCTTATACATCTGCCACATATCATGGTATCCAATAGGAAGGATGGCCACGCGGGGGCAGGATGGGTGGTGGTAATGGTGATGGTGAGGTCTTCTCAGCAGTGGTTCATCCTTCATGCTGGGGGCAGTGACTTTAGTTTTCGGCTTGGTGGGCTCCTGGAAGAGCTGGCCAGGACACGGGTCCTGTTCTCCTGTTGGCCAAGCTGAATTCCTTCAGTGGCGACACAGCAGCTGCTGCTGGCCCATGATGGTGGTGAGCAGTGTGCAGATCCAGAGCATGGTGGTGGTGGTGGCAGAGGTGGAGAGCAGAGAATGTGGTAGCTGGGACCCCAGAGCACTCCTGTGTTTTTGGTAATAGCCATCCTAATGGGGGTGAGGTTCTATTTAATTGTGGTTTTCATGGACAATTCGAATTTACTGGAAGGATAGTTGTCAAACCCTTTTTTTATTAGGGCCCTATAGAAAATATTTTCAGCTTTGCAGGCCATAGGCTGCCTGTTGTAACTACTTCACTCTCCCTTGTTGGACAGAAGCAGCCACAGACAGCATGCAGATGAATGAGCATGGCTGTGTGGAAACAGAGCTTTATTTGTGGAAAAAAAAAAAAAAGGCTGCAGACTGGAGTTTTCAAGTGGGCCATAGTGTTCTGAGCCTTGTATTCAGAGGCTCCAGATTATTGGATGTTTAGCCTGCAGCTTTGTACATGAGTGGGTGCACAGGACTTGGCATGTGCATCGTCCTTGATATACTGGTGTCTGCACTTGCCTACCTCTGCTTTGGCCACTTGCTCTGCCAGTCCCATGCATAAAGCCCCAACCGCTGCCATGGTTGTGGCTGTGCCGCAGATGAGGAACACTGTGTCTACCACTGAAGATGACCCTGTATGAATCACTCTTTAGTAAGGGACTCAACCAGATCATGAATGACATGCTGGGCTGGGGAATGTAGCTCAGTGGTAAAATGCTTCAAGACTCTGGGTTTGATTACCAGAATGCCCCCCCCCCCCAAATCCTTTAAAAATATCTCATCATCAGAAATGAAACGCCTATGTGAATAGATGGGTGTCAGCTGCCTGGGTACTTAGAGGAGAAAAACTTTGAGGCTAAATCTTAGTTCAGTGGGAAAGGAGATGTAATTGATTAATCATGACTCTCATGGGCACCAGGATGAAAGTAGTGATATACATTTGCTAAATATTTGTGTTCCTGCAACTAGCTGATTTCCAAGGTTCCTTATAGTTTCAACAAGGCACAGTTCTGTGTCTGTATACCTCCCTGGGAACATTTTGGAGATGGAACAGTCATGTAAAATATAGTCATTTAGTTCAGAAGCATGGTCTGTAATTTTACAAATTCCTAACATATCTGCTTGTGTAAGAGACTCAGTGTGAGTAATGGTGTGAGTCTCCCAATTCTGTTCATGATAGACACAACCCAGGAGGCAGCTGGACAATGAGAGAAAGAAATCAATCCATTACTACCTTTACCTCAGCCTCACAGTTTACACAGAAAGCAGATTCCAACACATTTTTTTTTTGGCAAGATTTGACAGCTGTTTATTGAACACTAATTATTCCAATCAAAGATTCTTTCCTGCCCTCTAGAAATTGTAATTTCCAGTGTTTCATTCTGAGTAAGAGGGGAACATCAACTAGAAAGACTATAGGGAATGGCTTTCTGGAATAAATAGGGGTGGGAGGTAGTGGAAAGAGGGCCAGGGGAGAGAGAGAGGGCCCCTTAGCTTGGGGGAATGGGGATAGCAGAAGCTTAGAGGGAGTGCTGGTGGCAGGTGGGATTGCAAAGCTGTGAGAAGTCAGGATGTGGGGTTTGCTCTTGGTCCCTAAATAATAGGTCTCATGTCTTCTAGAGCTTTCCAGAGGGATCATTCTTGTGGGTTGTATGGAGGAGAGATGGAAGGATGGGCTCAGAGGGGCAAGGAAGGACCATGGTTGCAAAAATGAAGGTAGGAGATGGTGGAGGTGGAGTTCGGAGGATGGCATGGAAGAGCAGCTGAGGCACGTGTGTAGGCTGTTCCAAAGTCAGGCAGGGCTGGGCATGGTGGCTGGCAGGATATGAAGGGGCAAGAAGAGAGGAGTCATTGATAAACACGGAACCCCCAACCTGGGGTCCGAGGATGTGGAAGCCAAGGAATGTTTGGAGAAGGGACCAGGAAGAAAAGACTCATCTTTAGTCAGAAGTTTTCAAGATGACGGATGTGTCCACAGCAAGGGCCAAAGACTTGGAAGACAGCACAGCCCAGTGCTGAAATTCCACAGAGGTGACCTGGGCAGGTGGTTGTTGAAAATTTCTAGAAGTCTCTCAGAAAACTACCACCAAGGTAGGAAAAGAAAAAAATTTTTTTGTCAGTTCTAATTAGAAAAGATTTTTGATGGATCAAAACTTGGCAGATAAGGAAAGGAGGCTGGGCTGGAAGTCAGGCCTTGACTCTGTTTATGTCTTGCGGTGTGGCTTTTGACTAATTACTTAACTTCTCTCCATCTGTATCATATGTTCTGCAAAATAACAGGATGACATTAGGGGATCAGCTGTGATTGAAAGTTGAGTTGTGAGGATGGATGGGTGGATTTCCTTGGGAAGAGTTCAGTGCCTTATAGGGAGAGACATTAGGAGAAAGGGGCCAACTTGACACCAACTTGCTAGCTACAGAAGCAGGGTATAGGGGGAAGAGCAATTTTTGCTTACAGAAACCCCAGGGTTTATGAGTAAATCACTGGGAGATGGAATGGATGTAGACTGAGGAGGAGATTATAGTTCCAGGTGAGATGAAGGAGCCAGCTAAATTGTCACTGGGGTGGGAGGTGGTGAGCAAGCAATGTTTGCCAGTGGAAAATATGAGCTTTATCTAGTTAAATTTCCAAGGATATGATTCATAGGAAGAAGATCTTAGCTGAACACAAGAACAGAAAGTAGGATAAGTGAATGCACTCAGAGGTTGCATTAATAGAAGTAGAGAATCCAGCCTGAGAGAGGTGATGCTAATGTTGTCATCATGCCTTGTGCTCAGTTGAGGTTGGCTTGCTCTAAGAAGAACATGGATGAGGGGGTGTAATGAAAGAGGGATTGGGTACCAGGTAGCCTTGGGAAGAGAAGATTTTAAGGAATGGTGAGAGCTGCCTCTGAAGAGAGAGAGCACCTGAAGGAGAGCGTCTCCCTGCTTTTTCTACTTTTATTGTAGATAGAGTCGTTTCCGGAGGGTGCTTTGGATTTCAGGATTCACTTTCCTTGCTGTTCCTTCCTGAACCAGTTCTGCTTTTGCCATGCGCCTTGTCACCTGCAACAACAGGTGTGATCAGCTTGGGGGGCTGGGTCCCTAGGGGAACCGATGCAATGGGCTTACGGGGAGGTTAGGGAACAGGGCAGATGGGTATCCATGTCCCAAGATGGCAGACCTTCATTGTCTCCTCCTATGCCATAGT
Source organism: Marmota marmota marmota (assembly GCF_001458135.2). Lineage (NCBI taxonomy): Eukaryota > Metazoa > Chordata > Mammalia > Rodentia > Sciuridae > Marmota > Marmota marmota. The sequence continues at coordinate 4,084,184 of NW_026000241.1, read as the reverse complement.
TTCTGTGGAATCATTACATGGATGGGTATAGCTATGTCTCTATATCTATATCTACATTCTGATCTGCAACAAAACACATCACCGTTAGAAGGAAAAACTTTGTCCAAATATTGGTTAAATAAGAATGGTTTGTTCACAAATGTTTATCTGTATTTCACATTCTGTGGGCTTTGGGAGTTCCTGCACTGGGGAAATTTGTTGCTGGAAGACAGACATCCTAGCTTCTGTGTTGGGTTTGGAGATGGGGAAAAGGGAGAAAGATCAGGGGGAAGCTCAGTGACCTCCACTTACACTATGCTCAGCCTGAGTGGGGGTTCCAGGTAATCTTGTTCTATCTTACCTCCGTCAGAAGTTGCAGGATGGGTCCTTTCCTGTTGCAGAACACATCTGTTAGGGTTTGGATGAAGGTAGACCCATCCTCGTCATGTCTGTAGGCGAGGTGCCCTGGGGAATTTAAGAGAGGAGGGCTTGGGGAAGCTCTGGGGGTGGGAGTGCAGGGGACCCTGGAATAGGGTGGGCCCTGGGGGAGAGGCTCAGGGATCAGGGCCAGGGGAGGAGCAGAGGCCACTCTGGGCAGCTGGGAGTGCTTACCCTCCACTGTGGAGTAGACATGGAGGATATCCGTGTAAGTTGGGATGGTTTGAGGCTCATCCTTGGTGACCATCATCATCTCATCTCCACCTATTGTTTCACCGAGGTCTCTGTGTTCTGAAAACACCAAGAGAAGAAGTCAAGGTCAGAGAGGCAGATGCAAAGGGGGAAAGTCAGGACAGTTCAGCACATGCCAGGCTTAGCTAGGGCTCTGGACCTGGTATGAGGCCGCACTACGAACATGGACACTGGGTTCTCAACCTGTCCTTACCTCCTCGACAGGCCTGCACGATGTAAACCTTAGGCTTGCCTCTTAAGGCCCGGCAGTTCTTGTTGTTCAAGGTCTCAAAGAGGTCATCCAGCTTGACCATCTCCTCATCTTCTCCCTTGAGGAGGCCTTCTTCTCCATGCGCCATGAGCACCACAAAGGCACAGCTGACGGGTTCTTTCCAGTTATCTATGACATCCTGGAAATTTTTCAATTCTTCCTGGAATTGCTGGAGGGACAGAAATGGACGGGTTCAGATAGGGCCCCAGAGCTCACCCATCTGGTCCACCCCGCTTCTCTCTTGGCCTGGGGTTGGCAGCCCAGTACCTGGGCAGTGGGATCTCTCTTCGTGGTATTCTCAAATCTCAGCTGCTTGAACATGTATTCCAGGGCACTTATATCTACTTCTGAACCTTCTCGGGCTTTGGTGACACACAGTGTCAGGGCCAGACGGGCGCCTGACATATCATATGCCTCCTGGTCCAAGAGATAACAAAAATCAAGGGCAAAGAGGTCAAGGAGAAGCAGGAGATGTATTCAAAAGAGTTAGGGTTGCCAGGAAAAATAGACAGTGCCTAGTGACAAATAAAAAAAAAAAACAAATAAGATTTTAGTATATCTCAAATATTGCTTGAGATATAATTATACTCCAGTGTTTTTTGGTTGTTGACATGAAGTTCAAATTCAGCCAGACATCTCTTATTTTTATCTGCCAAATCTGTCAGTGCAACTGGGTTCTGGCTCTGCCTTAACAAGACTCCTTGGATAAGTCACTGCTCTTCTCTGAACCTTGGTTTCCAAATGCAGATAAGTGTGTGAGTAGAATTTTTAAGGTCCCATCCAGTTGTCACATTAGTGGCTTTATCTCTGTCCCCATCCTTCGCAAGAGTGTGGTGAGCATTCCTTCATGACTTCCTCAGTGTAGAGGTCTGAGAATTTCTGAAGCTAATTCTGAGATTCTACCTGATTCTGTGTGAGGAAGACTATTGGGGTCTTTTAAGAAGAGAAGCAGGATACTGAGGACCATAGTGATAAGAATGTGATCTTTGGAGACAGAAATACCTACGTTTCTTCCCTCTCCCTCCAATTTGGGTTCCATCCCAGAGTCCTTTTGTTGTCATCTGGAAGATCACAAAGAACCTTCTAGCTCTGAGCCCAAGTCATTATTATTTTTTCATTCTTGTGCTCTTCAGGAAACAATGAGTTCCTCTCCTCCCTCCCTGTCGCCCTGTTGAATCCATCTCACCTCCTCCAAAGGCCGAGGATTGATCATTTCCTCTTCCATCTGTGTTCAACTCTCGTCACCCTTGCTGATCCTGGGGTCAAGAGAAGATAGGTTAAAGGTCTCCAAAGGAAGACAGTAGGAATCAGGGGGCAGATTGGTTTGTCTATCTGGATTTTTGAGAATGAATAGGACCCCAGTGCTGAAGACTCAGTACCTGGTCAGACCTAGACAAGAGATGACAGACCATGGTGTATTTCCTCTATAGAGTGACAGTCTGGTGGAGTCTTTTATCCATGGAGTCCTTGGAAAACCTGTAAGCCCACCCCAAATGCCATCCCTCTGGACCTTCCCTGTCTGTCTTTCAGGATACTTATCCTGTGATGGGCTAGACTTCTCCTTGGTAGGTCCTGGATGGAGGAGCATATTCTCCTCTTTTCTACTCGGGAGATGTCTGACTGGGGAGGCATCGATCACTAGGTGCTTCACGGTTGGGTTTGAAATAAGAATTTAATCAAGGTGAGGAATACTATTTTGAAACTGTCTTGGTGAGTCTCTAATCTGAAGAAGTCAGTATATCTCCTACTTTCTGTTTTGAGATTGAACATCTGTCAATGTCTCCATTTTCCTCTCTGTTTTTCTCATTGGCTGAAAGGAAAGACTTCTGTCATACTCTTGGGTGCCCCAGTGCCTTGACTTTGTTTATACTTCTTCCTCAGCCTGGACAACTTGTTTACCTGTCAAGACCCTTTCCCCGTGATTTGGCTGGCATAATGTCTGACATGCCTTCCTTATCCACTCATGCACCCATCTTTTTATTTATCTATCCATGTCTTCATCCAACTTGTCTACCCATGCATCTTTCCATTTACTCTTCCATCCACCCATCCATCTGCTCACCCTTCCAGTCATCAATTCACCTACCTGCCACCCATTACCCACTAACCATCCATCCATCCACCCACCATCCATTATTTATCCTTCCACCCATCCACCCATCTGTCCAGCCAGCCAGCCACTTATCCAGCAATACACTCTTTCATCTATCCAGCACATATTTCTTGGGTATCTGTTGTATGTTAAGCACGGGGAACACACTATACATGACAGACATTCTTCTTGCCCTTCTGTAGCTTTAATCTATGACAGAAATGAACACTAAATCTCTCTTTTTCTCTACACACACACACACACACACAGCAGGTGTTGTGAGGAAAAGGAGGTGAATGTTGTGAAGGAGGAAGCAGAAGGAGTACAGCTCTAGAACCAGATAAACCAGACCCAGGAGCTTGGTCTCTCCCAGCTGCGAAACCTTAACCATCTCGCTCTCCTCTCTGAGACTCACTTTTCCCATTTGAAAAGGAAGGACTTGGGAAGAGTGCTAGGTGCTTGGCAGCAGTGGGCCAAATAAAGCAGGTTTTATGACCTCTATTAACTTCTTGTACGTGGCTGCTCCCCTCTCTAGATTCCCACAGTTCTGCCTATTTTTACTTTTTTTTAAACATTTGTTCAATATCACTTTAATCATCTCTTTATGGTCACGCATATATAGATTGCAGAGGCATTTACAGGTAGAAAAATAATTTTACAAGTGTATGATCACACATTTTATACGCAATATTAAGTAATATTAATTTGTCTTTAATAGAACAAAGAGTGACATGAACATAAAAGAGTAGTATTTTCAATTCTTAACCTCATGGATGAACCAGTCGGTCAGTTTCCAGATTGAAAGCCTGACATCTTTATTTCTGTCTCCACCAGCTGTGTGGTACAGAGGTGGTGTCAGGGAGAACAGCTAATAAACAAAAGAACAAAGGAAAGAAAGCCTGGCTAGATGGATGGGTGGCAATCTGTCCAGTTCTGCTGGCACTGAGAGGGGGACCGTGTGTGAGAGACGGAGGAGCTGGTAGGTACCAGTCACTTACCAGCTGCAGGAGTAGTTGCTCCTTAAGCCAGGCTCAGTCTTGTCACTCTCCTAGCTGCTGGTACCAAGAAGGAGTCAGGTCCACTGCCAGTCTTGGAGAGGGGGCTGACCAGTGTGGGGCCTTCCTGGGTTTCTCCCGAGAGGCCTGTGATTCGTGCAGCACAATCATCTGGCCCTTTATTGCCAGCGAATTTTCTGTCAGTCGGGAAACCTCATGACTAGGGGACACGCCCTTGGCACAGCCTTGGTGTGGAAATAGAGTCAGACGCCCGTGGATGAATGATCTCAGGGCTTAGCTGACACCCCCTGGCTAAGGTGGCTGAGATGGAGCATCTAAATTAGCCAGTGGTTTTTGGGCCAGCCCAGCCACAAGACCCTCCACCCGACCACAGGTTTAGCTCATCTTGTTACCATCCAGCATTTCTACCAAGACAACCTATCCATTCCACCGTGAACTGGGCAGACAACACTGACTGTACTTGTTTATTATCTCATCACTCCTCAGGAGCATTGTTGATTGGCATTGCTGCTCCATTTTGCAGGTGGGGAAACTGAAGCTCATGGTGGTGAAATCCAATGACTGTTCCACATCGCCTAACCAGTTGACGGGCACAGTTGGCGTTCATATCCAGGAGGGTCCAGTCCAGCTGCCTTAGCTGATACCTCAGCCCCTGTCTCCTCTGCTTCATGGCCTCCCTCTTCTGTTCTTTCTCGCCATTTTATTTTATGTCAATAGCTTTAATGAGATATAATTCACACACTTTACAGATCACCTACTGAAAGTGTCCATTCCAATGGCTTTAGTAGATTTACAGAGTGGTGCAGGGTGTCCTCACCACAGTTTGTTTTAGAACATTCTCATCACCTCAAAACAAAAACAAAAACAAAAACAAAAACCCTGTACTCTTTTAGCTATGGGCTCCACTTCCTTCATACATCCCAGTCCCAGGCAACTGCTAATCTACTTTCTGCCTCTATGGATGTCCCTGTTCTGGATGTTTCCTAGGAATGACATAACAGTGTATGTAATCTGTAATCATTATTCTATGTGTTTGGCTTTTTTTCATAGCACAATATCTGCAGGGTTCTGCAATATAGCAGATATTAGTACTTCATTTCCTTTTTTATGGCTGAATACTATTGGGTCACATGGGTATTCTTCATTTTGTTTACCCATGCATTTGTTCTTGGCATGTGGGTTGTTTCTATCTTTTGGGCGTTTGAATGATGGTGTTATACATATACAACTTTTTATGTGAACTCATGTTTTTATTCCATTCCTAGGGGTGGAATAGTCAAACAAGACAGCACAACTGGACCACTTTTGTCCCTCCAATTCTTTCATTTGCTTTGAGGTTTCCCAGGAACAAATGTAAGGAGTCCACCTTCAGTTCCCACGTCTGCATTGACTTACACATATTTAACTGTTAGTTTATATGTGGGCTCATCTACAGTTTTGTTGTGATACCGTTTTACTCACCTAATTTTATGCCTGCGTCATCTTCCCATGTTAGCACTTATGAATCAATACCCCTTCCATAAGTTGGTGTTCTTTTAAAAACTTTTCATTGGAGAAAAACCTACATGTGTAAAAGTATACGAATGCTGATGAAGTTTCACAACTCAATACATCCCTGCAGCCAGCACCTGCCCAAGGGAAACAAAGTGACCAGCCCTGTGTCCCTGAATTTCTTCTTCGGTTTCCTTTTGGCTATTACCTTGTTGCTACCACCTCCAAAAATCATCCTAATCAAGGACGCTATGGACCATTTCTTCCTGCTTTTGGTATATCATATAAATGGAATCAGATAGTATATTCTTTTTAGTTTTTGGTTCATCCGCTTAATGTTATGCTTGTGAAATTCAATCATTTCAGCACGTGCAAGTAGCTTTTCAATCCTATTGCTTTAGAGCAGTGTTTCTTAATCTTTGTTCATTATTTTCCCCTAAACCATTGTAGACATTTACCCTTATTGTCCCTCTGTGAAATTTTATACAACAGATATACCATATCTATCTATCTACCTACCTACCTACTTACTTACCTACCTACTTGTCTATCTAATCTATCACTTATCAATCTATCCATTCGTTACCCATCTATCCATTGTTTGATAGAGATCCATCTGTCGTCTATCATTCCATCTGTCTGTATACCTATCTCTCTATCTGCAATATGACATATCGTATCTATCTACCATGAGCAACTTCATGGTTTATAAAATTCACATTATCTCATAGACTGAATGTACAGTAATTTGTTTAGTCATTTCTCTGCTAATGGACATTTCAGGTGTTTCCAGTTTTTCTCTATGACAAGTAACACTGCCACTGAATTTAAATTCTCCTTTACTGAATTTATTCAACAAATATTTATCAAATGTTGTGTCAGATGTTGAGCCAACATAGGCAAATAAAATGGACACACTTCCATCTTTGTAGAGATTACAATCTCATGTTATCCTCTCCTTCCCTTCCTTTTCCTTTTCCATTTTCCCTGTCACCAACAGCACTCACAGATCTTGCAAAGTACCTCACTGTCCCTAATAAGTATTAATTACAAACTGTACCCCTTCCATAAGTTTTCTGTGCAGGGGGAGACACGGGGCACTGTTGGGCTCTGTAAGGGAAACACAGAGCTTCTTGTCACAACACGTGCTCTGAATCTCCTTATAATCACCCAGGTAGGGTCTGACTATAGCACAAGGGGATAGAGCAAAAGGCCTGGGAAGGTGTGGAATCATCTTCAGCATTTGGGAGACATGACATCACTTAATTCTGCAATGGTGCGAAAAGTACACATTTTTCATTGGAAGAGAAGTGAAAACAGAGAAACTCTGAAATACATTGTACCCAACATTCCACCCTTACCCGGGGTCCAACATTTTAGTCAACCTGAGTTTCTGCCACCATGTTGCTCTTTGAAACTTCATTTTTCAAAATATGTTTATAGGATCTGGTCATCTGAGAAGATCAGATTTTGGAGTAAGAAATTTGAAATGGGAGGTGGATGCAATGGTGCTAGAAAATGTCCAGCACCCGGATTGTCTAAAAATGAAACAAAACAAAACAGAATGCAACAACAAACAAAAAACCCTCAAACAATAAAAAGCAAAAAAAAAATGTTTATTTATAGTGTTTGCCAATTTCCATGGTGTAAGTGCTCCCACAATGGCTCATCTCAAGTTTCCAATATGGCGTCATTGAACATGGATTTGGGAAGTCCCAGACTGAAAAGGGTATCTGTCTTCTCAGGCATTGTAGGGAGGCAGGTGGGTCCAGAGAGCCTGGTCTCTGGGTGAGGGACATGGCTGAGCTTTTCACTCAGAGCCAGGCACACAATAAGTGCTAAGGAAGGAAAAGCTGGGGGTATGAGTGTGCTGGGGTGTCTGGTTATTTCCTCCAATGGAGAATGGCAGAAATGGCTTCTCATCAATTCCACTTTAGCCCACCAATTAGAATTGAGGAAGCCCTGAGATACATGTTTACACAATGTCAGAATGTGAAAGAACCTATGTGTGACCATGGGCTAAAAAACAGTTAATTAATCTACTAGTTTAATGACTTAATTAATCAGAATTATTGGACATTTGGCTAGCCAGAGAAAGACAGCTTGGTATAGAGACTCCGAGGAGGGAGATGCCTTGGGGCCACAGGGTCATGTGCTGGCTTTCCAGGGGAGATGCATTTCAGTTGAGATCAGAGGAATGAGTACGTGTATTCCAGGTGGGCATATGGGGGGTAGCTCATGCAGGGGGATCCCAGCATGGGCGAGAGCAGAGGTGGAGGAGAGATCTTGGAAGCTTCAAGGCTCCATGCCTGCCACCGTGAGGCCCTAGGACGAAGTGTGAGGGACAGTGGTGAAGAGAGGTGGGTTGATGGTGAGAGATGAATCTAGATGGAGAGAAGTGGGTCCGGATGGGGAGGGGTGAGTCCAGGAAGGAGTGGGATCACGAGGGGGCCTGGGGCCACGCCAGGGAGTCTGGGTTTGGCTGGGCTGTAGGGTGACCAACTATCCTGGTTTGTCCAGGACTGAGGGGTTTCTGGCATGTGGGGCTTTCAGTGCTAAAAAGCCAGAAGAGTCCCAGGCAAAGTGAAATGAATTTGTCACCTAATTCACAGGCAATGAGATGCCGCTGAGGAAATCTGATCAGGAGGGTGACACAATATATCTCTTGGATCACAGGTCAAATGAGGGTTCTGGAGGGAGCTGTCTCTCAACCTGCCCTGGACCAGGTTGGATGCCAAGTCCACAGCTTCCGGCACTCCTTCTAGGCAGTCACGCTGCTCTTAGAATGCTGCTTTGGGGTCTTTCCTCCTTAAAGACAGGTGGCTGATGACAGCATGAGCCTCACACGTCAGGTTTCCTTAGTTCCCAGCAGAACACGATACAACATTCAATAAATGTCCATAGATGATGAAGGTCTGGGGTTGTTGGAATTGACACTTCTGTTCCTTAAAACTACAAAACTCATCAAGAATGTAGCATGGAACTTTGTGCATTTTTTTTGACCAACATTTCCCTATCCCCTCCCCCGCCCCCATCTCTGGGAAAATTCTACTCTCAACTTCTAAGAGTTTGACCTTTCCAGATTTCACATGAAGGAGAGATCCTGTGGGGTTTGTCTTTCTGTGCCTAGCTTATATGTCCTCCAAATTCATCTCTGTTGTCTTAAAATGATACGAATTCCTTCTTTTCAAAGGCCGAGTAGTATTCCTTTGTGTGTGTATGTTTATTTATATATATCTACCCTGTTTTTATCTCTGTGTCTCTGTATCTATCAGCCTATACCACATTTTCCTTATCCACTCATCTATCGATGCACACTTAGGTTGTTCCCATGCCTTGGCTGTTGGGAATTGTGCTGCAGTGAACTGAATATTTACATGCAGATAGCTCTTTGACAACCCGTTTTTATTTCCTTTGGAGATAGACCCAGTAGTGGGATGGTTGGAGCACATGGCAGTTCCATTTTTAATTTTTTGAGGACCCTCCATACTATTTTCCAAAATGGCTATGGTCATTTGCACTCAATTTCAATTAGACAAGAGGAATAAGTTTGTGAGGACTTTTGCACAGCAGGTGACTATAGGTAATAATAATGTATTGTATATTTCAAAATTCTAACAGTAAATATTTAATATATTTAATTTTCAATATTAAAAAGATAAGAGAGATGATGGATTTTTAACCTGATCTAATCATTTCATATCACATACATATATCAAAACACTATATTATATCCCACAAATACACAAAATTATGTGTCAAATAAAAATAACATTAATAAAAAATTTAGAAAGGAGTGTATTATGAAAACAGTTAACACAGGGCTTGGGCAGCATAAGATCAAAACCATGAAATCTTAGTGGAATGTGAATCTGAATGGCAAGAAGGAGATGTGTCACTATGGGCTGGGGGCGGCTGTTAGCTAACTAACAAGCCGTATTAGTTAGTTGTATTTATTATTATTAATTTGTTAGTTGTCTAACTTTAGTATTTTAGTGCTTTATTGTTTCATTTTAGGATGGAGAACAGGTTCTGTGATGTGGTCCTAGGGGATCCAGATAGTCCGTAGATGGAGGTCAAGGTGACCAGTGCTGAGATGGGGCTGTGGGATCCCTAAGGAGGCCCCTGACATGGCCCTGCACAGAGAAGTGGGACTGGTTGTCCCCAAGCCTGCATATTCCTTCTGCCTTGGCTGCAGGCAGATCACGTCACCTTTCTGAGCTGGAATTGCCCCACGTGTTAAACCCACTTCTGTCTGGTGAAAAGAGAGTGAAAGGGGAACTCTTAAACTGTGGGTGGAAATGTAAATTAATACAGCTGGTGTGGAAAATGGTGTGGAAGCTCCTCAGAACGTCAGGAACAGAGCTATCGCACCACCCAGCAGCAGGTCAAAGAGACATCTGCACTCTCAAGCTCATTGCATTAGTAATCACAATAGCCAAGCTACGGAACCATCCTAGGTCCCCACTGACAGACGGGTACAGAAAATGCGGTTTACATATATTATTCAACCATAAAAGAGGATGAAATTTTGTTATTTGTAACAATATGGGAGCATGGAGGACATTATGTTAAGTGAAATAAGTCAGACCCAGAAAGACAAAGGCCACATGTTTTCACTTACATGTAGATGTTAAAATAGTTGATCTCATAGAAGTAGAGAGTGGCACGGAGGTCCACAGAGCCTGGGAAGGGTGGCAGGAATGAGATGGAGAGAAGATGGTTAAGGGGGACAGGGGTGCAACTGAAAGAAGGAATAATTTTAATTTCCATAGCCCTGCAGGATAATATAGTTGACAATAATGACTTACATATTTCAGAATACTGAATATTCCCAGCACAAAAGAATGATCAGTGTTTGAGGTGATGGAGATGGCAATTACTCTGATCCGATCATTATACATTGTAGACATGAATTGAAATGTCACACCGTACTCCATAAATATGTATGACTGTTTCATGTCAATTAAAAAAGAAAAACCCCACCCTACTCCTGAGGGTGAAATGAAATGATCTCTGCAAAGTGGCCTGGCACCACCTTACCATTTGGCAGACTTGGATTCAGACCCTGGTCTTGGAGCTGTGGACATGAGGTCATCCCTGCTGCCTCCATGGCTGCACGTGGCAATGACTTGGGGAGCTCTTTTTTTTTTTTACTTATTTATTTAACTTTTAATTTTTATTTGTTCTAATTAGTTATACATGATAGCAGAGTGCATTTCATTTCCTTGTACACAAATGGAGCACAACTTTTTACGTCTCTGGTTATATGTGACATAGAGTCGCACCATTTGTGCATTCATACATGTATGAATGTAATGTACCTAGGGTAATGATATCCTTCTCATTCCACCATCTTTCCTGCTCCCGTGTCCCTTTCCTCCTACCCCTTTGCCCAATCCAAAGTCCCTCCATTATTCCCATGCCTTCTCCGCACATTATGGATAGCATCCACTTATCAGAAAAAACATTCTGTCTTTGGTTTTTTGGGGATTGGCTTACTTTGCTTAGTATGATATTCTCCAACTCCCATGCATTTACCTGCAAATGCCATAATTTTATTCTCTTTTAATACTGACTGCGTGTGTATCTCTCTCTCTCTCTCTCATCTCTCTCTCTCTCTCTCTCTATATATATATATATATATATATATATATATATATATATATCACAGTTTCTTGATCTATTCTTCTATGGAAGGGCATCAAGGTTGGTTCCACAGTTTAGCTATTGTAAATTGAGCTGCTATGAACATTGATGCGGCTGCATCACTATAGTATGCTGATTTTAAGTTCTCTGGGTATAGACTTGGGGAACTCTTAATGACCTGGAAACCTGGACCCTCCTCCAAAGATTCTGATTTAAGTGATCAAGCTGGGGTCTCAACCTTGTATTTGGAAGCGAGAGAGAGAGAGAGAGAGAGAGAGAAACTCCAAGGTGATTTGAATGTATTAAGAGTTGTATTGAAGGGCTGAATATGAATGACCAGTTTTGGGGAAGAGACAAATAATAAGTAGACAAGTTAGTGCATGAGATAATATGATGGTGACATGTTTAAAATGAAAATAGACCCAGAGAAGTGATAGAGAACCCCTGAAGGAGGCAGCAGGATGTTTGAGTCAAATCCTGGGAAGTGGAGGTGCTCAACCCACGTGGCCACCTCCTCCTTCCCTTCCAACAGCAGTTCACCAAGGTGGCTGTATGCTGGAATCCCCCAGAGAACTTAAAAATATCAAGGCAAGCCCCCACTCCTACAGACCTGACTGGGTTGGTGGGACCCAGGCCACATGGAACACAAAATTAGTCACAGTGACCACCTGAAAGTGTACAGTTCAATAGCATGAAAGTACATTCATGATGTAGTGCAACTGTATTCCAAATAGAAGCTCTGCACCCATTAAAGCAGTCTCTTCCTTTTCTCCCTTTTCTAGCCACTGGAAACCTTTAATATACTCCATGTACCTATGGACTCGCCTATTATTATTTTTCGATTTGCTTATTCTTACTTATGATTGCCAAAAGGTGGAAATAACACAAATGTTCATCAGTGGATCAACAACACATTGTATGTTCGTACAATGGAATATTATCCAGACACAAAAAGAATGAAGCCCTATCTATGCTACACTGTGGATGAGTCTTGAAAATACAAAAGCCAGGCACTAAAGACCATGTGGTGTAACTGGTGGTGGGGTATCTTATCACTCTTAATGTCACATTGGGTTTCAGTTGGTAAGGGATTAATACTGCATTGTTCACAATCAGGTAACAATGACATCCTGAAACTTCCTATCCTTGGACTAACATCTCAAAGTTTCATTGTTATAAGAGGAACATATTTTAGTGAACTATTGCACAGCATTGTGACTTTAGTTAATAATGACATATTTTATATTTTAAAATTATTAAAAGAATAAATTTGAAGTGTCCTTACCACTGAAGCTGACAAGATGTAGTGTTGGATATTCTTAGCCTCATTTAATCATTTCACAATGTACAGCTAGATCTCTGTATTCATGGGTCTCACATCAGTACATCCAACTGTTAATTGAAAAATATCTGCAAAATATTAAGTCTGTACTTAACATGTACAGATATTTTTCATTATTTACTAAATGACATAGTATAGTAAATATTTACATAGTATTTACATTTTACTAAGCATTCCAAATAACCTAGAGAGGATCTAAAGAGAGGATGTGTGTAGATTAAATACACATAAAATGCCATTTTACAGAAGGTACTTGAGCGTCCGTGGATTTCGGTATCTGTGGGACGACTCTGTACACATATCAAAACATCACACTGTATCCTGTAAATACATGCAATTATTATTTGTCCCTTAAAAATAAAATAAAAGTATACTATTCATTAAAAACAAACAAACAAACAAACCTAACCAATGGCAGTCTGACTTATAGCTCAAGTAGAGGTGAGTGGGGATCTTCTGGTCCCCAGGCAGCCCTCTCTCTGGTTATTTTTCAGCGCAGTGAGAGATGCTATGTGCTTCCTAGGTACCATTTTCCTAACAGTTCTCAGGCGTGGTGGATTTTTCCTGCTTTTACACATGGTCAGAGAATGGTCCTGCACCAATTGCTCATGCCACCCTGGGCACATCCATGATTCCACCTCTGCAGTCACCGAGCCTTTTCTCTGCCAGGTGCCTGCATGCTCACCTTTTTTTTTCACCAGTGCATAATTCCATCTGAATCCCGATCTTGACCTCTGAGGGCCTCTTTGCCTATGTTGCGAGCCTTAGCAGTGAGACCTCACCATCCTGATGAAAGAAGGTGGTGTTGCTCAAAGACTTCTGGCCCCATTCCAGCATCCCAGCTCTCTTGGAGAGTAAACAACACAGGGCCCAACAAGATGAGACGGCATCTGGACAGGCAGGATTCTGTCGGCCACAATCTGGGAAGACGCCCAAGTGCTTCAGGCATTCCTTCTCTCTCTGAAGGTATCAGAGTTTTGCAAGTCATTGAGCTTGCGATACAACAGGGAGGGCAGCTGTGCATCTATAATTTTTTCAGTCACCCATTCAGAGCATTTTATTTTTTATCCTCATTCATTTATTGCCACATTCACTCACAGTAAAATATCCAAATGTGTTTAATACTGATGGTAATACTGGTAGTACTTGTTGTGGGTTGAAAATCTTGATTTTATTTGCACGTATACTTGCAACTCAGCTTAGTACAGGAGGTTGATCAAGGCAAGGAATACATATCACACATGTTACTTTTTAAAAACATGTTTTTTTAATTTGTAACTGGCATAATAACTGTGCATGTGTATAAAGTACAGTGTGACATTCCAATACAGGTGTACCTACCATCTCAAATGTTTACTGCACATGTTACTTTCCAAAACAAAACCATTTTATATATATATATATATATATATATATATATATATATATATGCATANTTATATATATATATATATATATATATATATATATATATATATATATATGCATATATTTAGCTTGTCAATCAGTGACACGGAATCCTACATTTCAGGTAGGATAAATATTCCTTTGCTTGACTTTTTACTTTCCTAAGCTACTGGATTAAGAGACACTCTCTATTCCTCAAACATTGTAAACATGAAAACTAATCCTGCCAACAACTGTGCAACTCCAGAGAAAAATGAAGGTTTAAGAAAAATTAAGTTGGTGTCAAAAGTGGAGCAACTGGGCTCTGAGGCTACTCTCCCAGACTCCTCAGTCCTCTTATTTTTCTTGTCCATAAATCAAGAGCTAGTTCAATGAAAAAGAAGTGAAAGAAGGGCTTGGCTACCCTGCAAGCCCACCTTGAGGAGGCCAAGTACACCCAGGAGAATCAGGGAGTTGACCAAAACTGCTCTGGGGAAGCTAAATCAGGTTGGTAGCAGTCTTCTTTCTGACTTTGACCTAGTATGTCCACCCTGCACCGCCATGTTTTTTGTTCTGTTCTGCCTCTTGGGAATCCATGTGTAGTTCCAATTCCTACTCATTTGCCATTGATGTTTGTGTGTGTGTGGGGAAATGCAGGTGGAAAGAGATGAAGATACAAGTGGGAAATCTTCACTGCAGCAAGCACATAAAATTGAGTAGGAGGCAGATAGAGCAGAATGGCAAAGGATGTTTGCATTGCAATTCAACTCTCAGCTTGGATTCCTGACCCTGGTGACTTGCCTTATGTAACCTCTTCGTGACTCTGTTTCCTTATCTCTAAAGAGCACCTTTTCAGAGTTGTTAATACATCTAAAACACTTAGGGGAGTTTCTGTGGGCTAAGAGGACAAATACTCAGCAAATATCTCCTGAATTCATACTCTTTCCCCTCCAACTCCACTTCCTCTGTCTTAGCTGAGATGGGTAACATCCATGATCTGGGCAGTAGATGCACAGTGGATCTCCAGGAGTTGGTTGTGTGGTGTGGACAAGCCCCTGCCATGCGCTGGGATGAGACCTCTTCACGGTACCCAGGAGGTTGGCCCTGGTCCTCTGGCTGGTGTTTTGGAAGCTGTGTGGTGTGTGCACTATTTGTCTTTTTTTAGGATGAATGTGGAGGAAAGCAGCAGGAAAGGGGGGCAGCCAGAAAGTGATCCAATGCTTGAGCTGAGCCAAGTTTTCTGGGGAGTTCCTCCTCCATATCACTGTGGGAAGCAATGACTTAATTGCAATTAGTGATGGCTGTGGTCGTCGTGCTATTAATGAGGCATGAGATGAAGATAAAAGAATCATTATCATAAGTTCTGGCCATGAACAAGCAGAAATGGCATTTGTGGTTATTTTTGCAACGAAGTCACTAACATGTTTTTGTGTTCAGAAGTGGGTGAGGGAAGCGGTGGGAAAGAACTAGCATGAGGGAATCCAGCAAGTACGGGAAAGGGTGCTTGTGTGGAAAATTACTGCTGGAAAAGCGATTCCAGTGGCATTTCTTGCACAAGACCATTTCTCCACAGAGGGGTGGAGCCAAATTCTCACTGCTGTCAGCAACATACCTACTGATAGGACATCTTGAATCTCAGGGGGATCTACAGAAAGAGACTGAGGTGCAGGACCTGAGAAGCCAGGAGAGGAAAGGTCCATGTGAAATCAGATTTTTCAAATGCTGACTTTATGAAAGTCTCCCCATTGTGGGAAAGAGATGGAGCTGCTTGTGCTGAGAATGCTTAATAGTTAGGTGGTGTTCTTTCTATACTGGGGAATGTTTTGAGGTAGAACTTCCTCTTTCCTCCCTCCTTCCCTCCCTCCCTCCTTTCCTTTTTTTTTCTTTGAGGTGCTGGGGATGAAACCCAGGGTCTCCACCTTGGGGGCAAATGCTCTCTCCCACTGAGCTGCACCTCCAGACCTTTTTATTTTTTGAGACAGGATCTTGTTAAGTTGCCCAGGCTGGCCTCAAGCTTGTGATCCTCCGGCTTCAGCTTCTGGAGTAGCTGGGATTACAGGCATGTGTCACCCTGCCGGGCCACCTCCCTTCCTTTCCTCCTTCTTGCTTACAGTTATTGTCTGACTACTGTGTGACAGTCCTGATGGATATAAAAGATTAAAAAAAAAGTCACAGTCATTCTGTTACCTAATTTCAGAAGTGACATCTCCTCACTTTTGTCATGTTGTTATTCATGGGAAGCAAGTCACTGGGTCAAGAAGGATGAGACCATACAGATGCGACTACCAGGAGGTGGGGACCCCGGGGAACAATGTCAGAGGCTGCTGACCACAAAAGGAATGATGTCACTTGCCACAACATGGGTGGATGTGGAGGACCTGGTGCTAAGTGAAATAAGCCAGGCACAGAGAAACACCTCAGGTATGATCTTGCCTATGATTAGAATCTAAACCAGCCAAACTCAAAGAAGCAAAGAATAGAAAGGGTGCCAGGGATGGTGTGGGGAGGGGAAAAGGGGAGATGGTGGTCAGTGTGTAAAAAGTCTCAGGTTAAAGATGAATAAGTCCTGGGGATCTAGTGTACAGCATGGGGCCTATGATTGATGATCCTTTATTGTATACTCAAGAATGAGCTATGCTGGTATGTTTTAGTAAACCTTTTAAAATCAACATGTATGGATTGTACCTATCAGTTCAGTGTAACATTTACATGCAGGCATATAACACGCACTGATCAAATCCTACTTCCTTTTCCCTACCTTCTTCCTTCCTAATGAATGGGTACGATGGATCTCATGTTAAGTGTTCTTACCTCAAAAGGAAAATAAGACAGAACAAACAAATGAGGTGGAAGGAAAATTTGTGATATTGATTGTGCTGATGGCTTCATGGGTGTATACTTATCTCTCCGTATATCAAGTTATAAACATTAAAAATTTATAGCTGATGGATGCCAATAATACCTCAATAAAGTGGTTTAGAATATGATGAATTGTCTCAAAAAATTAGTAGGCTTCAGGCTAGGGCTGTAGCTCAGTGGTAGAGTGCTTGCCTAGCATGTATGAGGCACTGGGTTCAATCCTCAGCACCACATGTAAATAAACAAACAAGTAAATAAAACAAAGGTATTGTGTTTATCTACAACTAAAAAAATAAGTTAGTAGGTTTCAGTCTGTTGTTTTTTGGTTAGTTCCAATGGTTAGGAAAAACTATAGCCAAAGAGTTTGTCTAAATATACTTAAATACTTAACATGCTTGAAATACATCTCTTCAAATTTTTCCAGCAGAATTTTATCTCCTTCTATTTTTTTCTTTCTTAAAATTGGGGTAAGATTCATAAAACATACAATTTACACTTTTTAAAAATTTATTCATCTATTTTTTGGTGCTGGTGATGATTTAACCCAGGATCTCCTGCGTGCCAGGCAAGCATTCTACTACTGAGCCTCACCCCAGCTGGAATTAACCATTTTAAAGGCAACAGTCAGTGACATTTACTACACATGCAGTATTGCACAACCACCATCTATTTCTAATTCCAAAACATTTTTATAACCTAAAAATAAACATGTGCTAATAATAAGAAAATAATTTCAACTTCAGAGTTGACCCTGAGAGGCACTTAATTTTGACACAGTGGAGTACTTCTTTGTCATGGCAGGGGGGCCTGTCTTGTGTCCTGTGGGACACTAGCACTACCTGTGGCCTCTACCCACTAGATGCCAGATGCATCTTCCATGCCCCATTGTGGCAGTCAAAATGTATCTAGGGGGTGACTCAAAATGGGGTTGGGAGGGAGAGCAAGGGAGGAAGATTACCTCTAGATAGGGAATAGGGGTGGGAGGGAAAGGGAGGGAGAAGGGGAATAGCATGGGTGGTGGAAGGAGACCCTCATCATCATACAAAATACATGTATGAAGACGTGAATTTGGTGTCAACATACCTTATATATAATCAGAGAAATGATAAATTACTGTATAATGGTATATTAATAATTGTAATGCAAAAAAATGTATCCAGGCATTTCCAAGTGTCCCCTGGGGGACAGAATCACCTCTGGCTGGGAACCACAGTTTTAACCCTCTGTGAGACTCCGCAGCACAACCTCTTTGTACTTGATTGCTTCTGCATCAGAACGTATCCCTTCCATGGTTAGACATGTACCATCTAATGGGACAGGCTCTCTTTTTTGGGGGCATGTAAATGTTTTGGAATTAGATAGAGGTGATAATTATAAAACACCGTGAATGAACTAAATGACATTAACCTCAAAATGGCTAATTTTATGTTATGTGAATTTTACTTCATTAAGCAAAAAAGCATAGGTCCCCCCCGCCCCCCTTATGGGCACTTTCCTGCAGGCCAGACACTGGGGCAGATGACATACAATATTCCCTCAATGGATCCTCGCAGCAACCTGCTGAGAGAGGTGCTTTTGTAACAGTGGTCCCTTCACCTTCTGAATATAACCCTCATTCCTCTAAGGTTTATTAAAAAAAATTTTTTTTTTCTCTCTTCTCCTCTCTCCCCCTCCCTAACAAGATTAGGCAGACAGTGTTCTCTTTTCTTCCCCTAGTTAACTGCCCTTGAACACACCCACTCCAGGAAGGAGATGCCTGCTGAGGATCTGGGAAGTGAATACCTCCCAAATTAACAAGTGAATCCTAACAAGTCATGGGGTACCCTGGGACCCCCTGCCAGAGCACACCTGGAATGTAACCCTTGAAGTTCCTATAAAACCCCCCTGTCCCTCCTGATAGGGAAAGTCACAGCCTTTGGGACTGGAGTCTCCTGTGTTTCTTCTTTGCTAGTAAAGCAAAAAACCTTCTTTTTCCTTTTTTTCTCAAAACAGTGTCCATTGGCATTGGCTGGCATTAGGGACAGAAACTGAGCTTTCGGTTACACTTTAACCAACCTCAGTTTTACAGGTGAGAAAATGGAGGTTAACAAGTGAGCAAGATGTCTGAGGCAACACAGCTAGAAAGGGTCAAGCTCATATCTGCTTCTCTTCCCTGCAGATGCTGGATTGCCTCACAGCTCTGCCAGTCTCCTATTTTTTCAGGAAAGTTGGAGAGATAATAAGGAAGGCAGCATGATTGTGGTGAGTCAGATGGCACCTTACACAGGGATTTTCCAATTCTCAAATGTAAAATTAGTTAATGCAACAGTCCCAGAAACATGCTGCAAACTTTAGGTTAACTTCATAATGTATGTGTTTAACAAATATTTAACCAACGTCTGCCGTGTGTCAGGTACTCAGAATACAGAGGGATCCAAGTAAGACTCTGTGCCTCCCTATTGCAGATATTTTGGGGGCCTCATCCATATCTTCTTAGCACTGTTTCCATGCTGCAGTGATTTCCTATAATTTTAAGTTGCCTCAGCATTCACATGAGTTTAACTCTCATCCTAGAAGCAGGGCTCAGTTACCCTCGACAGTTTCCAGTTCTCCATTTCCTCTCAGGTCATCTGTGTGGCCATTCCAGACACCTGCCTTAGCCACCTCCTGCTGCCCATGTCCCTACCTAATAGCTAGATACAGCTACTTGATTCACTCTCCTGACCCTACTCTCCGCATGGATTGTACAGCTACATGGCCACCACCTCAGTCACAGCACGACCTCCTGGAACTTGTGCCTGCTTGCTTTTGCATCACCAGCTAAAACTCCCTGCAGAAAACCTGTTTGGATAGCACCCCGTACCCAGTAATGGCAGTGGTCCCCCAGTCCCTCTGTCTCTCTCTGTAGCCCCTGACCTCTGTGGGTATGGTGCCCAGATGTGCTATGTACCCCAGGACCGTTAAGTAATAAAGTCTTCATTTCCAGCTCGTGTCTCTCCTAATCATTGAAAGAGTGTTCTCCAGCTTAAAGATCCTAAATTAAAACTTGCACACTGGCTTTCCCAACTGCCAGTTTCAGAAACTCCCAGCTTGAGAATTACCTCTGGCCACCAAAGCTGGCTTGGCCCATGAAAAGGGCAGGTCAGAAATAAACTCCATTCCCCTGGGAGCATCACTCTCTGACTGACTGCAGTTAGTCAATATATATCCCAGCTTTCTTAGTCTTTGGTTAAAATAATCCAGACACGTTTTTCACACTACCTCTAGAAGTCTCTAGGAGGACTGAGCCTCAGTACCTATAGTAGTAACTTATCTAACACCCCTTTCTGACCACCTCTCTTCTCTGTATCACTGCTCTGCTTCTGTACAGGAGACTCCTGGGACTGCCTTCCAGGCAAACTTCTTACACTTGAATTCTTATTTTGGGGTTTGCTTCTAAAGCACTCTAAACCAAAGCTGTACTTGCAGGGATCCTATGGTCACTGGGTGTCCTGATCCTTAGAGCTTGTGAGTGTTAGCTTATGTGGCCAAAGGGACTTTGTAAATGTGACTGAATTAAGGATCCTGAGATGGGGAGGTTATCCTGGATCATGCAGGAAGGCTCAGTATCATCATAGGGATCCTTATGAGATGCAGCAAGATGGCTGGTATCAGAAGGGAATTGATACAAGCAAAGAGCCAGAGTCGGGGAGAGGCTTTAAGATACTGCTGCTGACTTTGAAGATGGAAGAGGCAATCAGCCAAAGAATGCAGGCGATCTCTCGAAGCCGGAAATGGCCAGGAAATGGGTTTCTCTAGGAACCTCCAGAGGGATCACATCCCTGTGAACACCTTCATTTCAGGCCAGTGAACCCACTTTGGCTTTCTGGCCTCCAGAACTTTCTTAAGGCATCTATTTGTGTTGTTTTAAGCCAGTATGCTTGTGGTAGTTTGTTACAGCAATAATAGGAAACTTATTCAGAAGTGAAAATGGCTGTAAGTTGAAGTGTTGGGTGGAGGGAGATTGCTGAGATTGGGAGAGCGAGCAGGTGTAGGTCGGTTATGTGGCCTCATGGGCTACAGTAGAACTGTGTGGTAGGAGCAGTGGGTGCCGCTGGGGTGGAGGTGGCAACTGGTCTGCTCTGTAGAGTAGAATGGCTGCCCTAAGATGTGCTCTGCAATGTGGACAGAGATGGCAGCTGGAGAACCAGACAGGGCGTTGTTAGGACCGTCTAGTCAAGAGCTGGTGGTGGCTTGGACTAAACAGTGAGTGGGGAGTAGAGCAGGAGATGGAGGAAAACAGATGAATTTAAAATTGGTATACTCTGGTTGCCGCAGGTGGTTTGCTATAGTCTGGATGTGGTTTGTCCCCTAGGAGTTCATGTGTTGGAAGCTTGGTCCCCAGCATAGTGATGCTAAGAGGTAATGGGACCTTTAAGAGGTATACCTGGTGGAAGTCCTTAGGTCATTGGGGGGCATGCTCTTGGAAGGGATTAGGTAGCTCTCCTGGGATCCTGAGATCTAGTACGAGTTGTTCTAAGAATGAGTCCAATGCCTGAATCCCTCTCTGGCTTCCTGTTTTGTGATGTAATCTCTTGTCTGTGCATGGGCCATCTGCCACGAGATCCTTACTGGAGCTGATGCAGGTGCCATGCTTGCGAACCTCCAGAACTGTGAGCTGAATAAAACTCTTTATAAAGTTGCCCAACTTCAGGTACTTAGTTATAGTATTGATAAATGGACTAAAAAGGGGTGCAAATAAAGCCTTCTCTTCATGCCTAACACGGTGTGTGGTCTTAGCCCATGCTATTGAATGATTTTGGTCAAGTGACTAAAGGAGTGAGATGGATTGGGAGATGGATGTGCCCACTATCTAAGGAGAAAGTTGCAGGGCCAGATTTTGGGTTTCATGGGCCCGAGGTACTTTTACTTTTGTGGGCCACTTTACCTATAGAAAATCTTTAAAAATTCAAAGTGGCAGTGACATAGCCCACACAAAGCCTCTGGAGTAGTTAAAAATCATAGCCAGAAAGTAGAATGAAAGTCACCAGGGGCTGAGGAAAGAGGGAATGGGTATACAGTTTTCATTTTGCAAGATGAAAAGCGTTCTGGAGATGGATCGTGGTGATATTGTCCACCAATGTGAATGTACTTAAAGCCACTGAACTGTAGTCTTAAAAATGACTAAGATGATAAATTTTAAGTTATGTATATCTTATTACAAAATGAAAAACTGGAAAAACCTGCATCAGTATAAAGAATATAATCTGGGCTGGATTTTAAAGTTTTGATAGTTTTAACATTCATAATTTTACATAATGGAACATATCATGTATATGCAGTATAAGATACATTCATCATATTTATTATTTACTCATATTTTTCTTCTTTCAAAAATATTAGAATGAGCTGGGCACTGTGGTGTATACCTGTAATCCCAGTGGCTCAGGAGGCGGATCCCAAGTTCAAAGCCAGCCTAGGCAACTTAGCAACTTTCATTTGTGTGTTGTGTGTCCAATGCACAATTCAGTCCTGGGGATCTGGCAGCAGAGAATGGATGCATTTCAACATTGGTGTGTATTGGGTGCTCCTGGGGAAATGCAGCTCTCTAGACCTAGCCCTCTGAAATTTAGCTTCTGTAGGTCTAGAATGTGGCCCAGGAATCTGGATCCTGGTCAAGCACTCTAGGTGTTCCCATGCAGAGGATGCCTGGACTATTCTTGGGGATAAGAAACATCACCAATTTTTAATTTTATTTATTATTAACATGTATTAATTACACACATTAATGGGACTCACATGGATGGAATGTGCATTGATAAAATCCAACAATCCAACCACCTTTTCCCACCTCCTGCCCCCACCCCTCCTAGTCTCTAGAAATCACTACTTTAGGCTGACCTTGTTTTTAGTTTCTACATAGGAGTGAGAATACATGGTACTTACCTTTCCTTTTCTGGTTTATTTCACTTAACAAAATAATCTCCATTTCCATCCATGTGGCTACAAATGACAAGATTCCATTCTTCTTTATGGTTGAATAATATTTCATTGTGCACATGCACCACATTCTCTTTTTCCAGCTGTTGACAGACACCGACCGATGTGATTCCATATCTTTACTATTGTGAATAGTGCTACAGTAAGTGTGAGTGTTCAGCCATCTCTTTGATATGCTGGCTTCATTTCCTTTGGATTTATACCTGGGGTGGGATAACTGGATCATGTGCTAGACCTATATATATACATTTTTGAGGGTCCTCCATGCTGTTCTCTATGGTGGCTGTACTTATTTGAATTCCCATCAACACTATCTGAGTTTCTTTTTCTCCATATCCTCACCGGCATTTGTTATTTTAGTTTTCTTGATGATAGCCATCCTGGCTGGGGTGAGATGATATCTCATTGTAGTTTTGATTTGCATCTCCCTGATGGCTAATGATATTGAGCATTTTTCATGTCTTTGTCAGACCTATCTGTAGCAAAACCTTCCCACAATTACTAGCACCTTGTATTTCTTCTTTTGAGAAAAGTCTACTTTGAGTAGTTGCCCATTTTTAATTGGATTACTTATTTTTCATTATTAAGTTTTTTGAGTTCCTTATATATTCTAGGTATTTACCATCTGTCATGTAGTTGACAGATATTTTCTCCCGTTCTGTAAGCTGTCTTCACTCTCTTGATTTTTTTCCTTTGCTGTGCAGAAGCTTTTTAGTTTGCTATAATTCCATTTGTCAGTTTTTACTTTTGCTGCCTGTGCTATTAGCCATGCACACAGTCTTTAAACTTCAGGGGTAGCCCCATGCTTGCTGGGTGGCATACACAAATCTTGCCACTGCTCTGAGACAATTTCCTCTTTTCTCACGTGGGGATGACGCCCATCTTTTTTTTTTTTTTTAATTTTTTTTTATTGGTTGTTCAAAACATTATAAAGCTCTTGACATATCATATTTCATACATTAGATTCAAGTTGGTTATGAACTCCCAATTTTACCCCAAATACAGATTGCAGAATCACATCAGTTACACATCCACATTTTTACATAATGCCCTATTAGTAACTGTTGTATTCTGCTACCTTTCCTATCCTCTACCATCCCCCCTCCCTCCCCTCCCATCTTCTCTCTCTACCCCATCCACTGTAATTCATATTTCTCCTTGTTTATTTTCCCATTCCCCTCACAACCTCTTATATGTAATTTTGTATAACAATGAGGGTCTCCCTCCATTACCATGCAATTTCCCTTTTCTCTCCCTTTCCATCCCACCTCATGTATCTGTTTAATGTTAATCTTTTCTTCCTGCTCTTCCTCCCTGCTCTGTTCTTAGTTGCTCTCATTATATCAAAGAAGACATTTGGTATTTGTTTTTTAGGGATTGGCTAGCTTCACTAAGCATAATCTGCTCTAGTGCCATCCATTTCCCTGCAAATTCTATGATTTTGGATGACGCCCATCTTATGGTGTCCCTGTCTGTTACTGAGAGCCTGAAGCTCATGCCTGGGGAAACAGCTGAAATCTCAGCTCTGAGGCAATGCAGGGGATTGTGCAAATGCAGATGGGAGTACTACATGAGCTGTGGTGAACTGGGGGCTGAGTCAGCAAGGACAGGGGTGGCAGGCTCCAACCTACAGGGCAAGGCACTGCTTGCAAAAACAGCATTTGCATCCCCACGCAAGGTTTCTGGGAATCAAAAAGGGAAAAGGTGCCTGCAAATGGACCATCCCTGCCCCAGGAAGGATCTGCAATAGACTCAAAAGCCATTGGGTGGTTCTACCCATCAGGACACCAGCCAAAGGAGGGAGCGGGTAGAAGCACTTAATCTCCAGCACCCACACCACAGCAGTGCAGAATTGGCTGTTTGCTTTCCTAACTTCCTGTTTGCTTCTTGGTTCTTTCAGACCTACCTGTAGCAAAACCTCCCCACAATTACTAGCACCTTGATACTGAGTTATCCTTTAATGTTTTCCTACCCACTACTCACATCTTTGTAAATATAGTCATTTCTTATTATTCATGGTGACTATGTTTCTTAAAGTCCCTGTGAACATTCAGTCAGTAAATATGGAACCATGGCTCCTGGACAGATGCTGGGGCAGGCTCCTTTGAGCCTCTGGTCACACTTTTTGTCAACTGATCAATACATAACCTTGTTTTATGTGTTTCTGCCAAAAGACAACTTATTTAATAGACATTGTTGATGCATTTAGGGTGAGCTCACAGCCAGCAGCCATATTCTCATGCTTGAATGAATCTTCACCATCATGCATATGTTTTGTTTCCTAAGGAACACCACCCCCTCTTGTACTTAGGGACATTAGGCAGCAGTAACCCTGGGGCATTTTAAACCCTATTATCTGTAAAAGCATAAAAAAAGCAAAGCATACTTCAAGGAGGACCCTTGGCTCAAGTGAGGGCTGAAATAAGCAGGCGGAGCATCACCTGGTTTGACCCCAGCTGGGGGACGTGCATGTCGTGTGGTTAAGCTTTCTCAGGGCTCTGTGCATGCCCACAAAAGCACCATGAGGATTGATTTTGAAGTTACAAAAAAATTTTAGTGAGTAGGTGAATTCCCAAAGATGGAGTCTGCGATTGGTGAGGATGGACTGTCATTTCTTTATTAAACATCTTCAAATCAAGCCTGCCATCTACTTCTGGTTGCTCTGTAGATTGGTACAGGGAGGAAGGGCCTGAAGGAGAGAGACTGGTGAGGAAGTCTGAACCCCAGGGAGCCCCCATGGCTCTCAGTCTGTGGGGTCCCTCTTGAGATGAGGGAGTTGGCCGTGATACTCAGTGATTCAGAGTCAGAGATAGTGGGTTTGAGCCCCAGATTTACTCTCTTTGCTGTGAATTTCTCCGTCCAATGGCATAGTTTACTCCATCTCCACATGGCTGTCATGAGGCCCAATGATCCTGGTCCAGGCTTGCAGTGGGGAGCAAGGGAAAGGTGTGGGGTTGTAACAGGGACCTAGAGAGGCTGCCTTTGCTAAAAGCAGTGACTCTTTCCTTAGGCCTTTAGGTGTCCCATGAGTAACTAAAAGGGTAAAGCTTGGCCCCTGTGCCTGCATTTTATATCTCTGTCTCCTTTATCACCTTAAACTTTGTGGCACTGCTCAGCTTTGCACGTAGGCATGTTAATCCTTTAAGGAGTGCTCATCTAAAAACTAGTAATACAAGGTTTGTTAGCCCTGAATTTATCTAACCTATCTCGTCTCTCTTCAAGACTGAGAAAAGATTTGTAGAGACGTTTGACTGTCAGGTTTTATAGCCTCAGACTCCTGGGTGGGGCCCAGAAGTCTTCAGTCATTGTCTGACACCTTCGAGGAACAGCAGGAGGCAGGCACATCACCCCACAGTGATGCTGTCGCCAAGCCGGAGCAGTCATCTCATGATCACCGGTGATGGATAAATGTCCTGAGCAACAAGTGGGAATTGCTCCCCTCAAGCCACAGGACTTCTCTAGAGCTTCCTTGCAGAACCAGGACTGAACTAAAGATCAACATGACCACAGTTTGACCAGACCAGACCAGACCTCTCGCCCCCGGATCCAATTCTTCTTCTATTTAAGCCAAGAGCTCCATCAGCACCCTGAAGACA
The DNA here is from genome assembly GCF_001458135.2 of Marmota marmota marmota. NCBI lineage: Eukaryota > Metazoa > Chordata > Mammalia > Rodentia > Sciuridae > Marmota > Marmota marmota. Next base: position 4,057,876 of record NW_026000241.1, on the reverse strand, counting down.
GGGCTCACATGCTGAATCTCCCTTTGCCTCCCCTACATGGCTTTACTGATTAAAGTTCTTTTCCTGCTTTTCACCATTACCTTTCTGTTTGCCGTATAGGAAAATGGCCAGACCTGGTTTGTTGGGACTCTGGGAGTCAGGCCTCTGGCCTAGGACTCTGGTTACAGAGTTTAAAGTTTGCCTTATCCCTTGTTGACCTTGTAGCCTGGGACAAGTTGTAATATCCTGTAATATTCTTCATTTTACAGGTTATGTTTCTGAACCGTCATTTCCTTCTCTGTGAAATGTGCTGTGTCCATGTGACTGGCTGGCTTTGCTAAAAAGACACCAATATTCATGAGGGCCATTCTCCCTTGGGCACTGCCAGCTCCATAAGGAGGGACACATTTGGCTTAGTTCTTGCTACTCCAGCACACAGCAGTTCCTTAGGAAATACAAGTCGTGCCTGGGCGTCTGTGGGGATTGGTTTCAGTACCCCTGTGGACACCAAAATCTGCAGGTGCTCAAGTTCCTTATACAACGAGGTGAGGTGTTTGCACACGACATTATCCTCCCACACACAACTCTTCTGTAGGCTTTCGATCACCTAGATGACTTAGAATACCTATCACAATGTAAATGCTATAAAATAATCATGATATTATATTGTTTCAGGAATAAGGACAAGGAGAAAGTCTGCACATGTTTAGAACAGACATTTTTTTTTTTTCTGAATGTTTTTGATTCAATTTTGGTTAAATCTACAGATGCAGGACACACAGAGATAAGGAGGGCTGGCTGTGTTTGTGGTTGTAATGAACACCTCCTTTGCTATCTATATCACACCCTGGAATCTGCTTGGAGACAGCAGATAATAACCACAGGCTTAATATGAAGAGTTCTGTGAATTATGACTGGAGGAAAGGAGGCAATCAGGGCAGGCTTCCTGCAGGAGGCCACCCTGGGGCCTCAACCAAAAGAATCAACTACAATCTCAGCACCTGGTTCAAGGCCTAGCACTTTGTGAAGTGAATACAGATCAGATCTCAGGGGAATTCTGCTTAGAGTGCAGCCTCTGGAGTCAGTGATGAAAATCCCGGCTTTACTATTTACTGTGTGACCTTGGGCAAGATGTTTAACCTCTTGGGTGCCTCCATTCTCCCAACTGTAAGATGGAGATGCTAATAACTTAAATTCACTCACCATATGCTATACGCAGAAATGATGCTACAGGTCTTACCCATGTGAACTCACCTCTTCTTACCATAAGCAAAGGCGTTCCTGTAATATTCTTCATTTTACAGGTTGGGGAGAGATCACCAAGGGACAGCATCTTGCCCAAGGCCAGGCAGCTTAAAACCGGGGAGCCAAGACTTGAATACTTATAATCTGGCCACAAATCTGTTCTGCTAACTACCAGGATGCACTGTCTATAATGTGTTGTATAGTATGTAATTGACATACAGTAGGTATCTAATAAATGACAATTGGTATCTTTAATTATAATTCTGCTATAAGGCGCTTGAAGGAACAATGAATCAGAGGGGAGAGAGGGCCACGGTGCTGGGAGCCTGCTCTCCCAATGGCCCAGCCCGCACAGTCAAGCCAGCTGGGGCTGGGGGCCTGCACGTCACTTGGGGGCCGCGTTGGACTCGGTGGACTCGCTACGCGTCGGCGGAGTGCGCGGGTCCCAGTTATTGACCAGGCGTTGCGCCTGCTCGAAGTACACATGTGGGTGCCTCTGACGAAGACGCAGGCGAACCACGTTGTAGTCCACGTCGTGCCCGATCTTCTTGCAGTTGAGGCTCCAGGTGAGGTCATCGCGCGTGGCGAGCAGCTCCTTTAGGTTCTTTTCCGCGTGCGTGATATGGCGCTGCAGTTTGTCAGTGCCCTGGAGAGGGGGCGGGGCCGTGCTGGGAGACCGCCAGCGGAGCGGAGAGCATGGCGCTACTGGGGTGGGCTGACACACCTAGGCCAGGTGTGCGTGTGTACCGAGAGCAACTGAAGAGCGGGCGAGTCTCAGATGGGGGACGGGGGGGGGGTCCGTCACACTTGGCCAGGTGTGCAGGTGGAAATGCGCAGTCTGGGAAGAAGCATAGCTGAGAGGGGCATTTAGTTGCGGGGTTGGGGGAGAACTGGACTGGGTGTCCCTGAAAAAGAACCCGCAATGGGTTGAACCGAGAAAGGGAATGCACCTGGAGAGTGAGAGAAGGGACGGACCTGGGATGGGGAATGCATGGCGTGCAGGAAGGAGACCGCACAGGCCCGGGATGAGCGAGGGGGGGGCCCTCATCTTGGAAGATAGGGGTTGAAAGGACTGTAGGGCCCCCTCGTGGATAGAATAGAGGCTGACCTGGGTGAGGGGGTCTTACCAGTTCAGGTGTGCTTGAGGAAGTAGTTTTACCTGGGTGGGGCCATGCCTAGCCGGGGCAAGGCTGCGCAAAGGAGGGGACGAGGAGGCGGCGTACCTGGACAAGGCGCGCGGCCTCGGGGAGTTGGGTGCCGACGTGTTTCTGGTGCATGAGAACTAGAGGTCTGTTCAGTTTCTCTCGAGTCGCCAGGTGACTTTTCGACAGAGGACCCTGTCGGAGTTAGGTGTGCGGAACACTGAGTCTCAGTCGACCCCGGCACCGCATCCCGTCGCCATCCCGGTAGACCTTTTCCCTAAACCTTACCTTGATGAGTCCGCGGGTGACGTCCATCTCTTGGTTGAATTTCGTGCACCGGTGGATAGTTCCCCTCATTAGTCCTAACGTCATATTTATTCTTTCCTGGGGGTGGGGAATTGAAGCGGGATCTAGCTTGCTCTCTGTCCCACCTCCTCCCACCGCGGAACTCTTCCACCCCCGACCGCAGCTGCCACCTCCGGGCCGCGCTGGCAGCGTGCACCTTCAGTTCCAACGTTTCGCGCATCTTCTGCGCCAAGGAGGCGCACACACGGTCGCTTATTTGCTGCTGTTGCTTCTGGATGTCCGTCTCATTCTTTGCCATTTCTGCCAAGGTGTCCTTGGACTCCATCAACAACCGCTTAGCTTCGTACAGCGCGTAGGCGCACTCTGCCAATGCACGGGACAAGCGCTGGTGGGCGCGGAGCTGTCCTTTCCCAGATACTAGCTTTCTGCATCTTTCTCTTCACTATTCTCAGGGAGTAGTGGGCCAGGGGGGCTTACTGAGGGGTTGGAAGAAAGTCTAGGGGAGGGGCTGTTAGTGGGGATCCTGAATGGCGTCTTGGGTTGGTTTCCTTAGAATTAGAAACTGAGTAACTGAGTGTGGGGAAGATGTCCAGGGGAAGAAGCTAAGCTAGATGCGCTGGGCAAGACACTGGCTTGTTATTCTCCAGGGAACCGGGCAGCTAAGTGGGTGAAAGGGTGCATCAGTAGTCAAAAGGCACCATGGCACCCACTGTTGTGCACTCCTTCCTGTGGAGCCTACCTGGGGTAAAGGTGCCCACATGGTCAGGAGGAGGCGTTTTCAGGCCCTGAGGACGCGGGGTGGGGGCGCGCGTAAGGTCCACCCACGAGTAGCGGCCGGCCTGCTCCAGAACTTTATCCAGCGGCTGGTTCATGAGTTCCACAGCCTGGAGCCTTTCCTTGCAGTAGAAACCCAGAGCATCGCGACAGGAGGCCAGAGCCTGGGGTCAGTGAAGAGAAAGCGGAGTGTGAGCTGGGAGGTTGAGGTAGGTGGCCCAAAGTGGTTTCTTCGCTTCGGGGGCGCCAGACCGACAGGCTGCAAAGCGTGTCTGTCTCTAAACTAATCCTTTCCAGTTTTTTTTTCCATTTTTCTTTTTTTTTTTTTTTTTGATGCTAGTAATTTAATCCAGGGCTTTGCACATGCTAAACACTTGCTGTACCAGAAGGCCACACCCCCAGCCTTTCCTTCAAGTCTTTTTTTTCCCTTACAAAATAAAATTCTTGTAAAGGATTTTATTTATGGAAATATTTTTTGACTGAATTTATTTCCTCAAAGTTCCAGAGAAATATTTCCTTTATGGAATCGCTTAAAAAATGACATGTATTTTTCATGAAAAAAGATTTTTTTCTCTTTGGTCTACATCACACCATCCTTCAAGGTTCACTTTATTTTTCACTTAAATTTTTATTTTAACTGACCAATAATGACCACATATATTTATGGGATATATATATATATTTAACCTTTCCATCACCATACATACTTATTTTTTTTGTAGTGAGAATACTTAAAATCACAGATTTAAGTGTTTTACCCTAGCTTTATTGAAGCAAAATTAACCCATATAAACAAATATATAATATGAACAACTTGTTTTTTTTTTTTTGGCCTTTTGCAGTGATCCAACCCAGGGCCTTGGGCATGCTAGGCAAGCGCTCTATCACTGAGCTACATCCCCAGCCCCACAGGAGAGTTTTAAGTAGTTGATTAAATGACTCCACAGGGTTTGGCAACACCAGTTTGTTGTTATTTTGAGGCCTGACTTCATCAAAACAGAGGTCTTTTTGCTTATGTATACAGCCATATAAACACCTCCTCCCATCCAGATGCTGTATAGAATCTTTCCACAACCCTGTAGCCTTTTCTGCTTCCCTTCCCTCTCTAGCTCTACTAAGCTAACTTAGTTTTTCCTGTTCTTCAAAGGGTTGGTAAGCCACAGCCTATTTGCCTGGTGGCCTGTTTTTGTAGGTAAACTTCTGTCAGGACAAGGCTATACAGGCCCATTCATGTGGGCAGGGCTCTGGCCATGTTCTTCCCACGGTGGTCATGTTGAGTGGTTATGACAGAGAACGTAGAGTGTACAAGCCTGAAAGTATTTAACATTGGTGCTTTGGTGAAAAGCTTGCTGAATCTAGAACTTCATTATACTTGCAACACACATCACATACATATGAATTATGGAATCACACAGTGACTATCTTTATGTTCAGCTTCTTTCTCTAAATGTGTGATCCCTTTGGCATTCATCCATTTGAGTAATAACATAGACCTAAAACGTCTTTCATTTGTTAGTTCAAATGTTCATCAGGCTCTAATGTGTGATGGACAATGTGCCAGCATGTGGGGATGCAGTTGTTAGCAAATGGAGATGCTCTGGCCAGACCTGGTTCCTACCTAAACGAAGCAAGAGTCAGCATATGCAGAGCAGATTGTCTAGCAAGAGGATCAGAGGAATGGGGAATTGTCCAAAGGGGCACATGGGATCAAGAGAGATTTTTTTTTTTTTTTTTAAATTATAAGGGCTGGGGATGTGGCTCAAGCGGTAGCACACTCACCTGGCATGCGCGAGGCACTGGGTTCGATCCTCAGCACCACATAAAAAATAAAATAAAGATGTTGTGTCCACCGAAAACTAAAAAATAAATACTAAAAAATTCTCTCTCTTTAAAAAAATTATAAAATAGCTGCAACACAAAATTTGCCATTTTAACGAACTTATGTGGACAGTTCAGTGGCATTAAGTCTGTACACAATGTTGTAAACCATTGCCACTGTTCATTTCCAGAACTTTTTCATCGTCCCAAACATTTGTACCCCTTAAAGGGTAACTCCCTGTTTGTTCACTGGTGGGAATGAACAAATAGGAAGGAAATATTGATGATGTTGAAGAAGGTGAGTGCAGAGGTAGATGGGATTAGACTTGCTTCTTGGTATCTGCAGAGGATTGATCCCAGGATCCCCTGCAGATACCCAAATCCACAGATGCTCCAGTCCCTTCTATACAATGGTGTAGTATTTGCATTTAACCTATGCTCATTCTCCTATAGACTTTAAATGATCTCTAGGTTAATTATAATGTCTAAAGCAATGTAAATAATTGTTATATGGTATTGTTTAGGGAAAAATGAGAAGAGTCTATGTATGTTCAGTACAGATGCAATTTTCTACTGCTTTTGGTTGAATCTGTGGGTGAGAAACCCACAGTTACAAAGGACAATCCATACGGGATTGACAGGAACAACGAGAAAGATTTCTTCTGGCAGCTTCTATTTCTTGGGGGCACTGAAGAGTGAGGAAGGAGTAGGGTGTTGGAGAGGTCTGAAAGAAGAGGAGGAATGAAATAACTTGCACAGTGGGATGGCAAGCCTTCTAGTACCATGGGAAAGTTCTGCATGTCAATTTGAGATTTTAAGTTGAAACAAGGCTGCTGGGCGGTGAACATTTTTCTCCAGCAACATTCAGCCCATGTCTTCTCCAGTGTTGGGTGTCTGTTTCTACCTGCATCTGTCTTTTTATACCTTCCTATTTCCCATTTTCTCTTTTGAACACATCCCTCCTGGGTCAACCTTCATGGTCTTTTCCCTAATCTGTTTCTGGCTTCCTGGAGGAGGGACTTTTCAGGAATCACTATTAAAGGAATATAATGGTGGTTGGGGTGTGCGCAATTGATGTTCAGCACCATGGACAGCACCACACCAGCCCCCCCCCCCCCCCCCCCCCCCCCCCCCNCCAAGCCTCCCACTCCACCATTAACCCCCTCCGCCAGCCTGTCCTTTCTCTGAATGACCCTTGAATGTGAACTCTGCCAGGGCAAGGCCAGCTCTGGTCTGTTCACTGCCTTGTCAGCCATACGGGATTGACAGGAACAACTAGTGCCAAGCACAGTGCCCATGACAGTAGGGCACTGGATTAATATTTGTCAAATGGATGAATCTAAAGTGCACAAAGCTAACCAGCTGATCTTACTGGCCCAAAGGCTTCCTGAACTCTGGATTCTCTCTCACCTTCATTAGCATCCTCATAAGGAAATTCCTGTTGCCAAGAGCAAAGAATATAGGGAGAGAAGGTGTCTGACCAAGTGTGAAGAGCTAGCTAGACTCAAGACACTTGACCCAGAATCATAGCCCAGTCACTGGCTGGCCCTGTGCCTTGAGGAAGTCATCTCTCTTTGAGTCTCAATTTTATCATCTCTAATGAGGGATTATAGTTTCTGTTTCCCTGGAGAGTTTTAAGGAGCTCATTCAGTGATTACTTAGGGTTTGGCACACAGTGGGTGTCTATTATTATTCTGAGGCCCAATGCTGCCCTCTCTCAGGACCTCCATTTTTCCACTTTTCAAAGTGGAAATGTGGGGCTGGGGAGCATAACTTGCTCAGCATGCATGAGACTCCGGGTTCAATCCCCAGCACTGCAAAACAAATGAACAAAAAACTAAAACAACTGAAAAACGAACCAGAAAACAAAAACAGGAAAAAGAATACAGAGAAAAAAAAAGTCAAAGTGGAACTGTGATGAGTGTCAGGTAGTGTGGGTTGAAGGATTTGTTGCTGTTAACAGTGGTCTGTTACAAATCCCAAGAGCAGTTCATCCATTACCGATCCCTCTCCAGCCCCTCTAACTTGGCCCCAGTTCTCCTAACCTTGAGTAGAGTTTCTGATTTTTCCATATCTGTCTCCATTTTCCTCTTCAAGACCCTCAGTTCCTCCTTCTCCCACGTAAGCATGCTGTCAGCTTTGTCAGGGATCTAGACAACAAGGTGAGAAGTGCTTTCACCCTCAGGAGAGGGCTGAGGGTGATCCTTCCTTCTGGAATAGGAGAAGCTCTGCCACCCTTATAAACTCCAGGCTTGGAGGATGGAGTTGGGGCCTATCTCACTCTATCTGCAAAGACTTGATCCTTTCAGGAACTCCTACTTGCCGGGGTTATCTTCTGGAGTTTGGGGTTGGGAGCTTCTTCCTTTTATAGATAAGAGCCCAGTGAGCTGGAATGGGAGTGACTTAACTTGAAGGAGGGTTGTTCTCACTCTTTGAGAATAGGGGCCACTTCCTCAGTGATGGTCTCATCCCTTAACCTTGGCTAGTATTGAAGGGATCTCATCATATGGATGATGGCGATTTGCCATTTTGGGGTCTCACTGTTTAGATCTGAGGGCTGGAACCTGGAATCTCATCTATCAAGCAAGGTCTCATTTCTCCCCAGGGTGGTTGGGTTTTTTCCCACCTTTAGTGGGTAGGGGTCTGGCATTTTACTTTAGGGGGAAGATTATGGGAGGAATGGTACTGGGGGGGGGTCTCGCCATTTCTCCCTGGCTGGGGTCTTAACTCTTGGTGCAGGGTCGGGAATTTGATGTATCAGTCTGTAGATAGGACTGTTCCCAGGGCCTGGGGGAAGGTGTTCTCAATTCCTAAGCCTGGAAGCTTGGGTTTTATTTCACATTTTGAGTCGAGTTTCATTTGGGTGAGACAGGTCAGCTGGGGATGGAGGCGTTTTTCACTGGGTTTAGGTGGATTAAGGGTCTCACTTGGCATGGGGGGCTGGTGGGTGGTTTTATGCCAGGGCTGGGGGTTGTGGATTTTACTCTTTGGGAGGATTTTTTTTTCTTTGAGTCTGATTCAGCGAGGCCATCCTGGCTGGGGGATTGGAATAGTTTCCCTCTCTTGGGGAAAGGTTGCTGAGAATCTCCTCCCTTTGGGTGGGTCTCACTCCCTGTGACTTGGGGGCTTAGGCATTTCACCCTGGGGGTGTGCTCATCTTATGCCTCTACTCACTATAGAGTTGGGACACGGGGGATATTCACTTTGGTATGGGGGAGGTTTTTCTCAGGCTGAATACCCTGGACCCGAAGCTTCAGCTTTGCCACTAGCTTTGGTGGTGGGGAGGGTCCCACCTTCTCAGACTTGGGTCGGTAGCCCCTCAGTTTGACGCTTTGCTTGTTGATAAGCAGGCCCTTGCGCACTTCGCTGAGCCTGACGTCCGTTGCCTCGCGCTGGCGCAGCAGCAGCTGCAGCTGCACGTTGATTTGATGCTGGGCTCGGCCGAGGCGGG
>NW_026000241.1:4039223-4049152 GCF_001458135.2 Marmota marmota marmota | reverse complement strand
TGAGCACCGCCTCGGCTGTCTGCATGGCGCGCGCGTCGCGGTGCAAGGGCAACGGCAGGCGAGCATACCACGCCGGGGGCTTCATCTTGCTTTTCCACAGCGTGACGCCCTCGCCCGGCGGTGGCTTCTCTACGGTGCCGCCACCTTTGAGCATCTCCACGCGGAAGCGCCAAGGCTCGATGTAGGCGGCGCGGCAGAGGTGGTGCGCCATGTGCGGGTCCCGCACACTGTCCTTGGGTTGCCACATGGCCACTGCCTCTTGCCCGCAGCGGTCGGTCAGAAGGTGCGCCTTCCGCGATTTGGCTAGTGCCTCCTGGCGCCATTCTGGGGCTCCAACCCGTGAGTCCTCGCTGGGCTCAGCTGCGGGTAGCAACACCGGCATGGTCCCTATTTGACGCCTGGGCCTAACCTGGAATCTCCACGGTAGAGGCGCAGGGACCACCCTCTTCCCGCCCCGCCCTAACCACACAACTCTTTTCTTGTGGAGCCAGTTAATTGAGAGCGTCCATCACCATGGCGACAGGGACAACAGCGTCCTTGGAGTTCCATTAGTGGGGGAAGGGAAAGGCAGCGGAGCGGGGTTAGGGTTTGCTCTGGAGTCCAGCAGAGGTGCCTTGGAATTCTGAATCCTGGAGAAAGCCAATCTTCTCCTTCTTCTCATTCTCTTCTTTCTCCCTCTGTTCCTTCTTTTTGATTTTGGAAAGAAGTAACGATATCCCTGTTTGCCCTCAAAATGATGTTGCATGAACAAAACCATAAGGAATCCACCGAAAAACTATTGCTACCAATAAGTTCAGCAAAGTTGAAGAACATAAGATTGGCATACACATGTCAATTATGTTTTTATTCACTTGCAATGAACAATCAAAAAGTGAGATTAAGAAGCATTTCCATTTATAATGTAATATAATATAAACAATTCCATTTATAATACCATCAAAAAGAATAAAATACGTTGGAATAAACACTTTCCAGCAGTTTGGCCCTTCTTCCAGCCTCTGAGGCCATCCTAAGCTCATTCCCACGTAAAAGAACTTGCTGTTCCTTCTGCAGGGAGCACTCCCTTTCATGTTCTTCCCGTGGCTGGCTCCTTTACAACCTAAGAAGCTTGCTTAAATATCTCCATCTTAAAGTGGCCCTTCCTTACCACAATGACTAAGCCTCATTTTCCCCATCACTCAGGATTTTTAGTGCAAGCTACAGAAACAGAAAAGAATAAGAGGGGCAAAGAAGAAGGAATGAACACCCCCGGCTTTGTAAAACCAAAGGGCCATTCAGTAATGGGGAGGAATGAAGTTGGCAACCTCCATGCTAGAGGTCTGTTACCAGGAAGAGAAGGACGCAGGCAAACTTTGGTGATGGAGGTTTATGTGTTTAACATAGTTATCACTTGCCAGAACCAATGGTTTCTGGCTCAGCTGTCTTCATGAGGTCAAGAGAGTGTAAGGTCACTATTCTGGAATTAATCAATGTTCAAATTCTAATTCTGATTCTTTAATTAAAGTCTCTTAACCACTGCTGCGTTTTCTCATCTGGCAACTAAGTTAATGGACATGCGTTAGCACAAGTGGAGCATCTGCTATCAGGGCTACCATAAGGCAAGCATTGTGCAGGTGCTTAGCTTCCTTTTTATTGGTTGGATGGAGCTATTCCCAAACAAGGTGGTGCAGAGAGGGTTTTCCCAGAGACAGCTCACGTGAGACAGCCATCCTCACTCAGCCATACACCTTTGTTGTTCATTCTGAGGTCCCTCTTTCCTGACTAGAAGATCCTATTGTCTTGGTTGGCTGCCTGTTGTACCGAGCACCTCTGTCAGGAAGACATTGCATCAGCTTACCCAGAGACACTTAAGTTAGCTTTCTCATGCCAGGCCTATGCAGGAGGACTTTGGCTTCCAGATGACCCTCTGGTGAAATTCATTGGGGCTATAGGTGAGGGTGAGTTCTCTGCCATTTTGACATTGTATTGGTTCAACACACTCTTAGTACATAATGCTGTTATCTGAGCACTGAAGTGGGTACAGACCATTGCTCAATCTTGCCAACTTTTCATTTTCACTTCCCAACCCTGAGTTTGACTCTGTGTCTACTCCCCCAAACTCACCTCTCCTTCCTGGCTTTGACAGCCCACTTTAGACACTTCTCCAGCCTGACATGTGTCCCTGCATTTGAGGCACAGGTGAGCTCTCTTCTGCTCATGGGTCAGCAGGTGTCTGGAAGGAACCACTGATCATGGGGCTGAGATGAGCTTTTATTTTCAGGAGATTCAGAGATCAAAAATGGTGACATTTGAGGGCTGCGGTTGTGGCTCAGTGGTAGAGCACTTGCCTAGCATGTGTGAGGCACTGGGTTTGATTCTCAGCACCACATACAAATAAATAAAGGTCTATCAACAACTAAAAAAAATATTAAAAAAATGGTGACATTTGAAAAATGCTCAGAAACATGGTGTGGTCCAGCCTCTGAAATCTGTGGATTCCATATCTCTGGACTCAGCTATTGTCCAGGGGAAAATCACATCTGTACTAAATGTGTACAGACTTTTTTCCTTGCTGTTGTTCCCAAATAATACAGTATTTCAACTATTTACGGAGACATCTACATTGTATTTAGTATTTTACATAATCTAGAGATGATTTAAAGTATATAGGAGCATGTGGGTGGGATCTATGCAGATACTATGTTATTTTACATAAGGAACCTGAGCCCCTGATGATTTTGGTACCTGGGCGCGTTCTGGAATCAATCTCTATAGAAATGGAGGGAGACACATAAGCCTGAGGCCTGGGAAAATGTCTCATTATTTTTCAAGACCCAATTTCTTTCTTAAGCCAACAAAATATTTTTTGTTATGAAAGTAATATATATATATATATATATATATACATATACACACACATTATATAAAATGTGTAAAATACAGAAAACCATAATAAAGAGAATAAGAATTATTTTAAGCTATACTATCCAAAGATACCTATTGTAAACATGCTCATGTAATTCTAACCATTTCCCTATGCATGTGTGTGTACACATCTCCCTTCTCTCAACATACTGAAGCCTAAATATATTTAACTCAGGCCAATGGGAAATCATATTAGTGCTCTGATTTTTATAATAAAGGACACTTTTTGGAAATTCTTTCTTGCAGTTGTCTTTGCTGGGGCTGTCTGTTCTATATAATGGCTCATGTAAAGTAGGGAACTGAGTTCTATCCTGGGGTGAATTGCAGGATAGATGAGGAAGGAGAACCTTCTAAAACTCCTAGCTGTTCTTTTCTTTCTTTTGGTATTACATGGAGATGCCCTTTGCTCTGAAATCTTGGCAGGTAATTATCAGAGACCCCTTTTTAGGTTCCCCGATGTCTTCCCTTCTGGGGCACAAGGTTCTACTTTTAGTAGGTGCCCCCCTTTCTCTTGGAGATAATCACATCAATTGGTCTCTTGTTCCAGGGGGATATGACCTAGAATCCATTCTGTCTTTGAGAAATGAGGTCGCTTTCCTGGTGGAGGTGTCAGGAGACAGTGGGAAGCCCCAGGCTGTGAAGGGAGGTCCTTCCTAGTCACCTCCTACAAAGGTGGTGACTGTGCTGGTCAGTGAGTGATCAGGACTGGTCCCCCTGTCTGTAACCCCGTCAGCCCACTCAAGTGACTCAGGCAAATGTCCTTTTCCAGTTGGCAAATACCATTTTTTTTTAGTCCCATTCCAGTGACCTGTAAGTAGCATTTGAAACTGAGGAACTCCTGAGACTTGAATGCCCTCCCCCCTGCCCTGTCACACCATTTCCCCCACCTCTATGCTATCCTTCATTAGCTGGCCTTTTGCCATCCACTCCTGAATATAGTGTCCTTTAGGTGAGATGGCCCATCCTGATGACTCCACATGACCCCCACCTTCTGGTCTTCATACCTCCTGTGCAATCTTCTCCCCTTGAGTATGGACCTAATGACTCACTTATCTTTTTTTAATCATTCTGTTTCATTTTAGTTTTTTAAAAATGTAAAATGGATTTATTTTTTAAAAACACACAGTAATTGTACATATTTGCAGAGTGCAGTGTACTCCACGCGTATATTATGCAGCTTTGGAATCGCAGCGATTAGCATTTCCATTGCCTCAATCACTCATCATCATGTCTTTGTGGTGAGACCATTTGAAACACTTCTTCTAGGGATTTTGAAATATGCATCGCATTGCTGCCAACTCTGGCCATTTGACTGGGTAGCGGAACAGCAGGGCTTATTTCTCCTCTCCAGTTTTGACTTTGTACCCGTTGGCCCGCCTCTCCTCATCCCTTTCTCCCCACATCCTCCCCGTTCTCTGGTAAACTCTATTCTGTTTCCTGTTTCTATGTGAATAGCTCTTCCAGATTCCACATAGGAGTGAGATGGTGTGGTATTGGTCTTTCTGTGCTGGGCTCATTCCCCAGGGACTTCAGACTTGTAGAATCTAGCACATGAGATGGGATGCCAGTTCTGAGATTAGCAGAGATCATGGCTTCTCTTGCTCATCTCTTGTTGTTCTTTTTCTTGCTCAATCTGAAGGAAGCCATTCACCTTGTTGTGAGCTGCCCTATGCAGACTCCCTTGTGGCCAGGAACCACGGGCAGCTTCTGGCTAACAGCCAGTGAGGACCAAGCCCCACAGCCTAGTATCTCATGAGGAACTGAATCCTCCACATCCACGTGAGCAAGCTTGGAGGCAGATCCTTCCAAAGTTTACCTTTGAGATGAAACAGCTATCCCAGCTGATGTGTTATCTGCAGCCTGGAGAGAGTCCTCCAAGCCAGAGGACCAAGCTAAGCTGTGTCCAAATTCCCAACACACGGAACCTATATATTGTAGTCAGTATGTGTTAAGCTGTTAAGCTTGGGATTATTTGTTACACAGTAATAGCCAATTCATGCAACAGGTTCCCACCCTCCATTTACTTCTTTTTCTTCACTTTTCTCCATCAGTGGACTTGGACATTTCTTTTAGGTTAGGAAGACTGTGGCTTTAAGACCCAGTGGGTGGTTCAGTGAGGTGAGCTTCAGGTTTTTTAGAGCATCCAAGTTTCTTACCTTGAGCTACAGAATTCCATTTTCTCACACCTGGTACCTGTCCATCTTCCTTTCCCAATTCACCACCCTCTCTGTCTTTGGTGATTCTAGAGGTGATTTAGGGTTGTGTGTCTCCGAGGGTTCAAATGTTGGAGGCTTGGTCCTCAGTGCCATGGGTTGAGTTGGTGGGCACTTTAAGAGACTGAGATCAGTGTGGAGTAATTAGGTCACTGGGGGCACTGCCTTCAGAAAGGATTGATGTAGTTCTGTGGAACCCCAGCTAGTTACTTTGAGAGAGGGTTGTTTATTTTATTTTATTTTTTTAGAGAGAGAGAGAGAGAATTTTAATATTTATTTTTTGGTTATCGACGGAAGCAACATCTTTGTTTGTATGTGGTGCTGAGGATCGAACCTGGGCCGCACGCATGCCAGGCGAGCGCACTACCACTTGAGCCACATCCCCAGCCCAAGAGAGGGTTGTTTAAAAGAGCAAGACTGCCCCCTCTTCATTTTCTCTCTGGCTTTTGCTCTTGTCATGTCACCTCTCCCTCTTATGTGCCATGCCATTATGATGGCATCTGCCATGATGTGACACATCCAAGGGTCCGTTACCAGAGGCTGAGTGAATGGGGCTGTCTGATCTTGGATTTTCAGCCTCTAAACCTGTGAACTAGATAAACCTCCTTTTTTTTAAATAAAGTACCCAGCCTCAGGTATTTCGTTATAGTAATAGAAAATGGGCTAAAACTCTCACCAAGCTTGTATCTCATAGTATTTGAAGTTTCTCTCCCTGACCAACCCAAAAATGTTCTTCCTTCTCTGGGATGTTCTTACTCTGAATTTCTATATGGCTTATTCCGTCTGAACTTTAAGGTCTCTTTTCAAATATTATCTCCTAATGGGCCCTTCCTCCACTGACTGGTCTGAAGTCTCACACCATCACCATGATGTGCTACATCCTTAAGGAACCATAGTAATCATAGGTTTGTCACTCTCTTGCCTCTCTCTAGAATGTCAGTTTCTTGATGGATATCTTATATGTCTTAGTCATGAATGAATCCACAGCCCAGTTCCTGGCACAAAGGCAGCCCTTAATGCTTATTTGTATAATGACTTAATGATGGGACCCTCCCTGCTAGGGCATAGTACATGTATCCACCAACCAAGGACTTTCTACTTCTTCTGCCATGGATGTTCCCTGCTGTCTGTCCAGTCTCCAAGCATCCTTCCTATTTGGGCAGGAAACCCAAATTAGGTGGGAGGCAGGACAGATAAAGACTTCAGCCACTGATGGGTATTGAATGGTTCCTTCTGAGAAGGTATTTTAAAATTCTACCCTCTGGTACCTGTGAAGGTGACCTTATTTGGAAATAAGATAATTGCAGATATAATTAGTTAAGATGAGATCATGCTGGAGAAGGGTGAGCCCTAATCCAGTAAGACCAGTGTCCTTTTGCCAAGACAGCCACGTGTGAGAGAGGACAGAGAGAGACAGGCAGAATGCCCTGCAAAGACATGATGATTGACAAAGGAGATGTCTGCCCTCCCTTGTTCACTGTGGCCTTATCTATAGTAGCCAGGACAGGGAGGCAACCTAAACGTCCATATTGGATAGAGAAAATGGTGAATGGATAGAGAAAATATGCTACATATACAAAAGGGATTACTTGAGAAACAAAAAACACAAAGAAACAAAAAAAAAAAAATCCTGTTCTTGACAACATGGGAAAACCGTGAGGACATTGAGTTGAGTGCCACAAGTCAGGCACAGGCAGATGAGATACCATCTGACCTCATCTGTATGCAGAACCTGAAAGAGTCAGAATCCTAGAGAGTCAAGTGGTGGTTACCAGGACTGGGGCATGGGAGACTCTGGGACACGTTGGTGAAAGCACTTGAGGAACAAGTTCACAAGATACACCGTCCAACAAACTGGTAGAGTTAATAACAATATATTGCAAACTTGAAAATGAATAAGAGGATAGATTTTTAAGTATACTCACCACCAAAAATGTGAGGTAATGCATATTTTCAATAACTTGATTAGTCACTCCACAATGTATTATATGTATATCAAAACACCATATTGTATCTTAAAAGTATATAGCTGTCTCTCTCTGTATCTGTATAGGAATGGCTTCAAGAATCCCTCAGATACCAAGATTTGAGAATGCCCTTATATAAGATGGCATAGATTTGCACATAACCTACACACTTCCTCCCATAGACTTTAAATCATCACTAGAGAACTTATAATTCCTCATACAATATAAATGCTATATATATAGTTGTTATACTGTATTCTTTAGGGAATAATGACAGGAAAGAAAGTCTGTACATGTTCAGAACAGCCAATATAAGCAACAATGTAATATTCTAATATAGTTATGTCTTTACATGGTCATGTTAATTTGTTTTATTTTTATTTTATTATATGTGTCTTTATTTTAAATATTTATTTATTTTTGAGATGGCATTTCACTATGTTGCTCAGGTTGGTCTTAGACTCCTGGGCTCAAGTGATCCTCCTGCCTCAGCCTCCTGTGTAGCTCTAGCTTTATGGGCACACACCACCAAGCTTGGTGAGTGTTTTAGCCCATTTTCTATTACTTAAAACTTAAGCCCTACCCAGCTTAAGTTTTTTATTTAAAAAATATTTTAATTTTATTAGCTATTTAAATTAGTTTATAAAAAATTGACAGAGCATTGAGCATAGTCACCAACAAAATAGTGCTTTAAATATGTGGTTGGTTGAATCTGCAGATGCAGAATCTGTGGATATGGAATCCACAGACGTGGAGGAGTGAGTGTATACATTTTTTATTTCTCAATCACACACAGACACACAAATAAGCATAGGATGTGAGGACTGGAGTGAGTGCAGGATGGAGGATCTACTGACGGAGGAATGCCAAGAGTTCCTGGGCCACCAGAAGCTGGAAGAAGTGAAGAAGGGTCCTCCCCAGGATTCTTTGGAGATAGCTTGCCAACATCCCCATTTTTCTACTTCCTGCCTCCAGAACTGTGTGAGAGTAAATTCTTGTTGCTGTCGGCCAGCCAGATTGCAGTCATTTGTTACAGTGGTCCTAGGAGGTGCTTATATTAATAATGGCATCTGCCCCTTTAGTCTGGGGTCCACTACCTACACCTGCTCCCTCTCTGCATGAGGTACCTCTTCTCTATGCTCAGCCATTTTCTCTCCTGATTGTCTGAAGCTCATCTTCAAATGTCCTAATTTCCCACCTTATGCTAAGCTTACCAGGTCTCCTGAGGCAGGGAACCCATTGATATGGTCCACAAAGATCTGTCTCCTGGGATGCAGAGTAGGTGTGAGAAAAATGGATTGTGAACTTGAGGGTCAAACCGGAGAACAAAGAATCTCAATCTGTTGGTCTGTCTGTCTCTCTTTTCTGTCTCTTTCTGTCTGCTGAGACTCAAACCCAGGGTCTTGCACCTGCTACACAAGTGCTCAATCACTGAGGCACATTCTCAGTCCTCTCTTTCTTAATGGATTGAATGAGTGAGTGTTTTGAAAAATACAATGTCCTCTCCATATCCTTGGGTTCTGCACCTGCAGATTCAATCAACTTGAGGTGGGGGAAAATACAAAGCCAAACAAACAAACAAACAAACAAACCCTCTGTATGTCTGCATAGTTAAAAACGGAATATTATGCAGCCACCAAAGAATGAAATCCTGAGGTTCGCAACAACCTGGATGAGCCTGTAGGATTTTAAGTGAAATTTTAAGTGAAATAAACCAGGCACAGAAAGGTAAATATTGCATGATCTTTATCATGTGCACAATCTAAAACAGTTGAGCTTGAAAAGGTGGAGAATAGAATGAGGGCTACCAAGGTCTGGGTGGTTAGTGGGAAGGGAAAGAAGGGAGATGTTGGGGGC
This sequence comes from Marmota marmota marmota, assembly GCF_001458135.2. Taxonomy (NCBI): domain Eukaryota; kingdom Metazoa; phylum Chordata; class Mammalia; order Rodentia; family Sciuridae; genus Marmota; species Marmota marmota. Next base: position 4,040,211 of record NW_026000241.1, on the reverse strand, counting down.
TGGGATGTAGCTCAGTTGGTAGAGTGTTTGCCTTGCATGCACAAGGCCCTGGGTTCAATCCCCAGCACCACACACACACACACACACACACACACACACAATTTAGGAAGGGAGATGTTGGCTGAAGTCTACATGATTATGTCAGATAAGAGATCTGCATTTCAGGAGATCTATCATACAGCAAGATAACTATAGTTAGTGGTAATTGAAGAGAGTGAGTGTTAAGTGCTTTTGCATGCACAGAGGATAACTGTGTGAGATGATAAATTTGTTACTTAGTTAACTTTTTTAGTCATTCCACAATGTTAAAACAGTCATCCTTCCATATCAGCAGGTTAAACCAATCTTGAATAGAAAATGTTTTTAAAAAATTGCATCTGAACATGTACAGAGCTATTCCTTGCCATTAGTCCCTAAATAATTCACATCATTTGTATTCTACTGGCATTCTAAGCCATCTGGAGATGGTTCCAAGTCTATGGCAGGATGCACATAGTTCCATGCAAATCTTTTGCCATTTTATGTAAAGGACTCTAGCATCTGTGGGTTTTAGTGTCCTCAGGGCCCTGGAGTCAGTCCCCTTCAAATGCTGAGAGATGACTATATTTATTGAACACCTGCTCTGTGTCAGGCACGGAGCTAAGAATGTGAAGAGGAGGGTAATGAGACAAAGTCCCTGGCCTCCTGGGGCTTCTCACTGGGGAGACAGGGGATGGAAAACCAAAGAACCCTTCAGGATTTTGTCGGGTAGAGACAACTTCTTTTTTTTTTTTTAAATTTTTTATTGTTGGTTGTTCAAAACATTACAAATTCCTTGACATATCATATTCCACACTTTGATTCAAGTGGGTTATGAACTCCCACCTTCACCCCATACACAGATTGCAGAATCACATCAGTTACACATCCATTGATTTACATATTGCCATACTAGTGTCTGTTGTGCTCCGCTGCCTTTCCCATCCTCCACCATCCCCCCTCCCCACCT
>NW_026000241.1:4024907-4038361 GCF_001458135.2 Marmota marmota marmota | reverse complement strand
GGTTGGTTCCACAGTCTTGCTATTGTGAATTGTGCTGCTGTGAACATCGATGTAGCAGTGTCCCTGTAGCATGCTCTTTTTAGGTCTTTAGGGAATAGACCAAGAAGGGGAATAGCTGGGTCAAATGGTGGCTCCATTCCCAGCTTTCCAAGAAATCTCCATACTGCTTTCCAAATTGGCTGCACCAATCTGCAGTCCCACCAGCAATGTACAAGTGTACCCTTTTCCCCACATCCTCGCCAGCACTTGTTGTTGTTTAACTTCATAATGGCTGCCAATCTTACTGGAGTGAGATGGTATCTTAGGGTGGTTTTGATTTGCATTTCTCTGACAGCTAGAGATGGTGAGCATTTTTTCATGTACTTGTTGATTGACTGTATGTCCTCCTCTGAGAAGTGTCTGTTCAGGTCCTTGGCCCATTTGTTGATTGGGTTGTTTGTTCTCTTATTGTAGAGACAACTTCTTACCGTGCATGGAGTCACCATCATTGTCAGGATAACACACTGGCCAAATGGGATAATTCTAATGGTTTTACTTTGGTAAAATAGGCATAGCATGAAATTTATAATTTCATCCATTTTGAAGGCTATGGTTCAATGCATTAAGCACAGTCACACTGTTGTACAGACATCACCACTGTCCATCTTCCCCAACGAACCTCTACCCATCAATCAACAACTCCCTGTTCTCCCCCCACCCCCCAGTCTCTGGGAACTCCTGTTCTTTCGTATCTGGCTTCTTTCACTTGACATACCGTCCTCCAGGGTGACTTCCTCCTCTTCTTCCCCACCCCCCCTTCCATCCTGCTCCTCCTCTTCTCATTTCTCTTCCTCCTCTCCTTCCTTCTTAGGGTCAGATGCACGGAGAGGGTCTGGGGCTAGAGTTGGCCTGGGGTGCAGAGGGAGAGGGGGCCCAGTTCTCAGCTGGAGTTCAGAGTTCAGAGTGTGCCGCAGTCCTGCTGGTTGCAGCAAAATAATCAGGGGGGTGACTAGCAACTTGTGTACGTTGATACAGCAGGAGTAGGAGCCATTTATTGCAGGACAGGAGCAGTATTTATACATTCCACACAGCTTATCTAATTAGCATAAACTAGATACATCAGTCAACCAATAAGGAATCTCCACACTTCATGGCTTGTTTTTGTTACTTCTCAAACCACTCCCTCTGGCATTTTGCCAGGCACCATCCAGACTTGTTTAGGAACTCTAACATTCCCCTGGCAAAATGCCAGGTGTTATTTTGACTTGTTTACAGACTCTAACAAGAGTGAAGGGAAGTGAACACTCCATAAGGGGTCCTTTGCAGGGGTCCACGAAGACCACCAACATGCAGGTGGATGAACAGCCACCTTCTCTGGGATGGCTGAGAGTCCCAGTATCACCTCAAGCTTCATCCATGTTGTAGCATGTAGGCATGATTCTAATGTTGACCTAGGAAACACATTCTCCCCCAGCAAAACAATCCATCAATATGTTAATGATGATTATGAATCACCACTAAAGATTTGGATAATATTTTTGGTTTCCTTTTATACTTTATGCATTTAAATTTTTTTTCTGTATAAACACAAATGACCTTGATAATGAAGAAAAGTTTTAAAAACCTGTACCTCTGCTGAGCGCCAAGGCACATGCCTGTAATCCCAGTGGCTTGGGAGGCTGAGGCTGGAGGATTGCAAGTTCAAAGCCAGCCTCAGCAAAAGTTATAAGCTAAGCAACTCAGTGAGACCCTGTCTCTAAATAAAATACAAAAATAGGGCTGGGCATGTGGCTCAGTGGTCAAGTGCCTCTGAGTTCCCCCTAATGCCACCCCCCCAAAAAACACCTCTCTACCTCTCACCCCCTCTGTATTCTCTGTCAATCATGTGTCTCTTCAGTGTCTTCAAGTCCTGGGCCTACCATCGAGGACACTTCTATTACTATACTATGATGTCTTTCCTTTTTAATGCAAAGTTTTATCTTTGTTCACATTTAAGTAATGTGACACAATTATTTACATCAATGCTGGGTGTTTGCCATTTAAGACTTGCGATTTGTTTTTAAATTGAAAGACAAAATTAATTATGTTTATCATATACAACACGATATTTTGAAGTGTATGTACATTGTGGAATGACCAAACGTAGCTAAGTAACATGCATTTCCTCACATAGTTATTATTTCAGTGGCAAGACCCTGTTATGTCCAATATCTAACATTTTTCAAGAAAACAACATATTATACAACATCTGTAGTTGACATTTGGTACAATAGGTCTCTTGAACCTATTCTTCCTGTCTAACTGAAAATTCACATGCTTTGTCCAATCTCTCCCTGCCCTTGACCACCACGGTCATTTGTAAACAGTTTCTACCCTCAATTCCTATAAGATCAACTTTTCTGGCTTCCATATATGAGTGAGGTCATGTGGTATTTGTCTTTCTGGGTCTAGCTTATTGAATTTAGCAAAACATTCACCCACATTGTTGCAAATGACAGAATTTTCTTCTTTTCAGAGGCTGAGTAGTATCCTGTTGTGACTGGGCAGGTGTGCCTCAGAGATCTTGGGAGTTTGGTGCCAGGCCCTTGTAATAAAGCAGATGTCACAATAAAGTGACTCATATGAATTTTTTGGTTTCCCAGTACATATAAAAGTTAGGTTTACATTGTACTGTGATTTTTAAAGTGTGTATCATGTCTAAAGAAAGCAAGGAGCCTAATTTAATTAAAGGATACTTTATGATAACAGTGCTAATGATCACCTGAGTGCTGAAAAATGGTGCTGATGGGTTTGCAGGACCCAGATGACCATAAACCTTCAATTCATAAGAAATGTAATATCTATGAAGTTCAATAAAGTGACACTCAATAAGACAAGGGATGCTTGTACCTTACTTCTGATTGTCCGTTACTCTCTCTGCTTCCTCTTGTGAATACTGGTCTAGAGGGATGTCTCAGCCGCAGATGGCACAAAATGGGTAATTTGAGGGGAATTTGACAAAGGCGTGGTAGGGACTTTGGAGATGGTGCAGGATGGGAGATCAGTGCAGTCATCTGGAGCTGGCAGCGCCTGGGAGGTGTTACCCCTCCTTCGGCTGAAGCAGAGGCGAGGTCATCTGTATGGACTCGGAGAATGCAGCCTGCCAGGGCACAATCTCCTGGAGCATGTGGGAAAGAGACCCGAGGAATAAACACTGCAGCTCCACTTTCCTCCATCCCTCTGACCTTCTGCAGGGCCTTCCCATGGTTGAACCCAGCCAGAAGCCAGAGGACAAGGGAGCATGTGGGTGTGGTCCCTGAGGGCCAATGCACTGGACACTGGCCGAGGGGAGGATGGCTGGCATGTCCCTGGAGGTCATGTGGCAGTCCCCAGCACCATGTGAAGACCTACTCTGAGTGGGGGGGCCAGGCTTCCTACCTGACTCAGTACAATGCTGGGCACAAAGTAAGTGTTAATATATTTTGAATAATCTCGAAAAGAGATACACTTTAAGACGATTTTGTGTGTTTTCCTCATATATAACATGAGGTTTTGGAGTACACATTGTTTCCTTGATATTCAAATGCCGCAGTCTGGCTGGGCACAATTCAGGAGCCACTTGTCAAAAGAAACGAACTTTATTTTTAGAACCACACACTCCAAACAAAACAGCTCCTCAGGAAAAACCCTCAGAGCCCAACTGCCACCACCGGCTTCCCACAAGCCTCTCAACAAGCCTCCCCGGAATGCGGTGATGCTCTTGAGGCCGATTGGCTGGGTCGCATGGGCGGAGCCAAAAAAGTCCCCCAATGAGCAGCTCCAAAGTCTGAAAGGGTGGGGAAACAGCCCAATGAGCATCACCGCAGAGGAGCCAATCAGCTAGATGTTGCTGGGGCGCTGTGAGCCAATCATCAGCTGGTGGTCTGAAAGTTTGCTGGGGCCCCTTCGGCTGTGGCTCTCAACATTCAAAGGGATTGGTTCCAGAAACCCCCAGTGAACACCAACATGCAAGGAGGCTCAGGTCCTGTGTGTAAAATGGCATAGTATTTCCATAGAACCTACACACATCCTTCCCATGTGCTTTAAATCATCTCTAGATGGCTTAGAATCCCTATTATAATGTAAATGCTGCATACATAGCTGTTACCCTGTGTTGTTTAGGGAATAATGACAAGGAAAGATGTCTGCACCTGTTCAGCACAGATGCAGGTGTTTTTCAAATATTTTCTCTCTGAGATTGGTTGAACCCTCAGATATGGAGGCTGACTGTATGAACTTTGTGCAATGTTTAAATCTACCTGAGCAAGCTGGGCATGGTGGTACATACCTATAATCCCAGTGGCTCAGGAGGCTGAGGCAGGAGGATCATGAGTTCAAAGCCAGACTCAGCAACTTAGTGAGGCCCTGAACAACCTAGTGAGACCCTGTTTCAAAACAAGAACATAAAAAAATGGCTGGGGATGTGGCTCAGTGGTTATGCATCTGGGTTCAATCCCCATTACCAAAAAAAAAAAAAAAAATCTAGCTGAGTAATAAATGTATTACTCACATAATTATAATTTTTGTTGTGCAAGCACTTTATACTCATTCTCTTTACATTTTTCAAAAATATAATACACCATCTTTAGCAACGGTCACCTGACTGTCCAACCAGAACTCCTGTGGTGTCTCCCTGTCTCCCTGAGTCATGGATGCTTTGGCCAGAATCTCTCCAACTCCCTGCCCCAGCCCTGGGGCACACCACTTCCTGTTCTCCTCTGCTGTGAGATCAACTCTTTAGATTCCATATTTGGGTGAGATCATGTGGTATTTGTCCTTCTGCATTCTGGTTTCTTGCTCTCCACGACATGTCTTCCAAGCTCAGCCATGTTGGCATTAATGGCTAATTTCATTATTTATAGCTGATAGACTGATTTTTAAAAATATGTCAAATATACATGACATAAGGTGTTCAAAAGTAGACAATTCAGTGACAGTACATTCATGATGCCATGCAGCCACCACCTCTATCTAGTTCTAGAACATTCCATTACCCCAAAAGGAAACCCTGCCACTCACTCCCCTTCCCTCCCACCTCCATTCCCTGGCAAACAGTGTTTATAAATTGACCTGTTCTGGATATTTCATATAAATATAAATGGAGACAGAACTTAGAGGGATACTTTGCCTTTTATCTCTGACATACCCCTTTTCTTCTTCCCTGAAATTCTGCTTCTGTTTTCAGACACTCGGGTCATGGCAGGGTGGGTGGAAATCAGGGGAGGGAGGCCTGGCCCTCCTCCCCTCTCCTTTGCTCCCTCTGGGGCCCTGGGAATGGTGGGGAAGCTGCAAGCCTGTAATGAGACCCCCCTTCTCCCTTAATGACTCTGGGGGCTTCGGGGATGCCGCAGGCCAGCTCTGTCCTAATTAATTGATAGAGAGTGTTTCCCACAGAGGAATTAGCCTCGATTCTTCTGTCTCAACCTTCTCTTGGCTGAGCCCGTGTTCAGGCTCCACCTTGCAGCTAAGGAAGTCATCTGGGACAGCCAAGGATGTTCCATCGGAGCTGGGCCAGAGCTGGAGCAGATGGTTAGAGTGGACCTGGGGTGGTCGAAGCTTTGAGGCACACAGACTTGGACTCAAATCCTGGCCCCACCATGCATTAACCCGTGACCTGCCATTTAACATCTTTGAGCCTCTTCTGTATCTGTAAAAGGAAGATAGTATCTTTAACCTGAACAAGAGATTCGCAGGGCCCAGGTGAGAGTGAGATACTTGCTTGTTGTGCAATATATCAGGGAGCATCCCTGCACTGAGCATTTAGCTAAATAATAATCCAGTGTTAGTAATTGTAAAAAAAAAAAAAAAACCCCTGCAAATTAATGTAAAAAACCCCGTGATGAACAGGATATCAGGAAGTTAAAGGCAGAATCAGTAACAGTGTCCAGCCAAGTCACAAAGGCAGAAGGAAAAATCAGGAATTCCAAGCTTTCCTTTATTTAATACGTCAAAATTTTGTTCATTGTGACTTTTTTCTATACTCATTTTGATGCATTGACTCTAATACTGAATATGATGGAGGTGATATTTTTGGTAAACACAGGGGGTCTATGTTTACCAAGTTTGCAATATTTAAAAATATTGCATTGAAATATAATTTATTTTAAATGTTGAATTTTAGGGCACTTCCTGACTTTGGTTTTATTGAGGTGAGATTCACATCACATAAAACGCATCATTTCAGAGTGTGACTCCTTGGCATTTAGTACAATTCACAATGTTGGCCGGGTGTAGAGGTGCACACCTGTAATCCCTTCGGCTCTGGGAAGCTGAGGCAGGAGGATCACAAGTTCAAGGCTAGCCTGGGTGACTTAGTGAGATCCTGTTTCAAAATAAAAAATAAAAAGGGCTGGGGATGTGGCTCAGTGGTAAAGTGCCCCTGGGTTCAATCCCCAGTACTGGAAAACATCACAATGTTGTTGAATTGTCACTCCTAATTCATCACCTGGAAGGCACCTGTCCCCTTTTTTCCTCCACCTTTCCTGAACATTTCAGACAAATAGAATCATGTACTGAGTGGCTGTCTTGTGTCTGTCTTTTTTCACTGAGTGTACTTTGTTGTAAGGTATGTATTTTTTTATTATTTTAATTTAATTTTATTTCAAATGACAGATAAATTTGTGTGCTTTTATTATGCATAACATGGTGTTTTAAATTTATATATGCATTGTGAAATGGCTAAATATATAATCAACATATGCATTACCTCACAAAGTTATCATTTTTGTAGTGCAAACTCTGAAGTTGTCTACTCTTTCAGCATTTTTCGAGAATGCAATATATTGTTATTTACTATAGTCACCATGTTGTATACTGGATGTCGTGAACTCACACCTTTGGCCTAAGTGAAATCTTTTGGTGCCTTTTAACCAACATCCCAATTTCCCTCTCCTCCAGCCCCTGGCAACTCCTATTCTATTCTCTGCTTCAATGAGTTGGACTTTTTCAGATTCCACAGAGGAGTGGAATATGTGGTTCTTAAATATTTCTGTGTCTGGCCCCACCATGTATTAACCTGTGACCAGAAGGAAAAACCAGGAATTCCAATTGGGTTTGTTTTTTGAGCACAATGTGGAGGTTTATGTGTTGTGACATGAGATCAGTGCTGTCCCCATGTGATTTCCACCAGGTTATTGTACTTAACCTAACAGCCTCCAGGTTCGTCCTGTTGTCAAAGGACAGTAGTATACCATGTGCATTTATATATCCGTATTCCATTTATATGTAAATATAACATGTTCTTCATCCACACCTGTTGATGGATCCTCAGTTGCTTCCTCCTCTTGGCTATTGTGAATGACGCTTTAATGAATGTGCAGATGCAGAGATCTCTTTGAGGTGCGTTGTGTCTGGCTTCTGTCACTGATCACAATGTTTCCTGAATTTCCTTTGGTTATATACCCAGTGGTGGAAGTGCTGGGCCCTGTGATAATTCTCTTTTTAACTTTTTGTGGAATCTCCATACTATTTTTCCATAATGAATTCCCTCAGCAGAGCTCAAGGCTTCTCTTCTCTCCATACCTTCACTGGCACTTGGTACCTTTTGTCTTTGATGCCAACCATTCCAACAGGCACAAGGGGTGAAATGTCACCGTGATTGATTTGCATTTCTCTTATGACCAGTGTTGGTGAGTATTCTTTCATGAACCCATTGACCTTTTGTATGTGTAAATGTATTGAGAAATGTCTTTTAAAGTCCTTTGTCCATTTTTTACTGGGTGTTTGTTCTGAGCACAATGTGGAGGTTTATCTGTTGTGACCTGAGAGCAGTGCTGTCCCCATACATTTTCCACCAGGACCTGGCACCTTGCTTGTCTCACACTCCCCAGAGTTCCGAGAATCACAGCGAATAATTTATGGATCCCTTCTGATGTGCCTGCTTTAACCCTCTCTACAGCTGGGAGGGGTAATTCCTACCACTGTCATTGGATAGGTGAGGAAACTGCGGCTTAGAGGAATTAAACAACCTGCCAGAAGCTTACAAAGCTTAAAGATCAGGAGAACTGCAAGGTCAAAACAACTTTAACAGTAATCAATGTATGCACAGGTGCAAATGCAAGGGCGAATGACAATTTCTAGCATCTAAGCATGAATTGAGGAGGTGGCACCATGCTTTATTAGGAGTCACTGTGATCTTTATTGTCACATGCTCACAGTTTTAAAAAAATCTAGCTTTTTTGGGGGGTTACTGAGGATTAAACCCAGGGGTGCTTACCACTAAACCACATTCCCAGCACTTTTAATATTTTATTTAGACACAGGGTCTCACTGAGTTGCTTAGGGCCTCGCTAAATTGCTGAGGTGGGCTTTGAACTCATGATCCTCCTGCCTCAGCCTCCGGAGCTGCTAGGATTACGGGTGTGCGCCACTGTGTCCAGCTTGCCTGCTTTCAATTTTTATGGTTATATGCCCAGAAGTGGAATTTGGATCATATGGTAGTTTTAAGATAAATATGTATTTTATGGTACTGGGGACTGAACCCAGGGCCTTGCACATGTGAGGATATGGATTTCCCTGATGGTTAAATGATACAGAACATTATTTGTCTATTTGTTGGCTATTTGTACTTCTTTTAAGAACTGTCTTTTCATATGATTTGTTGTTTTTGTTGTTGTTTTTATTTATTTTTTTATGGTGCTGGGATGGAACCCAGAGCCCCTGAGACTAAGTGCTGTACTTAAGGGTGTTTGGGATTTAATCCAGGGGTGCTCTACCACTGAGCTACATTCCCAGCCCTGTGGTTAATTTTTTGAGTTTCTTATGTATTCTGGTGTCAGATGACTAGCTGGCCAAGTTTTCCCCCTATTATGTAGATGGTCTCTTTACTCTGTTGATTGTTTCCTTTGCTGTGCTGAAGCTTTTTGGTTTGATGTCATCCCATTCGTCAATTTTGTTCTTTGTCTACTGTGAGAAATACCACGCTTCATGAACCCTGTTAATACATACAATTAACACAGGTTAACAAAACATTTTTAAAAAGACAGCTTTGCTTTGGCATGTATTTGATGAAGCAATAGAGTTATTAATTTTATTAAGTCTCAACTCTGAGTGTGTGTCTTTTTAATATCCTGGTGGTGAAATATGAAGCCCACTCTGAGGCACCGCTGCAGTGGTATTCAGAAGAACCTCGTGTGACTGTCCAAACTGCAAGCGGAAGGGGTGTGGTTCAGTGACAGGGCACTTGCCTAGCATGTACAAGGCCCTGGATTTGAGCCCCAGCACCAGCTATGACAAAAAAAAAAAAGGGGGGGTTGGGGTTGTGGCTCAGTGGTAGAGCACTTGCCTAGCACATGTGAGGCATTAGGTTTGATTCTAAAATAAAGGTATTGTGTCCATTTACAACTAACAATATTTAAAATAAATAAATAAAAACAACAGAAAAAAACTGCGAGCTGAACTAACCATGTTGTTATGGGATACAATTTTTAGACAGACAAACCTTGGTTTTTCATGGATATTTGGTAGACATTTTTACAAAACTGAAAAGCATGTTTCTGTCCCTTCAAGAAAAACAACTGGCAATTTTTGTTGTCAATAATATAATATGAGCCTTTAAGTGATTGATATTGAATAATGAGATGTGCATGGGTAAAGATGTGTTTAGTAGACTTTAATGTTAATATAGCACAAAAAGTTTAGATTCCGCATTGTAACTGTCCTTTAAGAAACTAAAATTTGAAGGGTTTTAGTGTAGTTTTGAATAATAGCCACAATCACTTGAAAAGCTGATTAAAATACTCTGCCTGGGCTTGCGGGTGCAGCTCAGTGGTAGGATGCTTGTCTGTCCAGCATGTGCGAGGCACTGGGTTTGATCCCTAGTACAGAAAAAGCAACAAAATACATTCTTCCCTTTCTCAACTACTATCTGTGTGAGGCTGAACTTTCTCCTTGTACTTCAAACAAAATAACATGCCACCACAGATTCAGTGCAGAAGTGGATTCAGTCAAGTTCTCATTATTCACAGTGGTTATGTTTTATAAAGTTGCTGTGAATATTGAATTAGCAAACACTGAGTTAACGAATACTGAATCATTACTCCTAGGGGGAATCTCAGGGTTAGATTTCTATGAGCCCCTGTTCACAACATTTTTGTCAACTGATGAATAAAACTTATTTTATGTATGTTTCTAATTAAAGAAAGTTTATTGAACATATATTGTTCATTCTTTAAAACTGGCTGGTGGCCAAGAACACTACAATTTATATCTAAGTGAAGCTCATCAAGCACATGTATTTTCTCTGTAAGAAAAAATGTAACAAGAAAAAATGCCTAACACTGAGAAATATTAGCCAGCACTTCAATACTATGCTTGGGGCCATTTTAGTTTATTTTTTTTGGTACTAGGGATTGAACTCAGGGACACTCAACCACTGAGCCAAATCCCTAGCCCTGTTGTATTTTATTTAGAGACAGGGTCTTGCTGAGTTGCTGAGCACCTTGCCGTTGCTGAGGTTGCCTTGAACTCTGGATTCTCCTGCCTCAGCCTCCAGAGCAGCTGGGATTACAGGCCTGTTCCACTGTGCTTGCTTGGGGCCATTTTAAACAGCAAAGTCAATGAAATGCACAAAAACTTGAAAGAATGTGGTGCTAAGTAGACCACAAGACACTTGTTCACAGCATGAGCTTAAGCAAAACAATAATACTGCCCTGTTCAACCTTAGCTAGAAACGTTTGCATGGAGCAGCTCATCCATATCATCATATCTACTACTACCTGCCCCCCCCTCTACACGTTTCAGGATAACAGTGAAGGCTTCACGGATATTGATCTTGGGGTTACAAATAATTTTTAGCAAATAGATAAATTTGCACATTCACCATCTGTGAGTAATTAAGATCAACCTTATGGCAAGTTCTCTTTCTATATAGCTAGACATTAAAGCACTTTGAAAAAGTGTAAATGTCTCTCTTCTCATTATTATTATTTTAGTTTTGGAATATTTTTTCACAAAAATGTGATTCTTTTTTTTGAGAGAGAGAGAGGGAGAGAATTTTTTTTAATATTTATTTTTTATTTTTTTATTTTTTGGCGGACACAACATCTTTGTTTATATGTGGTGCTGAGGATCGAACCTGGGCCGCATGCATGCCAGGCGAGCAGGCTACCACTTGAGCCACATCCCCAGCCCCCCAAAATGTGATTTTTAACATTAACGTATACTGGACTTTTTCTTGTTATATTAAAATGCATAAATAAAGATTTGCAACAGTTTTCAGGTTTAATTTAAAAAACAGTTAGGATCAGTAGGGATACACAAACAAAAGGTCCTTGGGGCTCTCCATGATCTTTTATATTAAGACACAGTTTCTTAGAACAGTTTTGGATTAACAGACAAACTGAAAAAACAGTACAGAAACCTCCCATATACCCCCTGGACCTAGTTTCACCTATAACTAATATTTTTCATTTGTATGGTATATGTGTACAATATTATATTACATTATTATATTGATATATTATTCATTACACATTGTGAATGTTGATACATTTTGAACTATTATTACATAGATATGTCACTTTTAACTACAGCCCATACTGTATTCAGATTTCCTCATTTCCTCCCTTACACAGGTTGAAAGAAGCACTTGGGAGTAGAAGTGATTCAGATTCCATTTTTGTTTCTCCCAGATTACAGAATATTTGCATACATGTAACATCTTGGGGATGAGATCCAGATTAAATGTGAAATTCAGGGATGTTTCCTATATATTTTATACATATAGCCTGAGTGTAATTTTATGTACCATTTTAAGGTATCTGCATTTTGACTGTGACCTATTCCCTGAGATTGGGTGAGGAATTTTCCAACTGTGGTGTCATGTCTACATTCAAAAAGCTCTGGATTCTGAACATTTTGGATTAGGAAAGATCAACCCGCAGCCTTTTTCTATCTCAGGACACCAGTGACGTTGAGCTATCACCTGGCCATGGTTCTCCTTGACTGTGACAGTTTCAGAGACTTTCATTGACAGTTTTGAGAGAGACTCATCAGGGAGATTGTAGGATGCCCCTCTGTTGGAATTTGTCTGATGTTTTCCCAGTAATTAGACCTCAGTGATGGTCTTTTCGGATTCTCTATGGTTTTTAAGAAGAATGTAAAGGGGTTCCAAGTCCCAATAGTTAGAGAACCATTGCTATTCTATTTAATTTTTATTTCTTGTAACAGAACAAGTGTTTGGTCATCTTTCTTGCTGTATCTCCAGTCTTTAGAACACCCAGGCGCACCGTGGGTGTAAAATAAATATTTGTGGAGTAAATGACTGTGAGAACTAGGCTCTCAGAGACAGCTCCAGGCTCAGAGAGGTTAAGTGAAATATCCAAGCACAGCCAGTGACTGAAAGAGGGAGTGGGGAGGTGGTAGGGGTGGGTTGCAGATGTGGCCCAGGGGATCCTTAGTTACACTTTGGAATCACTTGGGGAGTATTGAAATGTATCAGCACCCAGGCCTTACTCCCAGGGACACTGACTTGATTGGTCTGGAGATCAGGATTTTGAAAAACTCTCCTGGTGCTTGTCAGATACACCTGTTTGAGAACCACCTACTTAGAAAGTGTTCAAGCATCAGAGCCAGGGTTGTGTGGATAGAGTTAGAATTGGGACAGCTGCTCTTTGGCTGTGTGACCTTGGGCAAATTATTAAACTGCTCTGACTGCCTATCCTTTGTCTACTTCATAGGGGTGTGTAGATAAAATATAACAACAACAAAACAACAACAACAAACAAACAAACAAACAAAAAAAACAAAAAACAAAAACAAAAACAAAAAAAAAACAAACAAAAACAAAAACAAAACAAAACAAAACAAAAAAACCCCTGTCAACAATGGCTCAATAATAACCACTACCACCACAACAACTGCAAAGATGTATGGAGCTCCTGTCTGGGCTCTGTGCTCAGCTCTTTAAATGGCATTAGTTTTCAGGAGAGATTGAAGATGTTGGAAACAACCAAATCAGCGCCATTTGAGAGGAAAAGCAGATGCACATTACCCTATGCACCATGCAGATAGCGAAGAAATATACTAACTGCAATCTTAATAGCAATGATTACATTTCCTAACAGCATTTCCACCCTAGCGCGCTTTAATTTTCTCCCTTGTTTAGAAGAAGAGGCCAGTCTCAGAGACCGAAGGGAACTGGCCCAAAGGCACACAGCGGCCAAGCGGCCAAGGCCAGAAGGAGCACCAGAAGGGAGAAGAGGGACCTCTGAGCCCCCATGGTGGCTGTTATCACGAGACGCTCGCGCCCTGGCCTTCTCAAGACCTCCGCAGAGGATGTGGGCGCGGCCCAGCGGTGCCAGGGCCTGGTCCCCTCGCTCCCGCCGGGATGCTCGGCCTCGGAGCGCTCTGGAGGCGCGGCTCCGAGCAGGGGGCGGAGGCTGAGTGCCGGAGAGGCCACTCACCCCCGCCCACCCTCCGTCCCCCTCCCTCTCAAACACGCGGTTCCCCTTCTCCCG
>NW_026000241.1:3866410-4024070 GCF_001458135.2 Marmota marmota marmota | reverse complement strand
AGAGAGAGAGAGAGAGAGAGAGAGAGAGAGAGAGAGAGAGAGAGAGAGAATGAATTGTGTTAATATCATTGCCTGTGTGCAGTTTGATTTATGAAGGTTGGTTGTGCAGGACAGTGAAAATGTGTCTGATGGTGTACATGGATGTGGCGCGAGCGGGTGTGAGAATTGTATGACTGGTGCTGCATGCATAGAGTTGCATGTGTGTGAGATGTGTGTGGTTGTATGTTTGAAGAGTTTGTGTATGATGGTGTCCGCAAGCGGTTGTGTATATGTAGTTGCACATTAGAGGCATGTGAGGTTGTGTGTTCAGGTTGTGTGTGTGTGTGTGTGTGTGTGTGTGTGTGTGTGAGAGAGAGAGAGAGAGAGAGAGAGAGAGAGAGAGATGTGATTTTTCTCCTCATCTTTCCCTGCCCTTTCTTCACTCCTCTGGCTAGCACAGTGTTGAGATAAAATGTATAGCAAACCTCCTTGCTTTGGCCACGGTGCTTTGTGATAAGAACTCTGAGATGTCCTAAAATAAGTTATAAGCCAGAGAATGGCGGGAGGAAAGAGAGGTCATTGTAAGTCAAGGCTTTAAACTAAATCAACAAAGAAAAAGAAGAAGGAAAATCCAAAACAACCCAACAAAAAAACACCTGCTTTACATTGCTTTCCTGTTTCTGACCATCACTCTCCAAGGCCACATTAGATTCTGCTCTTGGAACTAACCAAGAAATAGCAAGAACTCTTCATAGACTAACCTTCTGTCCCAGGGCTCTGCCTGCGTCCCCTGCCCTGCCCTCTTATTTACAGCCAACATAAGGTCAATGTAAGTAACTTGTTTCTTATCTCCAATTTTTTTTTTTTTATGAAACACCCTGGCCCCTTGTTTCAACTGCCATCTGGCCATGCGGCTGGTCACTTTGGGAGATTGTCCTAAGACTGGTCCTGTCACCTTTTGGCTAGCATCTGTACAGCTCAATCAACCCTTTATTTTCAGGGATCTCAGTCTTGAAGGTTTGATTTAGTTCTTGCTTTGGCCTTAGGGGTTAGGAGGTTCTTTCTTTCTCCTCTTTGTGTCTAGGGACAGCCCCTCATCTCTTCACATCAGAGTCCTGAGGCTGGGGGATGCGGAAGGAGACCCAGCCTCAAGGCCCTCACCCTGAAGGGACTTGGGACTCTATAAGGACCATTTCTGGGAAGCTTAAGCGACAGGGCTAAGTGAGGGTTTAGAATCAGGACAGACCAGAAAAGAGAGCCCAGGGTGAGGGGAGAATAATCCTCCCGCGTCTCAGAGAGATCCAGAGGGGCCCAAGTTGAGGTCAAGTTCTTGGGAGAACCAGCTCGAATCAAGCATTTTAAAATCAATTTTATTTTATTTTATTTTTTTAAGTCAGGCACAGAAAGACAAATGCTGTGTGTTCTCAGCCATATGTGGAAGCTTAAAATAGTTGATCTCACAGATGTTAGACTAGTTAGTGGTCACTAGAGGGTGGAAAGCTGGTGAGTAAAGGGAGACAGAGAACAAGACCTGAAAACAGTTAGGAAGAATATGTTCCTGAGTGGTAGAGCACAGTAGGGTGATTGTAGTTTACAACAATTTATTATATATATTTTCCAAGGAGCTAGAAGAGCGGAGTTCGGAGGCTTCCAACCCAAAGAAATGATAAGTGATTTTAAAGAGACGGAAATGCTGATACCCTGATCATATTCATGTTTTGAATTATCATATTGCACTCCATAAATATGAGCAATTATGGTGTGTCAGTTATAAATAAAAAATAAAAATTTATGTATTTTTTTTAATTGATAAGCCACAGCTATACCTTTCTACCATGAAGACAGGACTGCGAAAGTTGATAGGAAGATAGTCTCCTTTCAGCTTGAGCCTTTTTCTCTGTCCTCAATTGTGTGTCTGTTGAGTGTCTGTTTTTGTTTTTTAATATATATTCTTTTTTAGTTGTATTTGGACACAATACCTTTATTTTGTGTATTTATTTTTATGTGGTGCTGAGGATCAAACCTAGTGCCTCACACGTGCAAGGCAAATGCTCTACTGCTGAGCCTCAGCCCCAGCCCCTGAGTGTCTGTTTTTATCAACCACATTTGACCTCTGTTTTGTGGTCATCACGTGTGGTCATCATGTACCAAGTGCATTGAGCCATCTGAGCTACACAGCAGTCCTGGGCCTATTCCTGCAAGGTGGTATTGGGGTTTGAAAGACAGAGCTCATGTATGCTTTTCTCTAGGTTGGAGGTTGGCGATTTTTAAAATTTTATTTTATTTTCTAATTTTTAGTAAAGAGCCAGAGAGTAAAATTTTTTTCAGTTTTTCTGCTCATGTGACCTCTGTTACAACCACTTAGCTCAGCCATTGAGCCTGAAAGCATTAGTAGAGAATACATAATGGATGAACCCGGCTGTGTGCCAGTAAAACTTTATTTTAAAAAAAAAAAAGGCAGTGGGCTGAGTTTGGCTCATAGACTATGATTTGTCAACTCCTGCTCTAGCAAGCTGTCCTTAGGTCTCTGCAGGGGTTTGGTTCCAGGAACCTGCAGGGATACCAAACCCCTTGGATGCTCAAGTCCCTTATATAAAATGGCCTAATATTTGCATTGAATTAATGCACATCCTCTTATATACTACAAATCCTGTCTAGATAATTTATAATACCTAATATAATATAAATATTATGTACATAGTAGTTATATGATATTATTTAGAGAACCAGTACATACATGCTTAGTACAGGTGCAATTATTATTATTATTATTATTATTATTATTATTTTTGGTTTTGGAGCTGGGAATTGAACCCAGGGCCTGGCACATGCTAAGCACACCTTCTACTATTGAATATTTTTGATTTTAGGTTGGTTGAGTCTGTGGATGTAGAATTGCAGATATGGAGGCCACCTGTGCTGTCCTACATCTTATAAGGAAGAAGAAAGGAAAGAGTCAAAACTCCAGGCTCTGGAGTTTTCCTGTCTAGTTTGGATTTCAGCTGAACACTCTCTTGGTGTCCAGGGGCAAATCTGTGCTACCATTTAATGACTGGGAACTTAATAAATGAGGAGAGGGAGGAATTGTCCTTTTCCTGCGTAGTTTCTGGTTTGTGACTATGAGTTTTTTACAGCAAGGTGAGAAGCAGCCTCATGTCTCAGGTGACCTGTCCATCTGGAGCAGAATCCCTCCTGGGCTGCAGGTTGGAAACCAGGTTCAGACCTGGAGGATGCAGGGGCCTTGACTGAGGCAGACATCCCATCCCTTGGAAGAAGATGAGGAGCAGAGGAGGACAAGAAGATAGTGATTCCAGAGAAACAGCTGCTTAGCCAGTGGCAGGAAAAAGAAACCTAGGGACCTACCTAATGGTGGAACTGAAGCCACCAAGAGATGCTCTGCCATGACCTGGATGTTTCAGGCATTGGGAGTGAGGAGGGGTGGCGGGGGCATGATCCCTCAGAGAGTAGCCTTTATAAGTGTCACAATCACAGGTAAACCAGGTAAACAAATCAGGGACACAGTCCAGCACAGGGTACAATACTGAATGTCTTCTGTTGGTTTGGAGAGCTTTTCCCCTGAGTCGGATGAATCTGGCGTATTGCTCAGGAATCAGACATCCACTCAAGGGGAAACTGAAAGGAATTTAAGATAAGACTCTTGAGCAAAGTTGGTGTGGCACTTGGGGATCACATGGAGGGGTGGTGGGCAGAGACATTATCTTCGGGATTGAACAGGCAGGGCAGGGACTCAAAGGAGAGCTTTGGCTGTAGCAGAGGACTGTCCCATGGGACATGGTCACAGATAGAGGAATGGAAGGCTTCATCTTCATTTCCTCCCACCCTTTATTCTCCTGCCATATTTCTTTGCTGCCTTGATAGAGAGACCAATGGTTGGGGGAGCCTGGGAGTCTATCTAAAGAATTTTTTTTGCACCTGGCACAGGGTTGCAGCCATTCTTGCTGGGAGTAGGTCAGTGTAGGTCAGTGGCTTCTTCCCCAGGCAAGGAGGCTCAGTGCCCAGAGCCCAGGATATTTTCAGGGACCCATAGAAACAAACATTTTCATTTCTTTAAAAATAAGAAGAAAGCATTGAACTTTTAGGTCAAAGAAAATGATCCAATATATAATATTAATAGATCTATTTTTTCTTGTAGGAGTTGAATTGCAGAAAGTACTTGTTTCATTAATCATTTTAAAATTGAAATGTCAACATTTTTCTCATGACATATTTTCCTCATGAGCTTAAGCAAAATGTTATCACTGCCATACATGTAATGTGATGGATGCATAACCTGTGTCAATTTAGCCACATTGATCTATTTTGGACAGTGCCCATTCTCATCTAGAATGAGCTTTGATAGAAAATTTTTAAAATTGATGTGAAATTCAGATAAGATCAAACATTGAAAGTGGCACTCAGTGGCATTTAGTACTTTCTCAATGTTGTACGGTCATCATCTCCATCTAGCTCCAAAATAACGTATCAGCAGGTGTGGTGGTGTGTGCTTGTAATTCCAGCTACTTGGGAAACTGAAGCAGGAGGGTTGTAAGTTCAAGGCCATCCTGGGCAATAGTGAGATCCCATCTCAAAAGCCAACCAATTGCTGGGAGCAGTGGTGCATTCCTGTAATCTCAGAGGCTTGGGAGACTGAGGCAGGAGGATCGCAAGTTCAAAGCCAGCCTCAGCAAAGGCAAGGTGCTAAGCAACTCAGTGAGACCCTGTCTCTAAATAAAATGCAAAATAGGGCTGGGTATGTGGCTCAGTGTCCAAGTGCCCCTGAGCTTAATCCCCGATTCCCTCCGCCCTCCCAAAAAAACCCCACCCAAAACCCACCAATCAACAAACAGAATAATAGTCATAAGTTTGTTGTCAGGAAGTGGGGGCAATGTCCTGATAAATCCCTTGTAAGCTGAAAATACTGTAAGTCAAAAATGCATGTTAGAGCTGGGCATGTAAGTCAATGATAGAGCACTTGACCATCTCATGTGAGGCCCTGGGTTTCATCCCCAGCACTGGGGTGAAAAAAAAAAGCCTCGAATCTACCACTGAATACCAGAGCTTAGCAACACAGCACACTGTGGAACGTGGGTTGTTTCTGCTCATGATGGCCAGATTGGCTGGTAGCTGGGGCTTACCGCTGCCTCCCAGTATCACCCAGCAGTGTCATGGTACTTATCATAGCCTGGGAAAAGATCAAAATTAAACATTCAAAGTACGATTTCTAGGCAGAATAGAATAGACAATATGATTGATGTATGTACATTCCATGTATGTATTATATATCAAAATGCATTCTACTGTCATGTATGACTAAAAAAAATAAAAATTAAAAACAAAACAAAACAAAACAAAAAAAAAACCCCAAAGTACGATTTCTACCAAATATGTTTCACTTTGAAACATCGGAAAGCTGAAACATTGTAAGTCAAGATTATCTGTATTTTCCTTTACATTAATGTAGTTCCAATTGAACTGCATTAATTTAAATTCAACATATTTTTTTTTTTTTTGAGAAAGGGGTCCATGAAGGGAAAATTTCTCAGGTCAATGAAAGTAACCATTTCTAAGCTGCTCCATATGTTTGAGGTATTTAGTTGGGAAATGGATGGGCAGGTTTTATTTTTATATGTGTTTTATTTATATTTATGAAAAACAACATTCCAGGTAGCGTTCTGAAGTTTCTATTTTGGATACTTTTTAAAAAGATAATACTTTTTACAAGGATATCTGGATATGGCCAAATGTAAGAAACACTAGTGTCTGAAGTGAGAAGCATCCGAGTTTAGTGCCTGAGACCCTGGAGAGGCTCATGAATATCACAGTGGAGACAAGAATTGTCACTGTTGCTCTCCCTGTGGCTTCCCCTTCCCTCTGTTGCTCACCTGAGCATTCACGCAGGCAGCTACATTTATTGGGTGTCCTCTGTTTGCCAGGTAGCTGCAGATTTGTCATTGTGGAAAGCTGACTCTGGTTATCTCCAGGTCAGACACCTAACTATATTAACTTTGGGACTGGCCTGAAGGTGCTTTGTCCAGGTCTCTGCATGCAATTGGCATTCAGCAATTTGGATCGAGAGGTGGGGCAGCCCCCCAAATTCTTCTAATGGTGAAATATGGAGGGGACTGAAGCCATAAATGGCGAAAGTGTTAATAATTTTATGGCTTTCTTTCCCGGCTCTTCCCAGCTATGCCCAGGAATGATTCTGGAGACCTTGACCCTTTGCTGTCAGGACATGACTTTTGAACTCCAGGCAGTGTCCCAGGTGTCCTAGCAAGGGCACAGCCCAACAGATGGACACATCTTTCCCTTGCCTTGTGAGCTTCCTCCAGTGCCCACCATCCTCCCATCCTTCCCCTTCCACCACTCCTGCCTTCAGACCTGGGCTCCTCTGTTCCCGCAGGTAGACCATGAGCAGCCACGGCAACAGCCTGTTCCTGCGGGAGAGCGGCCAGCGCCTTGGCGGGGTGAGCTGGCTGCAGGGGCTGCAGGACAGCATGCAGCAGAGAGCGCTGCGCACGCGCCTGCGCCTGCAGACCATGACTCGAGAGCACGTGCTGCGCTTCCTGCGCCGGAATGCCTTCATCCTGCTCACTGTCAGTGCCGTGGTCATAGGTGAGCCCGGCTTCCGGGAGGGCGGGGACTTCCGGGAAACGTCCTGCTTGCCTGTGTCTTTGCTCCAGCCGGCCACTCTCACCTGCACACACGTCCCACCTGCCACTGTTCCAACCTCCTATGTGTGCACACATTGTCACATTTGTCACATATGTACATGTGTACTGTACACAGTTTACACGTGCACAAACATGAACATATTTTATGGGTGCTCAGAATTTACAGGTGCAAATTCCTGTGCACACTTACACAAATATACAGTTGTCTTGTGGTACCAGAAGCAGAGCCAGAGGATATGGAGGGCTGAATGTATTAGAACTTACAAGCACATCCATTCCCACATGGGCATTCTCCTGAACATATATCTACAGACTTAAGTGTTTAAATATATGTACACCCCCCGTGTTTGAAAATAGTAACATATGCACAAGTCTCGTGTATGGACACATCCAAGAAAATGCAGGTGCATATTCACGTGTATGGGCTTACATTCACAGGCAGATGTATAAGCTCACAAATGAGAGTGCACTCACATGTGCATGCATGTGTGTGCTTGAATGGGTGAAAACATCTGCACACGTATCAATATGTAACAAATCTTACATTTCTGCGATGTACACCTGTGCCAATGTGCACACAAGTGCATGTACTTGTAGAACGTTTTTCTCTTTCTCTCACTGATCCCCCTACCACAAGCCTTCTTGGAATGGGTGGGTCCTGTCTGGGCTGAGTGACCCACACTCCACTACATGGACCCCTCTTTTTGGCTCTAGGGGTCAGCCTAGCCTTTGCTTTGCGCCCGTACCAGCTCACCTACCGTCAGATCAAGTATTTCTCCTTCCCTGGTGAGCTTCTCATGAGAATGCTGCAGATGCTGGTGCTGCCCCTCATTGTCTCCAGCCTGGTCACAGGTGAGAGAGCCCAGGCTCGTGTTGACCTTCAAGACCCATTCAGAACCCAGTCTTGAACCTAGAGCCAAGACAGTTCCCAGCATGGGAGCTTGGGATCACCTTTCCAACTCAGCAACTCAAACATGGAGCCTGGCGTGGCCCACGGTCCTGACCAAAACCCAGGTCCTTGACTAGAACCCAGAGTGAGGTTCCTGCTCCTAGGTACCCACAGCACTTATCCCAGGAGCTTTCCTGTATGTCTCTTTGGAGGTAAAATGCCAGCCTTCAGGGCTCAAGTTATCCAGAGGGGAAGGAAAGGTGTTGGAGGGAGGGATGGGCAGCTAAGGAAGGTAGCTGGGCTAGAGGGTGGATGGGCAAGAGGTGGATGTGAATAGGGTATACAAGGTTAGTAAGGTGGAGGTGCTAGGATGCGGGGTAGGGAAGGGAGTGGGATGGGAGCACCAACAGTATCTACTCAGCCTACAGTGAGGTGGGTGGAGAGCTGTGATTGGGTGGACTGTGGGATAAGGAGTAGGATGAAGATGAGGTTATGTACAAATAGGAGTCAGTAGAGCTGGGGTTGAAAAGATTGGCTTGAGTTAGAGGGAAGGTAGTGTGGATGGTGGAGTTGTGTTTGGGGTAAAGAATGGGGTGGGATGTGAAGGTGTTTATGGAAAACAGAATGGGGATGGGATGGTGGTGTGGATGAATTGATTGTGGGGGACCCTGGGTGAGGTGTAGGGGGACAGGATGTTTGGGGCAGTGGTTGCTGAGTTGGTGGTTTGGGAGGTGGAACAGATGGATGGGGAGTAGGTGATGGGGTATGAATGAGGATACGGGGGCTGCACTGTCTGTCCTCAGGTATGGCATCCTTGGACAACAAGGCAACAGGGCGGATGGGCATGAGGGCAGCTGTGTACTACATGGTGACCACGGTCATTGCGGTCTTCATTGGCATCCTCATGGTCACTATCATCCATCCTGGGAAGGGCTCCAAGGAGGGGCTGCATCGCGAGGGCCGCATTGAGACCATCCCCACAGCTGACGCCTTCATGGACCTGGTCAGGTGATGTTCTAATTTTGATGGGATTTCCGGATGAACATGCAGCAAGGCAGGCAAACCCATCCTGGAAATGGTGACACCCCTTGGTTCCTATTTTTTGGTACCTATTTGTTGCCCTTTGCCCTTGCACATATCCTCCAAGAGAGCTAGGATATGATCTTTGTACCCTTAGGCTGGGGGGAGGCTATAGCTGCAGTGTCTTGGAGCCCAAGCTCCATTTGAGGGTGAATGATCCTTTTATGCAGCAAGATTTTTTAGACAGAAAATCAAGGTTGGCAGTATTTCTGCCCTAGTCACCAGCTAGGGCATTACATGGACTTGGATGATTTTTAGGAACTGTCTCTGGTGTTTTGGGGTCTCATTGGATTGAAGTCTTGAGGTGATATAGGGGTCAGATAGACCTGGATCTGAGGTTTGTCTTAGTCTATTTTCTGTTACTACAACAGGATACCCGAGGCTGGATGAGTTGTAAGGAGCAAAGTTTTATTTAGCTAACATTCTGGAGGCCGGGAAGTCAAACAACATGGTGTTGGTATCTGGTGAGGGCCTTCTTGCTGCATTAGAACATGGCGGAGGGCATCCCATGGTGAGACAGAGCAAGTGTGCTAGAGAGAGCCTACTTTTATAACAAAGCCACTCCTCATTAATCCCTAAAGCCCTTGATCCATGAATGGATTAACCCATCTACGAGAGCCAAGCCAGCATGACCTAATCATCTCTTTGAGGGCCCCACCTCCCAATACTCTGCAATCAATTTTCACCATGAGTTTTGGAGGGAACAAACCCTAGGCAAACCACAGCTAGGCCCGTCTGCACCTTTTAGCAGCTGTGGGGCTTTGGACAACTACATAAGGCCCTCCAGTGAAGACCTGTTAAATCAGATGGTGTAGGTCAGGTACCTCACTCAGCATTTGGCCTAGACTAAGCATTCCTATGTTGGTTGACATTATTATTATCGTTGTTATTATTACAAGTATCGCCCCAGGCTCTCTTCCAAGGTCTAACCACTTTTTCTTCCTTTGATGTTTTTCTGCAGAAATATGTTTCCACCCAACCTTGTGGAGGCCTGCTTCAAACAGGTCAGTGGGAAGCACCCAGTTGGATCAAGGTGGCTGGGAGGGCCATGGTGGGGCCTGTTGCTGGGTGGGTGACCCAAGCCTGAGGGGTGGGAAAAAGCAGCTGAGAGAGGGACGGGCAGGAGGGGCCTATGGAGGAATCCAGGAGAATGGATCGAGTTCCCTCAGGTGTGGTGATCAGGACAAGAGGACTTAGGCCCAGGGCAGCCTGGGCTGGGGTAGGGATTCCAGGACTTCTGACCACACATAGTGAAGAGAGAGGCCTTAAAGTCTGGCTGAGCACGGCCCAGGGAGCTTATGAAAATGCGGAATCTACACTTACTCTTTCATGCTTGGTTATTCACGCCCTCATTTGTCTATTCATTCACTCATTTTTCAACGCTTTTTTTAATTTTAAAAAATTTGTTTTTTGATTAGCAAAAATTATATAGTTGTCCTTTGATATCAGGAGGGAATTGGTTCCCTGAAGATTATAAAATCTGGGAATGCTCGAGTCTCGATGTAAAATGGCAGAGTGTTTGCATAGAACCTGTCCTCCCAGAGACTTTAAATCGACTCTAGATAACATGTCATGCCTAAAGCAATGCAAACACAATGAGAATAGTTGTTGTACTGAATTGTTTAGGGAATAGTGACAAGAAGAAGTCTGTACATGTTAAGTTCACAGCCAGTTTCCCTCCTCCAAATATTTTTGATCCATGGTTAATTGAACCCATGAAAGGGAATCCACAGATGTGGAGGGCCAACTGTCTATTTATGGGGCATAAATATGTATACATTGTGGAACTGCTAAATTGAACTAATTAACATATACATTACCTCACATACGCATTTTTGTGTTGAGAACACTTGACGTCTACTCTCAGTGATTTTCACAGTACAGTGTTATTAACTAGCACCACCCTGTTGTACAGTGTATTTCTTGAACTTCTTCCTACCTGAGATTTTGTGCCCTTTGATCAACATCTCCCTAACTTTTCCCCACCAACCAACCTAGACTTGGGTGACCATTCTCTTATTTCAATGATATTACCTTTTGTGGATTTCATGTACGTCTGAGATCATACAGTGTTTGTCTTTCTATGTCTGGCTTATTTCACTAAGCACAGTGTCTTCTATTGTCATCCAAGTTGTTGCAAATTTCAAGGTTTTCTTTCTATTTTTGAAGGCACAATAGTATTCTATCATGAATATATTCTACATTTTCTTTATCCATTTGTCCATTGGTAGAGACAGGTTGATTGCATAGCTTGGCTGTTGTGAATAGTGCTGCAGGGAGTGTGGGAATGCAGGAACAGGTTGTGTATCCCTTATTTGAAGTGCGTGGGATCAGAAGTGTTTTGGATTTTTGACTTTATCAGATTTTGGAATATTTGCATATACATAATGTGCTATCTTGGCGATAGGACCCAAATAGAAGCATGAAATTCATTTATGTTTCATGCATACCTCCTATGTAGTCCGAAGGTGATGTTTATGCAACACTTTCAATGCATCTATGTTTTGATGGTGACTTGTCACATGAAGTCAGGCATGTGGAATTTTCCACATGCATCATGTCAGTGCTTAAAAAATTTCAGATTTTGGAACATTTTGGATTTTGGATTTTCGGACTAGGGATGCTCCATCTGCATCTCCTCGTGATTCTGATTTGCTGGATCATATGGTGTTCTAATTTTAATTTTTTGGGGACCCTCCGTTCCATATTCTGTCACGGCTGTAGTAATTAATTCACTCCTCCTTCTATGCCTTGGCCCTGTTCTCCTCAGCAATAAAACTTTCTGGGGTGGGGAACCAGGAATTGGTGTTTTTAGGACTTTCTCCAGGTGACTCTGCTTCTGAGTCTGGGCCCCATCTCTCTGCATTTCAGTTCAAGACACAGTACAGCACGAGGGTGGTGACCAGGACCGTGGTGCGGACAGAGAATGGGTCTGAGCTGGGTGCCTCCATGCTGCCGCCGACCTCAATGGAAAATGAAACCAGCATCCTGGAAAATGTCACTCGGGCCTTGGGCACCCTGCAGGAGGTGCTCAGCTTTGAGGAGACCGTGCCTGTGCCGGGTTCAGCCAACGGTATCAATGCCTTGGGCCTCGTGGTCTTCTCTGTGGCCTTTGGGCTGGTCATTGGTGGCATGAAACACAAGGGCCGGGTCCTGAGGGACTTCTTTGACAGCCTCAATGAGGCTATTATGAGGCTGGTGGGCATCATCATCTGGTGAGTGCTGGGCTGTGCCCCGGGGCGGTGGTGTTGGTACACGGGAAGGGCAGAGCCAGGGCTGGGACCAGTCAGGCTGTGTGGAAGTTGAAGTGATTGGGGACATTTGACCAAAGTCGCTCATCTACTCTATGTATTGGTTAATTCACTCGCAAACTCACTAACTCATCATGTATTTCTGCACTGAATTATTCACTTGTTGACTATCTTCTTTGTGCATTCACTCATTCTTCTGTGTGTTGACCAACTGTTCATTCATTCATTCATTGAAACTCATTCATCTATATTCGTTCTTCCACGCACACCAAACATACTGTGGATTTTATTCCTGTATTAGTCTGTTTTTCATTACTATAACTAAATGCCTGAGGTTGGATAACTTCATAAAAAAGAGGTTTATTTAGCATATAGTTCTGTTGGTTCAAGGACATGGTGCCTGCATTAGCTTGACTGTTTAGGATCTCCCAGTAGATGGCACACCCAAGAGCCAAAGATTATATCACAAGACAGGAAGCCAGAGAGGGATTGAGAGGTTAGGCTGGTTCTTACAACAACTCTCACTAGAACTAACTCAGAATCCCGTAAGCACAGCCTTGATCCCTTCTAAGTGCAATGCCCCCATTAACCTAAGGATCTCCCACTGGGCCCCACCTCTTAAAGGTCCCACTACCCTTAACATCGCCACCCGGGGGACCAGACTCCCAGTACATGAACTCTTGGGGAGTGTAAATCATATCCAAGCATCATCCCAAATAATTTGAAAGTTGTGTAGGAGACTTCAGGCCAATTTGACAGCTTGGAAAGTTTTCTGATGGGAATAGAAGGGAAAGCCTACCAAGAATAAGCAGAGAATTAACGGGGAGTGTTGGAGGCCCAACAGAACTGGGAACCATGAATTTACAGTGGTGTCATTGGCCTGGTTTGGCAAAATGTGCAGGAGTGCCAGGTGACTGAGTATCAGAGGTAAGAAGTCACGTGCAATTGATCCAGGATTGAGGCGTTTTGCAGGGGGTGAAGCAGAAGGATGGAGGCCACGGAGAAGCGTAAGACAGGTCTTGGGGTTTGACTTGGAGGGGATTCTGCAACCACGTACCAGAGCTCACTCCAGCCAGCTTAGGAAACACAGATAGGGCCGGAGAAGTCCCCTGCATCCTCCTTTTTTGACCCAAGCTATTGCGCTGACTTTCCAAGTGGTTCCCACCTCCTCCGTTACGTTCACCGTGAGAGTGATCAAGAAGGACTTCCATTCCTGAAGACAGAGGAGTTAGCAGTGGCAGCCTGGGGGACAGACCACAGGCAGAAGCTCACAGGATTGAGTGACGGGCTGGTTTGTGTGCGCTGTGTCTCCATGTGTCCCCCAAAAGTCCATGTGTTGGAAACTTAATCCTCAAAAATATGTTGATGGTATTCAGAGGAAGAGCCTTTGGGAGGTAATTAGGGTTAAATGAAGTCATAAGAGTGGGGTTTTGTGATGGGGCTAGTGGATTTATAAGAAGAGGAGTGGAGACCTGAGCTGACGGGCTTCGGGCTTGTGTCACGTGATGCCCTCTGCCATGTGTTGCAAGAAGGTCCCCCCAGAGGCTGGAACCTTGGTATTGGATTTCCAGCCTCCCAAATGTGAGAAATTAATTTTCTGTACAAATTCCCCAGCCTCAGCGCGGTGTTTTGTTATAGCAACAGCAATGGACTAAGGCCGTGGGAAAGGCAGTTGGGCCCCGAGGATCCTGCTTCCTTCGCCTCCTCTTTTCCTTCTCCCTCAGGGACTTTGCCCTGGGCCGAAGAGCTTCCCTCCACATGCACACGGTTCCTTCTCACCATTCAGCGCTCCACTTTAGTCACTTCTCCTGAGAAGTCCTGCTTGACCACCACTTGTCACAACCTGGCGTTTGTTATTGCGGTGGTCCCCTCTGATCCACTGTTTCACTTTCTGCGATTTCAGTTACCCACGGTAAACCGGGGTCCAACAATATCAGGTGGAAAATTCCAGAAATAAGCAGTTCATGAGTTTTAAATAACCGTCATTACAGCAAGTTGCTGTATCATGATTCATTGTTTCATTGGCTATTGTGTCTCCCTGTGCCTAATTTAATTTTAAAGTTTAACTTATTAAACTTTACCATTGGTATGTATTTATTGGGGGGAAAACATGGAATATATATATAGGCTCCAGCACTGTCCTCAGTTTCAGGCTTCCAAGGACTGTCTCAGAACATGTCCCCCAAGGATTTCGCGTTTCTATGAGTACCTCCTGTTTTCCCCATTAGAATGTGTCTTAGTGCATTTGGACTATAGCAAAAATTCCACAGACTGGGTGACTTACACAAGGAACATTCATTTCTCACAGTCCTAGAGGGTGGGAAATTCCATCCAGATCATGGCACCCACAGATTCAGTGTGTGGGGAGGGCTGTTCTGGTTCAGGGACCGTGTCTTCTCCCCGAGTCTTCCCATGGTGGAAAGAGCAAAGCACCTCTCGTTTATATAAATGCTCATCCATCATTGAGCCCTGCCCTCATGACTTCTTAAAGTCCCTGCATCCTAATGCCACACCTTAGGGATTTGGATCTCAACACGTGGTTTTTTTTTTTTTTAGGGGGGGGGGGCGGGATAGGGCACCAACATTCAGTCGCTGGCCACGTGTAAGTGCCGTGAGGACAGGGAGCATGCCCCTGGAAAACAGTGCTCATTAGGTAGTTGCTGAATGAGTGGAGAATACAGAGGTGATTTCGAGGTGTCCGTAGGAGAAGCGGTGACAGGGCCCAGGCTGGGGAGGCAGGAGACCATGCACTGATGGGAGAGGGGTAAGGAGTACAGATATGGAATGGAGAGTTGGGGGCAGCAGACAATGATGTTCAGAAGAGGTCAGAAGTGTCCCTGCACTGCTTAGGGTAGGGGTCCTGGAGTTGGGTGGGGAGGCCTGGAGTGGGGAGTGGGATGAAGCCCTCATAAGGTGGCTGGCATGCCCTGGCCCCATGGGAACTCTGGTGTGGGGCGAGTGTGAGTGAGCGGCAGGAGGAGATGGGGTGTGTTGTGGGCCTGGAGGGGAGGTGGGGAGGGATCCCTGACAGGTGTGTGGCTTGCCCAGGTATGCACCTGTGGGCATCCTGTTCCTGATTGCTGGGAAGATTCTGGAAATGGAAGACATGGCCGTCCTTGGGGGTCAGCTGGGCATGTACACACTGACTGTCATCGTGGGCCTGTTCCTCCACGCTGGCGGCGTCCTGCCCCTCATCTACTTCCTCGTCACCCATCGGAACCCCTTCCCCTTTATTGGGGGGGTGCTGCAGGCCCTCATCACTGCCATGGGCACATCTTCCAGGTATGGCCGTGCTCCCCACTCTCCCTCCTCCTCTCTTCCATGGGCTCTCCAGGGTCCCGCTCTCCCCCTACCATTAACGTCTTCTGGTTGCACAGTCATGTCACAGGCTCTTGGAGACCCAGGTGGCCATTACTTATTTCATATGGAGGAGAACTCATTTTATATGGAGGGGCCAATTTTGAGTTTACAGATGAAGGTTCCAGAATGCCCTGGGAGCTCAGTTATTTACTAGCCCAAAGAGTCTCATCTTCCCTTGAGATAGTGTCTGGAAGCTCTTTTGACTTCCTTGTGCACTTTTTGGTACTTTTAGGGGGCTCTTTATTAGCCCCCTCATTAATCCCCCATCACTAAAATTCAAAACAATTTGAGAAGATATGCAAGAGCCAAATAGATGGGAAAAAATGTCATTTTTATTGCTCATAATGCTCACTGAAGAGCGTGCCTCTGATTGGTAGCTAAATAAGACTGGTGCCACTACACCCCTTGGTCACCATGGAGCTGGATGCCCAAGCCCGCTCCATGAGTCCAGGTTTCTCATGGCATGACATAAAGCTGACCAGACAGAGCACACATCCTGTGGCAAGCTGACCCCAAAGAGATGCCCACTCCTTCCACTAAACTCACCCATTAATGGAGTCACTCTGGCTCTTCTGGGTGGAGGGTTAGTGTAGTTGGGGTTTATCCCTGGGCACCATGAGGCAGAGGGCAATTGGGGTCTTCTGTGATACCCTTGTCATAGTCCCCAGGTGTGGGAGGTCAGCAATCTGGGACTGGACTGTTGGTTTTTATGCCATTGGCTTTAAGTGAGTCAAGAGGCCTCAACCCTGGGTTGTCCGCAAGGCCGAGTTCTCCCTTCATGAGGAGGAGCGCCCCTCTCCATCTGGATCCTTGTGCCCATGCCCTCCTCCTCTTGCTTGTGTTCTTACCTGGCCCCTCCGTGTTCCCGAGGGGAGTCCTCCTTGGGTCCAGTGCTACACCACTCTCCCCTGCCACTCCCTGTGTCTTTCTCCCCCAGCTCTGCCACCCTGCCCATCACCTTCCGCTGCCTGGAGGAGGGCCTGGGTATAGACCGCCGCATCACCCGATTTGTGCTGCCGGTGGGGGCCACCGTCAACATGGATGGCACTGCCCTCTATGAGGCCTTGGCTGCCATTTTTATTGCTCAAGTCAACAACTATGAGCTCAACCTGGGCCAGATCACCACAATCAGGTGAGGTGCCTCAGTTGGGACCGTGGGAGGAGGGACCCAGAACTGGCTGTCAGGGGAGGCCTCAGATATTGCAAGGGGGAAATGGGGAGAGCCCGATGCTGGATGAGGTTAAAGGTGAGACTTTGCCACCTGAGGCTGTCAACAGCCGACAAGAGGGTGCTGGACATTTCTCCCCTCGCATGCTGTTGAGAGACATCCCTTTTCCCAGAATTTTCCAAAGTGTGGCTGGAATATCCTAATAGCCCAATGTTCGTGTTATAATTATAGATTCTTTGGTTCCATCACATGTAGGGAAAAACCACAGATGTAGGGAAGCATGCCACAAAGATAGTTTAAAATTTAAAAATCCTTTTGATCAAGGTCCCAAATAGCAGAATGAGCACTTCTCATGAGAAATGTCTTAGTGAAGTTATCAGAAAAGGTGAGGATGGGAGACTTTTAGAGGGTGTTCTTCGGTTCATCTGGGGACTTGGCATCACTTCCAGCTTCTTCCTAGGGAAAGACCTTGGTGACGATGGCTTGCATGAGACCTACTAGGTAATGCTTCATACGTTAGCAGCAGGTAGAGATCGACTGCTTGGAGATTCCTAGATTGGATCCACTCTAAACTCAACACAAAGGCTTTGAGGTGGTCCTGATAGAATCAGCTCAACCTATCCAGAGGGGGCTGTCTGCCTCCCAAGGGCTCCCACAGGTCACTGTTTATGCCAGGGCCAGGGGTTGCAAGGGAAGGGCTCCCTCACTTACCATTCTGTCCTCCTTGAGACCCATTCATAAGGCTCTGCTCCCCCCCCCACCAAAGGATATCAAATCCAAACAGGATAAACTCAGGAGAAATTATGTGGCTTTTTAGAAAATAGAATTTTACTCCTTTTAAAAAAATATTTTATTTTATCTATGTGGTTCTGATGCTGGGGTTTGAACCCAGGGCCTTCACATGGAATTTTACTTCCTGGATATATTTTTGATAGCAGTAACTGACACCTTGAAGCACATATCATGTCCTAGCACTGTGCTCCTCTGTTGCTCACAGTAAGAAGGTTGGCACATGTCCTGCACTCTACAGAGGAGGAGAGGGAGACTCTGGGTTTAGGTCCAGTGTTGGACAGCTCATGCCTTGAGTCTGCTGGACTCCACAGTCCATGCTCTGTCACCAGCCCCAGCATCTGCTCAACCATTGATCACATTGGTTCTGACAGAGCCATCCTCTGGGCTAAGCATCTCCTGGAACTCCATGTTGACAATTTAATTTTTTCCACACTTTTTTATTGGTGCATTATGGCTGTACATATTGATGGAATTTGTTGTTACATATTCATACATGCACACAATGTAACAATATAATTTGACCAATATCACTGTCCAGCACATCTTCCCTTTGCTGATGTTGAAAATTTTAGAATCTGCTAAGAGGTTTCAGAGGCCACCAGCAGAGGGTGGCACCCACAGGGTACTAGTACCTTTCCTGGTAGTGCATGGGCTTTTAGAATCCTTTTAGGCAAAGTTGGGCAATCAGAGTTGATACAGGATTTAAGATCTAGCCCATCCCTAGATCTGCTCTGACTCTTTACTTTTGTTTATTTTAAAAAAACCAATAAGTTTTATTTGAAAAAGAATTTAGGCTCTAGCACTGGACATCTCTAGACCCAGGATGGTCCAGAATGTTCCCATCTCTAAAGTGGTGAGCTATATTTAACTACTTTTCTTTTTCTTTTTGGCAGTGGGGATGGAACTCAGAGGCATTTTAACACTCATCCATATCCCCAGTCCTTTTTATTTTTTATTTTGAGAAGGGTCTCACTGAGTTGCTTAGGGCCTCACTAAGTTGCTGAGGCTGGCCTTGAACCTGCCATCCTCCTGCCTCAGCCTCCCAGGTCACTGGGATTATAGATGTGCGCCACCTCACCCAGCATACTACTTTTCTTTTAAAAAACTTCTGTCCTTTTTTCTCCCCTTGGCATAAATTAGGTATAACTGACAAATAAAACTCCTACATATTTAAGGTGCACAATGTGATTTGATATATGTATACACATTGTAAAATGATGATCTCCATCAGGCCGATGAACATCCATTGCTTCACATGGTCACTCCCATTTCTTCCATTTCTTTGGGTAGTGAAAACACTAACAGCCACTCTTTTTGCAAACTTCAAGTATACAGTAGCATATCAGTAATTATCGTCACCATGCATCAGATCCCAGAACTTGGTTCATCTTATAACTGAAACTCTGACCAACCTCTCTGTGTTTTTATCCCAACCTCCTTGTCCTGGGGAGTCACTGTTCTACTCTCTGCTTCTATGATTTCTGACTTTCTTTAGAGTCCATGCATGAGGGCGATCATGCATGAGCAGGTTTTTCCTTTCTGCACTGGCTGAAGAATTTTTAAGATGCCTCAGGAAACTGACCCCTTCCCCCCCCCCACCCNCCCTGGCGCCAGCTCTCCCCGCCCCACTGTTTTGTGATCCAGCAGGGACAGAGTTCTAGAATTTTAAAGAAAGGGGTCCTTGGAGAGTCCTCGGCCTGTGGACCCCAAAGTCCATAGAGTTAATAGTGGGAAACAGCAGGGAGGAGACAAACCATGAGGGTTTTACCATCGACCAGAACAGCTCCTTTTTGACCTGTTTCATGTATAAATCATAAGAAGGTGCTCCATGGCATGGTCTGGCTTTGTATCATACAAAAAATAGGTGTTTTTTTTTCTCTCTGGTAAAAATTTTTAATTTCAAAACCAAAAAGAATTTTGTAAGTGAGAAGAAAACATAGGTTACCTACAACACTAAGTCGGAAGGAATTTTGATGGATGAATTTCACCTTTCAGTGATGGACAAAATAATTTTGAGGGCTAAATCTTGGTGGGTTTATGAGTTAAAATGTTGTACCTAGTAAAATGCCACTTTTATGTGAAGACAATAGGAAAGTATTTTTAGATAGATAAGGACTGTTCTGTCCTCCCTCCCAGCTGTCCTTCCTTCCTTCCTTCCTTCCTTCCTTCCTTTTATCCACCCATCCACCCATCCATAATCTGGACTTTCACCCCAGTGGGAGCTGTGGGTGGGGACTTGAGTCCCACTGGAAGTCTGTAGCCTGCCCTGGTCAGTACCTCTATTGGCCCATCATGGCTGACTCACTCATGGTGGTTACCCTCCTGATTCTATATGCATTTCAGCTTATGGCCCCTAATCGTCTCTATCAATATTTACATCTTAAAAGAAATCACGTTGCTAAGAACAAATCAGAGTGTCTCAGAGCTGGCCCAGCCTCTGTTTGTTAGGAGAGGAAACTGAGGACAGAGACGGGGAGGTCCCCCTTGAGGTCAGATGGTCAGAGACTGGACTGGAATGTGAGCCCAGGGAGCCTCCCCTTATGCAGCCTTTCTTCTGTGGAGCTTTTTAAGTCCCCACTAATGGCAGCTTCTCTCTCTTCTCTACCAGGGACCGGCTTCGCACGATGACCAATGTGCTGGGGGACTCCATTGGAGCGGCCGTCATTGAGCACTTGTCCCAGAGGGAGCTGGAGTTGCAGGAGGCTGAGCTCACCCTCCCTAGCCTGGGGAAGCCCTACAAGTCACTCATGACACAAGAAAAGGGGGTGTCCAGGGGCCGGGGAGGCAACGAGAGTGCCATGTGAGGGGCCTTCAGCTCTTCTCCAAGGCAGGAAGGAAGGGGACTGGGGAGGGGACCCCTGAGGACAGTTGGCTGCTCAGCCGACCCTGGGCTGCACACACGAATTCTGCTTGGCTTCTTTGTGAGAGGAACTAAGATAAAGGAGCAGGAGTGAAACCTATTCAGGGTCTGTGTTTGTCTCAGAGCACAGGCTGAGAGAGGGAGTGAGCCAGAAAGGGGAGGAAAATTTTCTCCTGGGTTTTGGGGGAGAGGAGGCTTCAGGTTCAACAAGAAGAAAGGTCACCTGGTGTTCTTTATTGTCTCAAGGACTGGTGGAACTGAAGAGGGTAAAGAAAAACTGTACTGTTTCTCATAATAAAAAAAAATATCCGTGGCCTTTGTGTTGGAATTCCAAAGTCCACCTTCAGATTTCAGTGATTCACCAGAAAAACCCCGAGCTTGGAAGAGCCATCTACTCATGGTCATGGTTTATCACAGTGAAAGTAAGAGATTAAACTCAGCAAAGGCAAGGAGTGGTTGGGGTAGGGTCCGTAGACCACACGTGAGTTCCTAGCTCCTTCCTGCAGTTGCGTGTGCCACGTCCTTCTCCCAGAAATGATGTGTCACAACTTGCATGGTGTACTGTCAACCAGGGATGCTCACCTGAATCCTGGTGGGCAGAGTGGGGTATTAAGGCATGGTCACATAGGTGTGATTCTATTGGTTCTTCAGTGTCTCTCAGAGGTCAGTCTGATACAGCATGGTCTAGGGCTCCAGGTGAGTAAAAATGGGCATTTGCCATAGATCACATTGTTAGCGTAGACTCCCTGGGATGGCCCAGGGCTCTGGATTACAGACACACTTATCAGGAAGGTTCCAAAGATCAGAGGCCGTCTTCCAGGAGGCAGTCAAAATCCAGTCCTTTCTTTGGGATGAGTGGGCTTGGGGAACCCCAACTTCTCAGAATTAACCATTTATTGCACAAACTCCAAGGCTGTAGATGGGGAAAGCAACTTCCTGTGGTGAGGGTAGGTGGGTATAAGAGCCCCAGCTTTTGACTTCTGAGATTGAGTGACATTGTATCCCCATGCCTGGCCTCAAGAGTATCTTTGCTACACAGGGGTGGAAATAGTGTTATTTTCCTGTGACCTAAGGGACCAGGCAGGACATTAATTCATGGAGAAAACATGAGTAACATGACCGTACACTTATTTCTAAGTTAAATTAGTTCACTTGAGCACCTCCCCCGAAGACAGAGGAAGATCCAAGTGCAGGTCCATTCTTTAGGATCCTAAAACAGCCCTGGAGCAGAACAATTCAGAAAAGGTGGGGAAGGCTCCAGAGCTTCTGTAATCATGGTCACTGCAGATGTGGGACGTTTATGGTCAGAGTTTGGAAATGGTCTATGCAAAAGCATTTGCCATAGATCACATTGTGAGCACAGACTCTGCTTCTAAACCCTCCTACGACACATATGACCCCAGGGGCCCTAGCCAGGGACTCCCAATCTCCAACCAGAATCTCAGAACCACGTTATCCTACCCCACAAGGATTGCAGCCCCAGAGGGTCTTTGTGGGAAGGAGTCATGAAAACTCAAGGGATCATGTCATGGAGGAGGAAAGGATCCGTGTTCTTCCACGTGAGGACCTTCCTCCAGCCCTGTTTTCTTTATTAAGTCCGTGTCAGCCATCTTCCCCTTACCATGACTCATACCCAAGACGATCACTTTATAAAGAGAAAAGGTTTGCTTCAGCTCACAGTGTGGGAAGCTACGGTCCAGATTTTGGGTCTCACGGCAGGTGCACCTAGGAGAGAAAGCTGCTTACCTCATGGCCAGGAAGCAAAAAAAGAGGAGAAGGAGGTCCAGCAAGCTCTTGAGAGCATGCCCCCAGTGATCTCTTGCTAGGCTTCAACTCTCAAATTTCCCCCCAAGGACACCAAGCTTGGGACAGAGCCTTTAGCACGTGGTCCTTCTTGGGCCATGCAATCTGGTTTTCAAAAATAATTGGATCAGTGGTTGTAGCTCCATGGTGGAGTGTTTGCCCCCCATGTGTCGGGCACTGGGCTCAATCGTCAGCACCACATAGAAACAAATAAATTAATTAAAGGCATTGTGTCCATCTTCAACTAAAAAAATAATTAAAAAAAAATAAATGGATCATTTGGGGGAGATTGTGGATTGGATTAGATTTTCTTTCCATCCTTTCAATTGCCCTGTGATGGCCAGAACAAGACAAATCTGCCCCTGAGCACAGAGGGAATCTGTAAGGTACAGGATTTGCTTTCTGGATTCATGACAAGGAGGGAAGATGGACATAAAGTGGGGGAGGTCAGGATCTAGCTGGAAGCCACAAGCAAAAGATGGACACTCACAAGCCCGGAACAGAGCTTGTGTCCACTCTGCTCCTCTGCCCACGATGATGGGCATATCCTGAAGAACCCAGAGCCATTTTTCCTGGTGGTAAACACACCCCCTGGCCCAGGAGGCACAGCTGAAGGAAACAGAGAGAAATGGCAAGCCAGGTGCCACTTCACACCACGGAGCTGGTGAGCCACAACACAGCAGCTGCTGTTCCTTTAACCCTGTAAATGATCCGAGAATCTTCTCTGTGGCCTGTATCAGTTTCCTCTGGCTGCTGTAACAAACACACAATCTGGCTGGCCTACAACAACAGAAACTTGTTTTATAAAGGAATACTTTTGGAGGCCAGAATGAAGTTCAAAATTACAGTATTAATCGTGCTCTTTCCAAAGCCTCTAGAGGAAGATCCTCTTCGTCCTTTTCTTTTGCATTTTATAAGGATACTAATTGCAGAACTTAGGGCCCCTCCAGGTAATCCATAGTGATCTCTCATCAAAATTCTTTTTTTAAATGAAATCTTCTAAAACCCCCTTTCCAAATAATGACACATTCACAGGGTCCAGGAGGACGTATCTTTGGTAGGGCCACCAATAAACCCACTAACTGGCCCAAGAAATGTATCTCAGCCTAGAAAAGAGCAGGGAGACAGAGAATGGAAGACAGTCATAAAGGTATATTTATTTTATTTATCCAGTGGCCAGTATGGACACTGGGGCTCCCACTGGGGAACCCTGGAGCCAGTGCAATGCATCCTTCAGAGTTATCTTACTCATTGAGCAAGGAAGTTATATACCAACTCCTGTCAGTCCTTGTTAAGGAGTGACTTATGGGGCATTGATTGTCTGTGTCCATGGGCAGAGTAGACGCCAGTCAACAGAGGAATCTCTCAGACAAAGAGATGCATATATGTCAATTTGAACCAGCAAGTATGTGCTAAGATGATAAGGCCTGCTGGGATAGATTCAACATTG
Source organism: Marmota marmota marmota (assembly GCF_001458135.2). NCBI lineage: Eukaryota > Metazoa > Chordata > Mammalia > Rodentia > Sciuridae > Marmota > Marmota marmota. The sequence continues at coordinate 4,000,767 of NW_026000241.1, read as the reverse complement.
TGCTCCCCTGTGGACTCCACCTTCTTGGGATGCAGTTACAAGGGCTGCAATGATAGAAGCCATCTTGTGACCATGAGGGTGAGAACCACCTATTAAACATGGTAGAGCAGAAAAGTTGAAGGATCTTGAATTCTGGAAGAACAAACTTGAACCACTTCCTGTTTCAAGCCCCTCTCTTCTTGTTATTCATAAAGTGTGAAGTATGACTGCCCCACTGTGCTGCAGAACACTAGAACTTATGTCTTCTTTTTAACAGGCACAAGCAAAAAAACGTTCCTTAAATGAAGCTACTTAAGCTTAGGCAGTAAGCAAACTTATAATTAAATCATCATCCCAAGACAAAACAGTCAGTAATTTAGGTGTATTTTTCAAAAAGAATAACTGGGCAAGATGATTTTTAAAAAGAGGAGCAAAGAGTAAACATTTGTCCTTCTTTTTAAAATTTTGAGATATGGTCTCACTAAGTTGCTCAGGGCCTTGCTAAGTTGCTGAGGCTGGCCTTGAACTTGTGATCCTCCTGCCTCAGCCTCCCAACTCACTAGTATTACAGGTGTGCACCACTGTACCCAGCTTCATTCTTCTCTTTAATGACATGTTTAAAACCTGTATTCCTCAAGGCATTGCAAACTTGGCTTATCTAAATAGACATGTCAATGCAGCACAATAATAAAAAGAAACCCAGGAAAGTCAGAAGTGGATATAAAAGTGCTCAATACTTGGTGCAGAAAGAAAGGATTTTGAAATAAACAGTGCTTGAATCCTTCATTGTTAATTGGAAGGAAATCAAGGTAAATTCCTGTCTAATGCCAATCATTATAATACAGTGAAGTTGGCCAGAGGATCTCAAGCTGGCTCACAGGAGAAAGTACAGATGAACACTTGGAGCATAAACCCAGGAGGAAGATAAAGAAAGGAATAGAACTGAGAACATCATGGACGAATTCACACATGTTAACCATGAGTAGGGAAAAAAAAAATTAAAACAAAAAAGGAAACCCAGGGAACATATTTAGAACATATACGGCATTATAAACAAATCAATGTAGATAAATTTGTTTAAAATAATTAAAATGAAAATATTTAATATGATATCTGATCCAAGGAGGGGAGCCAAAATAGAGAAGGAATAACAGCCAGGAAATCATGACACCATGTTCAAGTCCATCAAGGGATCACACTGTCACCGAATGTGTGCCACGTGGTCAGTTAAACCTCAATCAAGCAGGAAAGAAGAAGGGACACAGCTACATGAGAGTACTCACCATCGAAGGAAGTGGAAGTACTCCCATTTTTTCGATGTTTAATTATTATTATTATTATAAAGTTAGTCCAAGTTTCCACACCATCGTGCCTAAGAGAAGGAGCTGCTTATCCATCCCTGGGTTTGAACTTTGTCCTCACATCCGAGACCTTGACTTAGAGACCCATAACCTCTTACTTCTTATCTACAAACAGGAGGAAAGGACACTGACCGCAGCTGCTGTTGGGACATGGTTCACCTGTGTTGTCTATGGGCTCACCTGTGGAAAGCGTTCTTCCCTGATGTGATGTGGGAAGGGGGTGGAACCGTTAAGGGGTGGAGCCTATGCAAGTGTGGTCATCTGAGTCAGTGTGCAACCTGGTCAGTGTGGTTCTGCTCTTGGAAGGAGTTCATGCGGGTTCGGTTCTCGTGTGACCTTGGTGGCTATAAAAGAGCACAACTGGCCCCTCCGTGCTCTGGCTTCCTGTCTCACCATGTGACCTTTCCTTCATGTGAGGGCTACTGGCATTCCATACCCACCCGTCTAATAACACAGAGGTACCCTTACCAGAGCCAGAGTCATTCTATTGGGACTTGCAGTCTGCAAACATGTGAAATAATTAACTTCTTTTCTTTCTAAAGTACCTGGATTCATGTATTTTGTTATAGCAGTTGAAAGTGACTAATACATCACATCAAGGTGTTATTGGAGGCAGAGCTGGTGGGGTAGTGGGATTCCAGATGGCCAGTGCCACTCCTGGGTGGATTGAGAATCATTGGAAAAGTGGACTACAATAAGAAATATGGTATCTGAAGCAGAAGCTCAAGTGCATCATCTGTGAACACGAGTGCTTCCAGGAGGAGCTGAGGAAGGCCCAGAGGAGATTCCTCTTCCACCGACTTCTGCAGATGGAGACCTTCTGACTCAGATGACACCGACTCTTCAGAGAACAGTGAGGCAGAGGGGACCCGAGTTGTCTGATACACAGATCCTAAAGGAAAAGCAGCCCTCTTCAGGACGCCCTGCCCCCTGTCTCTCCCTGCCTCCTTCAACAGGGTTTCCCTTCAGGCCCCTGGGCCTTCCCCCACACTTGACCTGGCTCTGCAGCCACCCGAGCCCAGTCCACTGAAGCTCACGATGGAGAAGCACCCAAGAAACTCCAGGAGGTAGTGGGTGCTCCTGACTGCCCTGTGGGTGGGAGCTGACCTTTCCTTCCTGGGCCTGGGGTCCAGGGCTGGAACAGCCCTGTCCCCCAGTTTCCTCCCAGGGTGCTCCCCAACATGATCCTGAGCACCCTGCAGCTATGCAGGCAGAGGAGATGATGCTCTGGATGGGGATGATGACCTGGTGACCAACATCTGGAGTGACCTCCCATGCCATCTGCCAAGCCCCCACCCAGCACACGCCACGAGCCCCAGCTTTCTCAACGATGTTCACTGATGCCCATTTGTCATGCTTCAGGCCACTGACACAATCAGAAAAGGTGTAAACAGCACAAATGTCCCCCAGGAAGGTGGCAGGGGCCCTGCCCTCATGACCCAGCCCCATGCAGGGGACAGCTTTTAAATGTATGGCCAGAAGCATCGGCTATCTCTTGGGAAGGCAGAGACCTTGTGGTGGCCACCCCTTTAGAGGGTCATCTGTTCAAGGCTAGGACTTTTATTTTTTTAAATGAATATTCTGTACTAAAGGAGTGGTCTTAAAAAAGTCATTGGAAAAATTAAAAAAAATATATTTTTAGTTATAGATGGACACCATACCTTTATTTTATTTATTTATTTTTATGTTGTGCTGAGGATGGATCCCTTTGTTTCACACATATGAGGCAAGTGCTCTAACACTGAGCTACAACCCCAGCCCAGTTACTGGAAAATTTAATGTGATGGTTTATGTGACACTGAAATATTACCAGCACCTACAGAGTGTTGTTATTATGATGATCCACGTAAATAACTTTGCATTTTTTCCAGTTCAACACCTTGAATTAAATTAATAACTTTGTATTTTCTGATCCAGATTTTATTTTTATATATAACAATTCAGTTGTCTGATTTTCATTTCATTGGACAAATATTTACTGAGTATAAATTTCTTACCAAGAACAGTACCAGGCATTGTAGTTGAAAAGGTGGAAAAGATACAGCTCTGAAATCCCATGAGTCCATATTTTGGATGAGTCTATAAATTCAGTAAGGTTGATTTGACTGAAAGGAAAGAGATTCAGATACAAGGGGAAAATCTTTGAGTTAGGTTTATTTGCATCACCTCAGAAATGTAGCTGAGTTTCCAGAAAACATTACTACCTCACTGTAGGTGTACATCCATCAGTGCTGAGCATATATAGCTGACACGGAAGATTTGATTCATTAATAAGCCCATGACAGGCCCAGGCATGGAGGCTTATGTCTGCAATCCCACCTCCTCAGGAGGCTGAGGCAGTTCAAGGCCAGTCTGGGCAGCTTAGTGAGAGCTGGTCTCCAAAAATGGGGTTGGGGATGTAGCTCCATGGAGCAGCATGGCCTAGCATGTGTCAGCCCCTGGGTTCCATCATCAGGACAGGAAAAAAAAAAGAAGAAATCCAGAATGTTCTTGTTCACGTGTTCAGCTAACAAAGGGATTTCACAGAAGCAGTAGAACAGAGGTCGCCAGAGGTTACAAAGGGTAGGGGGGACACCAGGATAGAGGGAGGCCCAATAAAGAGGATAAAATCCAGTTATACAAGAGAAATACGTTCTAATGTTCCACAGCACAGTAGGGCGACAGTAGGTCACAATAATTTAGTGTATATTTTATAAAAAGGTAAAGGAAATGAGTCCAAAACTTGACAATAAAACGATAAAGTTAAGAAGATGGAAATGTTAATGACCCCGATTTGATCCTTACACGTTGTTTGCATGTACTGATCATCACTCTGTACCTCATCAATATGTGCCATTATTCCATATCAATAACAAATATATAAATTAAAAAACCCAACCAATATTGCAGATAATAGAAAAGGCCCAGTTGAGTTCATGCAAAGTTAAAATGAGTGGTTAGTTAGTAAAAAGAGTGGTACAATATTTGACACTATGAACAATATTTAGGACAGGAAAACCCCAAGGAAGATGTGAAAATGAGTGGCCTTAAAATACACCAAGAAGGCCGGGCAAGATGGCACATGCCTGTAATCCCAGCGGCTCATGAGGCGGAGGCAGGAGGACCCGCGAATTCAAAGCCAGCCTCAGAAATTTAGCAAGGCGCTAAGAAATTCAGAGAGACTTTGTCTTTACTAAAATACAAAATAGGGCTGGGAATGTGGCTCAGTGGTCAAGTGTCCCTGAGTTCAATCCCTGGTAACCCCCACCCCCAAAACAAATACACCAAGCAGAGGTAGATTGCCTGGAGGAGCGAGGCTCTCTGGTCTTCACTATGGTACACACTGTGACTCAGAGGAAATGCGCATTGATCCTTTCACTGAGAGGTACCATCTTGCTGAGGACTCTCCCCAGGGCCACCTTGATGTCCCTGTTCCTTAGACTGTAGATGAAAGGGTTCAGCATGGGGGTGACCATGGTGTACATCACTGAGGCCATCAGAGTCATCGTAGAAGACAGTGTGGCTACAGAACTGAGGTAGACCCCAAGGCCAGTGCCATAGAACAAGGAGACCACCAGGAGGTGAGACCCACAGGTGGAGAAGGCTTTGTACTTGCCTCTGTCTGACGAGATTCTCAGGATGGAGGAGAAAATCTGAGAATAGGAGAAGAGGATGCCACTGAGAGGGAAGACACCCAGCACGATGGTCTCGGAGTACAGCACTATGTGACTGATGAGGGTGTCAGAGCAGGTGAGCTTGAGGACTGCAGGAAGATCACAGAAGAAGTGAGGGATTTCTGTGTTGGTGCAAAACGAGAGCCTCAAGATGCTCAAGGGCCCAGGCAGGGCACCCAGGACACTGACCAACAAAGACCCCAGAGCCATGAGCAGACAGAGCCGCGGGTTCATGATGTCCACATAGTGCAGGGGGTGACAGATGGCCACAAAGCGGTCATAGGCCATCACTGTCAGGAGCAAGTTTTCCTGGCATCCAAACAAAACAAAAAAATAAATCTGTGAGATGCAGCTGGCAAAGGTGATCCCTTTGCTGTGAGTGTGGATGTTCCTGAGAGCCTTGGGGATGGTGGTGGAGGTGAAGCCAATGTCAGCCAGGGACAGGTTGGAGAGGAAGAAGTACATGGGCGTGTGCAGGTGAGAGTCTGAGATGACAGCCAGGATGATGAGCAGGTTCCCCAGCACAGTGACCAGGTACATGGCCAGAAGCAGGCCAAAGAAGAGGGACTGCAGGTCAGGGTCATCTGTGAATCCCAGGAGGATGAAGTTGTCAGCTCCTGTTTGGTTTCCTCTTTCCATGGTGCTGGTGTGTTTTCCCAGGAGGAAGAGAAGGAACTCCGAATTCACTCCAAATAGGGATTCCCCAGGATGAACCCAGTGTCTATTATTGACACCTTGGGAACTCAAGAAATCATTTGTTTTGTCTTATCATCGGGTCTCTTTGCTGACAAGTTGTAGTTATCATTGTTACTTGATGAAACTGGCTCTAGGTCATTGGTTCCCCAATGGGCATCACTTAGGAACTTGCTGCAAATGTGCATATTCTCTTTCACTCTGTGTTTTAACAAGCCCCCTGGGGATTCGGAGGCTCACAGCCATAGGAGGACCACGGCTGCAGTGCCTGAGCCTCCCTAAGCATCCTCCCTCCCCAGCACCCCTGCTGGCTGCTCTGGAGTGTTCTGCCACAGGCACATGGGAATGAGAACGCCCTAGCTCCAGGCAGGTCTGTGAGGCATTGGAGGCTTGTTGTTTTACTGTGCTGCTTTTCTGGAATTTCTACGTGTGTATCCCGACCTTTGGTGGCCCTTCTATTAACACATATAAAAAGCATTGCTACCATTAAGCCTTGTTTCCATTTCCTCTGAATTACCACTTTTTTTTTTTTTTATAAATCCAACCAACAAGGGTTTTTCTAAATAAAGAAATCCTAGCGTTTCTAAATAGAAATGTGAATCTTATGGATATTTTCCATCATCTGATTCTCATCACATCCAATTATTCCATCACATGGAAATGGCTCTTCAAATCCTGCCCATTCTTTCTCAGTTTTCTTTATGACAAATACAGTTTGGATTAATTTTAATTTTATACTTCCTTCTCTTAAGATGTAAATGGCCTCTGTCAGTTTTTAAAAATTCAGATATAATCTTCGTCACATTCTTATAAATAAATGATTAAAAATGACCATTTATCAGGTTGTGAGATCTTTGGCCCCATGTTAAAAAAAGTGCGTCTCTCTTCCTAATGGAGAGGGAGTATGGCAAGTCATTTAGTATTGTTTCTACTGTAATTTTATTCCTCTTACCAGATTATACTCAAAGGTGAATTTAAGAATGACTAAGCTCTGTTGTAAGAGCAATGTGGCTGGGATTTCATTAGAAATCCCCTCAAATTTATAAATTAATCTAGAAATAAATGACATCATACTATGTTCAGATTATCATTCCAACAATTGACCTCTAGATATTTCCATTGTTTTATGAGCAAACTTTTCTTCTAAAGAAAATTAGATTATGTCCATTTCTTATTAATAATATTGAGGGTAGTTTTGATTTAACATTGTTAAGAATGATTATTCCCCACATTATATCTCCACCATTGCTATTATATGCAGAGATCTTTTTATTTTTCTTCATCGATGAAGTGTCATGCAATTTCTTGGCATTTTAGCATTAATTTATGATGTTTTCTAAAAGTCTCCTTTGACTAAATGATGTTAATTTGTAACATGTTATCTCTCATTTCAGTTTCATTATTTTGTATCCAAAATCCAGATCCTTGTAAAGGTTTTTTTTTTTTTTGGTAAGATATGAAAGTCTTCTATTTTTTCCTTTCTTTTAAGGGCATAACCCTAGATTTTTGTCTTCTAATATGATGCTCATTCTCATATTCAAGTGTTCATATTCAATGTGTAATTTTAATTTCATTAACAAACATTTTTAAAATTCCTGTATTATTTAGAGAGACTCTTTAAAGTCATCAATAAATGTGTCATGGTTAATTAACTATTTTGAAAACATAATCTTAAATCCAATCTGTATATCCTCAAATAAATTTCAAATATTTAATGTGGAACAAGAAACTATAGCAGCTAACTTAAGAAATCATAAGTATATACATAATATAAATTTATACAGGGACACACATTACCATGGAAAGTGGAAGCATTTCTGAGTTAATTTTTTTTTTTGGTACAAATAAGAAAAGTAAAGTTCAGTGATTTGATTGAAAACATCTGAAGGAGAAAAAGTGACATGCAGATAGTTAGGACGTAAAAATAACCTGGTTAGTTAAAGTTAGTATCTTAGATTTATAAAGTCTTAGTGATAAATTATAGAAAGACTAATGCATTTCTTAGAAAAGGGCAGATAATATTAAAGATTCATGAAAGGAAATGTACAAAGAGTATTAAATTCTTGAGATTTTCATTCTTACCATTAATCTATGAAAGGGGAATGTATATAAGATGCCATTTCCTCTACAAAGTGGTTGTTAAAAACAGTAAATGCAAAATTCTACCATGAGAAAGACACAGCTACGAGTGGTGGACACTTGGTCAGGCATCGGTGCTCTTCAACGTCCAGGTGAAGTCATTCATTCCTGGCAGAGCTCAGCTGTGGATGAGAGGATCATGGGGCATATTTACTATTTCCAGGCCTGGGAGGTTGAATTCTCATGAATGCTCATTAAATTAATTGTTACATTTTTATTCTATTCTCTGAGCAATTGAGTTTCCATGAATGAGGATCCAACACTAGAAAGGTAATTGTGCATGATGCTAGTTTTGCACCTCTGGGACCATCTTGTTTTCCAGCTATGTCTGTCCTTCCCCTGGGGCTGTTGCCTCATGATGTCATTTTGTCCCTGGACTTGATCTCTACTGATGATTGTCCTTCCCCATGAGTATTTCCTCAAATGTGAGATGGAGCTCCTTGGTCTCTCCCAGGCATGAGCAGGCAGTATCCAAGCCCATGTGAGTCCTGCACCTCAAGTGGGAGCTGTGCACAGGACACATACAACTCCACACACAGCTCTTCCAATGACCTTGCCCTTCCAATGACCTTGCCAAATCTTCTATGTTCACCATCACAGGTTCAGTGCAGATGAAGTTCCAGGCATCTGGTTAGGGAAGTGCAGTGAGAGGTGTGTTGGCTGGACAGGAAGGAATCTGTAGACTCTAGAGCTTTTCAGTTTCCCAAAAGCTGGATGCATGGTCCTCATTACTCCAGTGCAGAGAGTATGGACCATCATTTACATTTCATAAGGCATTGATCTTCACACCACAAGTCAAGCATTTTAAAAACAATTCCAGATAATTATAACAGTAGGACACAGAGTATTATTTTTAGGTACTCTCTTTAGTGTCAAGCAGTATTCAACAGGTGAGAGCTTCTCCCCAGAAGGGAAGGCCTACCACGGGGCTCCTGATGCCCATGTGTTCCAGGGTTGCACACACCTGGGCCATGCTGTGTTCCTGGATCTACTTTCCATTCTCCTCCTTTCAGGATAAAACCATCCCTTGCTCACACTTACAGAGACATCAGTCACTACAAAAGCGTTTTATAGGAAACAGCCTGTAGAAACCTAATGTTGGATTCAAAGAAAGAAATTCAATGGAGAATGTCATAGAGTGTAATGTGCAGTGACCCCTGTTTGGGAATAATGTGACTGTTTTCATTGTCCATGTATCGGGAATGCTTGCTCTAGGGAGAACTCATATGTGCTTTTTATAGCAATGTCCTGAGTGTTGTGAAACATAGTCCCCCTTCTCCCTTCTGATGTCATAGATCATAGGGCCAAGTCTGTGGTTCCTCCTTAAAAGCTGTGCAAGGACTTATGGCCCATCACTCTCAGGTGTGCCCTTGGGTTTATACTTTGTTCCTGGAAAGTGGAGGTCTCTCTGCTTCATGGGTGACCTGTCCTGAGTCACTTTTCTCCTTGACCTCCTTCCATCATGATGTCTGGCCTCACCCCAAGCCCAGAACTACAGTGTCGCTGACCATAGGCTGAGCCTTTGAAACTGCAAGCCCAAATAAACTTTTCCTGCTATAAGTTGTTCTTGTGAGGACTTTTGAGTGTGGCATAGAAGATTAAAAGAGGAAGTGAAATTAAAATACAATTGTGCCCTGAATAAGCACGTTTTGGTACCTTCTCCATCAGACATAAATGTGATCTCATAACATTTCATCACCTGGTGATGTCATACTAAGCTTGTGTAAGTGGCTGTGATAAAAGGGAAGGACTTGTCCCTCCCCCATATCTCTCTGGGATCTGGTCTCTCCATGTGATCTCTCCCTCTTGGGAGGGCTCCTGGCATAGCTATCTCTACCCAGATGGGATGAAGTCAGAGCCTCCTCCCAGAGATGGAGTCATGCTAATAGGACTTGATAGACCCCCAAACTGTGAGATAAATAGACTTGTTTATAATGTACCCAGTTTCTGGCACTTTGATATAGCAATGCAAGTGGACTAATACATCACATAAAGTGACATTGGGAAACCTAGTGTGTAAAACATGGAAATAGTGCTAGAACATACTGAGTGTTGTAATTAATATCAGCATTAGTAACTCTGAATTTCTTTTCAAATTCAAAATATTTATTTCAATTTATAACTTTTTATTTTATGTTCCATATTCTATTTTACATTTAATTACCTGCCTGTCAAATATTTATTCCATTTGATAAAGATTCAATGAACTTTCTTAGGAAAGAGCCAATTCTCAAATTTGAGGATTCTGTACAGAGGATAAGTAGAAAATTCAATATAATCAGCATGACGGGAAGCACAGGTCTGATATAAGGGGGAAAACTTAGAGTTATTTTTTCCCCTCATTTCAGAAAACATTCCTGTAAATGAGTATTCAAGACAGCATTTTCACAACACCAGAGGTACATGTCCATTCACTTCTGAGGATACATGTCACTCAAAAAACCAGAAAGCAAGGACTGCAAGTTCTCACTCAGGTGAGGAAGCTGATGAAGTTGATATCACACAAGTCAAGAGTGTAACAGTGGTCCCTGGAAGTCAGGCATGGTAAAGAGGAGGTTAGTTAGAGGGCGTGAAATCCAGTTGCATAACAAAAATGATTTTTAAAGTTCTACAGCACATTAGAGAACAATATTTCACAAAATTGATTGTATAATTTTAGAAAACCAGAAGAGAGGAGCATCAAATATCCCAGTAAAAGAAATGATAAATATTTCAGTGGATGGACATGATGATTACCTTGATTTGATCACTACTCTTTATACACAGGGCCCCATCAACATATGCAAATATTTTGTATCAATAAAAATACAATGCCCATGGCTCAATGTAAGTATTTGCAAGTAAAAAAGCCCAGTTGTATTCATGCAAAATTACAATGACTGGTTAGATAGTACACAGGTAATCTAATATGTTGCATAATGAAGAATCCCTAGGTGGAAATGAGCCCAAAGGAAGATGCAAAGAATGAGTTGCCGTGAAGTACACCAAGAAGAGGTAGCCAGTGTTGGATGGAAGGGGTGAGGTGTCTGGTCTCCACTGGGAATCAGGTGAGATGTGCCCTGAGAGGCATCATCTTGCTGAAGACTCTCCCCAGGGCCACCTTGATTTCCCTATTCCTGAGACTGTAGATGAAAGGGTTCAGCATGGGGGTGAGCATGGTGTAGAGCACTGAGGACATGAGACTCATCCCAGAGGATGGTGTAGCAGCAGAACTGAGGTAGACCCCAAGGCCAGTGCCATAGAACAAGGAGACCACCAGGAGGTGAGACCCACAGGTGGAGAAGGCTTTGTACTTCCCTTCAGCTGATGAGATCCTTAGGATGGAGGAGAAAATCTGAGAATAGGAGAGAAGGATGCCACTGAGAGGGAAGACAGCTAGGACGATGGCCACAGTGTACACCACTATGTTGTTGATGAGGGTGTCAGAGCAGGCGAGCTTCAGGATTTCAGGAAGATCACAGAAGAAGTGGGGGATTTCCATGTTGGTGCAAAAGGACAGCCTCAAAACCCTCAAGGTGTCTGGGAGAGTGCCTAGGATGCTGACCAACCAGGACCCCAGAACCATGAGCAGACAGAGCCGTGGGTTCATGATGGCCATGTAGTGCAAGGGGTGACAGATGGCCACAAAGCAGTCATAGGCCATCAGTGTCAGGAGCAAGTTGTCCTGGCATCCAAACACTAAAAAGAAGCATATCTGTGAGACGCAGCCTGCAAAGGTGATTTCTTTGCTGTGAGTCTGGATGTTCCTGAGAGCCTTGGGGATGGTGGTGGAGGTGAAGCCAATGTCAGCCAGGGACAGGTTGGAGAGGAAGAAGTACATGGGCGTGTGCAGGTGAGAGTCTGAGACGACAGCCAGGATGATGAACAGGTTCCCCAGCACAGTGACTAGGTACATGGCCAGAAGCAGGCCAAAGAGGAGGGACTGCAGGTCAGGGTCATCTGTGAATCCCAGGAGGACAAAGTCTCCAGCTCCTGTTTGGTTTCTTCTTTCCATAGTGCTGGTGTATTTTCCCAGAAGGAACCCCAAATTTACTTCAGCCAGATGCTAGGGAGGCTGTGATAGGAGGACTGCAAGTTGAAAGCCAGACTCAGCAACTTAGTAACATCCTGTCTCACAATAAAAAATAAAAAAGTGCCTGGGATGTGACTCAGTGGTTAAGTGCCTCTAGGTTCAATCACTGGTTATATATATATATATTTCCAAATAGGGATTCCCATGGATTCCCCAGTGTATTTTATTGAAACCTTGGGAACTCAGAAAATCATTTATTTTGTCTTATCATTTGAGTCTCTTTGCTGACAAGTTTCATTTAACATTTTTACGGCCAAAGCAACAAATGAAGACGTTCCTCTATGTCAGTAGTTCTCAAATGGTGTCCCCAAGAATACCCACCTGGGCATTACCTGGAATCTTGCTGAAAAGTGCATTTTCATGCACACCTCACCTGACACCTGAACCTCACGCTGTAGGTGTGAAGTAGCCTTCTCTGTTTTAAGAAGCCCTGTCAGGAACAGAGGCCCACTCCTGCTTGGGAACCAGGGCTCTAGATCTTGCCTGCATCCCCACCCAATCCTCATTCCCCAGGTGCTCTGCTGTGTTATGCCTGATAAACATGGGAATGAGCATCTCCTAGTTCCAGGAAGGTTGTCCTGTCATGGGAAGCTCTCTATTTTACTGTGCTGCTTTTCTGTGATATCTACATGTCATATCCTGTGGACATGTGTGGTTCTTTTGCTAGAGCCCCCAACAGCCTCTACTATTATTATTATAGTTTCCATTTCATTTTAATTATGACTTTAAACTATATGCATTCAGAAATGATAGAATTTCTAAATACAGAAATCCTAGAGTTTCTAAAAATAGGCATGAGTCTTAGGCATATTTTTAAAATCACAACAGAATATTCCACCATGGGGAAATGGCTCTTCAAATCTTGCCCATTCTGGACATTTACTTTTCTAGTTTTCTCTATAAAGAAGACAGTTAAGGTTAATTTTAAGTTTATACTTTCTTCTTTTACAATAATCTGCAAAAGACTTCTGCCATTTTTTTTAAAAAAAATCAAGTATTTTCTTTTTTACATGCATATAAATGATTGACTTAAACTGACCATTCATCAGGCTGCCAGATCCATATTGTAAAAAATTGTCCATCTTCATGATGTACTTAAGAGTTTAGTAGGGAAAGTCACCTAGCATTATTTATATCAGAATTTGATTTCTTGTTCCAGCTTATTCTTGTAGATGAATGTTAGAATCAGCATCATTGGAAGTAAAATACTATTGGAATTTTATCAGAGATTTCCTTAAAGTTTTAAAGTAATTTGGGAAAAAATGACATCATTACAACATTCAGATTCTCATATCAGTAGCAAGAATTTCTCTCCATGTATTTCAATCCATTTTAGGTAAATATTAATTTCTCTCCATGTATTTCAATCCATTTTTAGGTAAATATTTATGGTTTTTAAAAGAAAATGTAGATCATGTTCATTTCTTGTTGATAATATTGAGTATATTTAAGCATTAATGCTGTTAGGAATGATGGTCCGCAATATCATATCCACTATTGTGATTATATTCAGAAAGCATTTGTATTTTTTGTGTTGATGAGATGTCCATAATTTATGAACTTTTAAAAAAATTTCATGATTTTTTAAAAAAGTCTACTTTGACTAAATAATATCACTTTATAACACCTAACCTTTTTATTTGGTTAATTCCAGATCCTTGTTAAGGTTTTGTGTAAGATAGGGAATTCTTTGTTTGCCACATAATATGATGCTCAACTCATATTAAATGGTATAATATTAACTATGTTATTTTTATCCCATTAATATGCATTGTTTATCCCTGCATACTTTGAAGAAGCTTTTTAAAATTTTCATCAGAGTGTAATGACTTACTAGCCATTTTTGAAATATAATGTTGATTGCAGTCTCCATGTTCCTAAATAAATTCCAAGCCTTTAATGTGGAGCAAAAGACCAAAGTAGCTACATAATCAAAACACAATATAAAAATAAAGTAAACATATATATGGGCATGAGTAATCTCGAAAAGTAGAGGAACTGACTAAAAAATTTTTGGTAGAAGTAAAAAAAATCTTCAGAAATTATAACTTTATATTGAAATCATCTGGAGGGAAAAGGGCACCACGTAGAAAACTGCAAAAATAATCTACTTGGTTAGTCAATGTTAATATATTTCATTAATAAAATCTCACTTATAAATTAAGATTAATGTATTGCTTGGTAAAAGGTTGAGAGAGTTAAAGATTCATTAAAGGGATATTAAAATTAAATGTTTGAGAAGATTTTCATTCTTACCATTAATTTATAAAAGTGTAATAAAAATAAGATTCCATTTTCATGGAAGTAAGTGAGAAGTCCTTTTTTAAAAAAAGGTAGCCATGCCAAATTCTGTGATGGGGAAAGGAAGTAACATTTCAGGTACTGATATGAGAGGATACTTGGTCCGCCTTTCTGGGATGCAGAAATTAAATCATCAAATAGCCCTTTTATAAATTCTACAAGAGTCACCAGCATATGACCAGGGATCTCCTGAGTAGTGACATCATTGTTTCTTTTTGGATTTGTTTCTTAGTGTGTCATATAAAAACTGCAAATGAATACATATGTCATCGATCCTTAAAAAATAGCAACCTTAAAACTTAAAAAATTTGGAAATAAAAATACCATTAGGCAAAACTAAAGCAGAAAGAAGCATAAAATGAAGGTAAAAGCAGAGCTAGAGAACTTAAAAGGAGAAAGACCCTAGAATAGAAAAACAAATTCCAGATCTAATTCTATAGCATCCACAACTAGAAAAAGTCAGACATCAAATGAAATGGATTAAAGGAGACAAGAGGAGGAAGGAGCAGGTGTGATGTAAGGAGCAGTAAATTCCATGCATGTGTGATTATGTAAAATGACCCCAATATTATGCATAACTGCAACGCACTAGTAAAACCCTTCAAAAAGACAAAAAGTGATGGGTTGGGATTGTAGCTCAGTGGTAGAGTGCTTGCCTAGCATGTGTGAGGCACTGTGTTCGATCTTCAGTACCATATATAAATAAAAAATTAAAACAAAGGTTAGAAAAAAAATCTTTTAAAAAAAGACAAAAAGTGAATTGAAATGTCTAGAATTAGGAAAGAGAAAAATGAACACAGAGGTAAGGAAATGCTCAAACTTATAAGATAATATTTCTTACATCTCTAAGTTGCATATACTAATTCACAGTAAGCAGGTGGGGGTTAGAGAAGAATAGATGAACTTGGGGTTAGACAGAAGGGAGAGAAGGGAGGACAGAGGATATAGGGGTCATAAGGAGAGTAGAATGAATTGGACATTATTAACCTATGTGCATATATGAATACCCCAGCTGTGTGATTCTATATCATATACAATCATAAGAGTGAGAAGTTGTACTCCATTTATGTATGATGTGTCAAAATGCATCCTACTGTCATGTATGACTAATTAGAACAAATAAAAAATAAATAAAATGAATGGAAAAAAAAGTATGTAACTGTCCCAAAGTAGAACTTATTTCTAGGGATTGTCCTAAGTTGATGGAAGATAACAAATCAACAACCAAGGAAAAAAGCCAAAAAATTACAAGACTTACCACCAAAAATGCTCTGGCCGGAACTTTAGGTGGGAGCAGAAGCAGAATTCTTCTTTAAGTAAAGAAGAAAACTAAGTTTCTCATCACTAATCATTTGTCAGCAGCCTGGAAATGCAAACCAGTGCAATAGATGGAGAAAAAGGCACCAGAGACCTGATTATGGAAAAGGCAAAGTGTCTACTGGGGAATGATCTTGGCCAAATTCTGTTGTTATAGCATGTGCATGTACGAATATGTACCAACAAATCCCAACTATGTACAACCAAAATGCATCAGTAAGAAACAGGGAAAAGGCAAGGTGTGGTTTATGGAGGATAGAGTGGCTGCAGATGACAGATTGGTGGCTTCAGACTTATTGTAACTGGGTGTGATTTTACTAAGCCTGTTCACACAAAGCCAGTGTGTAAAAAGCAGAGGTCACTGTAGGTGGCGTGGAGGCAGATAGCACATTGAGATCTTTGGCAAATATTGCTTTTTTCTATTTCTGAATTTCCATTTTCAATTCTAACCCAGAAGTCTCAGTATTCTCTATAACTTTTCTACACATCTAACTTATTAAAAAATAAAATGTTGACAGAAGGGACAAAATGTTGCATTTTTACATGCAGAGAATTTATTAGGAAATAGATCTCCAGCATGCCAAATATTAATGAAATTTACAATACCTAGAATGGAGACCAGATCCTTACAAACACACAGCCAATGGGAGATTTAATCTGTATAATTACTTGAGGACCTGCCTTGTGTTATGATTTATATAACTTGATTCATTATATCATCATTGCTGTTTTTATATAACAGAAACAAAATGTGTTATGATAATGCAATGATAATAATGAACAAGTGTAGGCACTCACTTCCTGTTAGAGAATATTATCACTTTATCACACCTGATTTACTTTCATTTCATCCCAACATGATTCCTATGAAGTAAACACTCTTATGATCCGTATTTCATGAATATAGAAACTGAGACAAAAAACATTCCATAACATGATGTCAGAAGATGTATGGCTGGACTTGAGTTAACTATACAATATACAAAAGAAGGTACCGTGACATAATGAAGGGGTAGTTTCATAGATAAAAGAAAAAGAAGCTTCTCTGATACAGGAGAAGAAAGTCCCCTCTAGTGGCTCCAGAACAATGGTGGAGATGTGCAGGGAACACTTGAGAGAAGGTCAGTTCCATCAGGAAGGTGAGAGATGCTCAGATCTGGGTACCAGAAAAGAGAAGTAAGATGAGAGGGGAGGGAGAGGGAGAGAAGTCGAGAGACACGGGAGCTGACTGCACAGACTGCTTGAGGTGAGGGCCCCTCCTCACCACAGTGTCCCCAGTTGAGCCACCAAGTCTCCTTCTGTGAGGCTTTTCTGCCTCCCACCTGCTCTTACATCAGCAGCCCTTGGGGTGGTGAGCTCCTGCTCTTCCTTCCCTGGGTGATGAGGGTCAGCTCAGTCCTGAGGAAATGCAGGAGGTGGCCTCAGGCATGAGTGCTCTTCAAGGTTCTGGTGAATCCTCTCATTCCTGGCAGAGCTGAGCTTGGTTGAGAGGATCAGGGGCATATTTACTATTTCCAGGGCCTGGGAGGTTGAATTCTCATGAATGCTCATTAAATTAATTGTTACATTGTTATTCTATTCTCTGAGCAATTGAGTTTCCATAAGTGAGAAAACCAAACTAGAAAGATAATTTTGCATGCAGCCAGTTTTGTATCCCTTGTAACCCAGGTCCTTGGGTTACATGAAAGATGCCAGCCAGAAGCAAACACTGCATGTGAGCATTTGTATGTGGAGGCCAATGGAGCCTCAATCTATATACAGAAGCTGGCATCTTCTTCACAGGAGGAGTTCAACACATGTATGTGCTTTTGAGTGAAAATGAAAGAAAACTTACTCGTGCATTCCCTGGCCTTTGAGAAGAGATTATTCTTTAAAAATGCAAGTTGTCCCTTGAGATAAACGGGCATTTCCAATATTTCAAATCAAAGTTATGAAATAACTTTGAGAAGGTATGGAAGAGAAAAGGTGAACACAGTTAGGATGACAAAGAGCAGAAAGCTTCACAAAGTGAGTTATGAAACTGTTGTAGAGGAGTTGAAACCAAAGAAAGGGAAACTCAAGAAAATAAACTGAAGGAACAAGTTCTACTTCCACCATCTGAACAAACTGGCCATTTCTTGTTCTGAGGCTTCAAACTTTGCAGTCAACAGCAATTTTTTAGTCTCAGGACAGTGGATGCTTATATAGTTTATCTGAGAATATTTTCAGAGCACTCTTGATGTCCTTATTCCTCAGACTGTAAATGAAGTGGTTCGTCATGGGGGTGACCACAGTGTATGTCACCAAGGCTCTTGCACTTGAGTGTGAGTTTTGGGTCACAGCAGAACTCAGGTATACACTTAGAATAGTACAATAAAATAAGGGGACCACAGAGAGGTGAGATACATAGGTGGATGCTTTATAACTCCTCTGAGCTGATGAGATCTCACAGATGGAGGAAACAAGTTGTTCCTTATATTTTAGTTTTAAGCAGCTTCCCTGAGACCTAGCTATAGTTGAAGGACTGCACATACGTCATGTGCACAATCTGATGAGTCCAGATATGTACAGAGCCTGGTGCCCCCATGCAATCAATGCCCTAGACACATCAATCCCTTCCCAAGTTTTGTTTTGTTTTGGTTTTTGCTTTGTCTTTGTCTGTGGTAAGAACAATTAACACCAGTTCTGACCTCATGGAATGTTTTCAATATCATTTGCTAGTGCCAGGCATTATGTTGTAATCAGGTGTCTAGAAATTAAATGTCTTATATAATTAACTTTATACCCAATGAAGAAGCAACTGTTCCCTCCCACACTCCCTCAACACCCTTCTGCTCTGTGCTCCATGAGCTTGGTCACTTTAGACTTCTCACGTAGGTGGAATCACATGGTATTTGATTTCAAAGGCATCCCCTAGACCCATGTGGATTCCTTTGTTTCAGGCATCTGTATTTAAAAGTTATGATCTGGACAGACAAGGTCTCTATGAAGAAAGAAAAATTGCAGACTGATGTTCTTCATGAACATAAATAAAAATACCCTCAGCAAAATATACACAAGATGAATTCAACAGCACCTTGAAAGGATTGTTCCCCACTGAGAATACATGAGCTCAAGGACCACAGCTCTGAAGACCACTCTCTATAACCTCCATGGCATCCTGCCCCCCTCAAGACACTCTGTCCACTTCTCTATGTGATTTATCCTTGTGGATGTTCTCTCACAGACACACGTCATGCATCATATTCTACCTTTGTCATTACAATGTTAGATCCACATGAGTGGAGATCTTACCTGCTTTTTTGTGTGTTTTTACAAAGGTGAAAAAAATGTTAGAAAATACAGAAAATATTGAAGCAAACTGGTTTATACACTGAAAAGGATGACCGAGTATTTGGGGCTGGGGTTGTGGCTCAGTGGTAGAGCACTTGCCTAGCACATGCGAGGTGCTGGGTTCAATCTCCAGCACCACATAAAAATAAATAAAATAAAGGTATTTTTTAAAAAGAATGATTGAGTATTTAAAGGGGTATCAAATAACTGCATTGAATGAAATTGAATAACATTTCAAGTAAATTCTCAACAAAAGGCCCCAAATAATAATTTTATTCCGTCAACATGGGCATCTAATTCAAGATTGAATTGGCAAAGTCCTAGAAATATAATAATAAAAACAGATCCTTGGGAGCAGTGAAAGAAGCACCCACAATTATCATTTCATCCTATATAAACACAAATGGATTCAAAAGAGCTTATGACTCTGGACATGATGGCAAGAATGATGAAATTAAGTCTCAACCATGATGAGAACTCTTGGATTGCTTTCCGAGTTCTCA
The DNA here is from genome assembly GCF_001458135.2 of Marmota marmota marmota. Classification (NCBI taxonomy): domain Eukaryota; kingdom Metazoa; phylum Chordata; class Mammalia; order Rodentia; family Sciuridae; genus Marmota; species Marmota marmota. Next base: position 3,981,437 of record NW_026000241.1, on the reverse strand, counting down.
CCACATGTGAGAGCTAGACACATTGCATACTTCTTTTAATTGTTCCTCATAGGAATCCTATGATGCCAATTATTTACACTTGTTGTATAGACAGGGAATCTCCATAAATACAGTAAAGCTTCTATGTATAAAAGTATGCTCATGAGAAGACGTGGGCAATCTTTAGTTGAGTGCAAAAAAATAGGTTCCATCATGTGGCAGGATATGTTTGCTATTTATATAAATAGTATCAATTCCAGAAAGCAATAAGGAAAAACATGTGCAATAAGGTAGCAAAAAGCAAAAGAGGCAATTGATTACCAAAAGCTGTGCAGAAGATCTGTCTAGATTTAAAAAGCTATGGAGGGATTGGGTCTGTAATATGACTGATGTAGGTTTGACCACCAAAAGTTTATGAACTCTCACATTGCCCCTCCCCCAAATATATCTATAATATATAGAATAATGAAATTGTAAATGGCAAACAGTGGAAAATCAATTAATCCTGTGAAAGAACAAAATCACAAGTTAGAACACTCGGTTCCCCTCCCACCAAAAAAAAGAGAAAAGAAAAAAAGAACTTGCACGAACAGGAGATCCAAGATGGCGAAATAGAGGAGTCCTGTCTCTGGCTGCTCTGTGGCATGAAACCAAGACAGCAGACAGGGAAATTCTCCACAAGGTCTCACCTAGACAGAACAATATCTCAGAGAGTGTGAGAGGACCCCTATGCATCGGGTTTTCACAGAAATCACCAGCGCTGCGCAGATATCAGGCCTCTGGGCCCGAGTAAGTCTCATGATTCTGGACCCAAAGCCCGCAGTTCTAGTGCACACATGGCTCACAAATGGCTTAGAAGAACCACCTGTCAGCACCTCTGCAGAGCTCCAGACTGCACACCGCTCCCAAGCAGGTCACTACTCCACTGCTACCTACACAAAACATAAGGCCATCGCCCAGCTCCCCCCACCTCATCTGACACCCTGGCGCTGGAAGCAGATGGACTCCATCTTGGAAAACCCTCCTCACCACCTTGTGGTGGGCGTGGCCATCAGATTGGATCGCCTTCTGAGCGGGTACCTGATTTCCAGTCCCCGCCCCCACCTTCCCAACAGCGTTAACTCAGCACAGTGGCCACCCACCACAAAAACAGCTCTCAGCTGGACAGGAGTGCATTGCAAACAGGGCACCGCCCACCTGGTGTGAGCCTGGGGGTGAGAGGTCAGGCAGTTGGGACCTGATAAGTAAGAGAGGGGAGGGGACTAAACTCTGGAGCTTAACAGAGAGACTAGGATCTGGGAAATCTCCAGGCAAGAGATGGAGAGGACACCGGGGGCTCAAGTCCGAGGAGTGGTCTCAAAAAAGACCTGTGAGGTGCAATTTCCCTGCTGGGACTGGTGGGTGGCACTCCCCACTTCCAGATGCTCCACACCAGGTCCAGTATTCTCACCCTGATTACCTACACCCTCCTGAGGGCAGATACAGCTACTGGATGAGACAACTCCACATACTGGATGATGACAAAGAAAGAAATGCATCGGTAAGAGTTTTTGTTTGTTTGTTTGTTTAATAAGAACTGTAATGAATTCTGCTGTCATGTATTTAAAAAATTAAAATCAATAAAACTAAAAGAAAAAAAGAACTTGCACAAGCAATATGGAATTGCAGAGAAAGAGATTGGCTAACACACCCAAAATGCATCCAGCCTCAGCAGTGTTTCAATGTAAAGCCATGTATTTTCCCCTTTGAGCTAGTGAATAAGTTACTTTGCTCCTGTGCAAACCCAGCAAGACAGTAGTTACTGTGGAATCTCGGAGCTGTGTTGCAAAGTGGTATTTGTCAGTAGTGTAATAGTCTGATCTTTATAATGTTAAACTCCTTTGGATATGTTCTAATTTTATGGAAAATACTTTACACTACTTCTTTATCGAGTCTGATTCAATTAGACTTCTATTCCCAATATATAATTGTCAACCATGATCCATGCATTGTAGCTTCTAAAAACCAGTATAATTTTAACACATTAAATAAATTGCCAAGTAGTCAAGTACACAATGACAGGGATGTCTCAGCTAGGCTGGCTTGGTTCAGGTGACCTTAGGTAAATTCTGCCAACTTTCATTCTTGCTGAATATTCCTGCAGTATCTACTGGGGTCTCATACTCACCTGGATGGGGTTTCTGAAAAGAAGGTCCATGGGTGGGAGTCTGGATTCTAGCCTGGTGGATGGATACTGAAACTCTGTCCTCAGACAAGCAAGAAGGAGTGAAGCCTTTGACCCCTAGCTTGATTAAGAACAGACCACAAATGTCCCCATCCAGCCCAAGATGCATCCTCTGGGTGACAGCATCAGAGGCTCTACTGACAGCTCCCTCTCCTGCTCATTAGGTGAATCTCCTCTGGATCCTTCAATCCCTGAGCATTGATGTCCCAGTGGGATATTGGTCTGAGCAGAGAGGAAAATTTTCCTGCTCTTTCCCTGTTTGCATGAGACCAGGTTAGAACTCAGGTGGAGCTAGCCTCTATTGCTGCTTGTCCACGAATCTTCCTGCCTTCCTGAAGTCTCACCTCCTTTGCATTGTCACCCAACATTTAGTTACTGGCTGAGCATCAGGAAGTCTCAGAACAACTCTGGGCTTTGTCAATGAAGTGGGAGGAACATGGGGTAGAAGAGAAATGAGGGAGTCAGAGCCAGATTTGCAGACCTTGGGGCAGAGAGCGGAGCAGATGCTGTTGGTGAGAGTCCTTCTCTGTGCTGGTCTTCTGATGTGGCTTCCACTCACTGGCTGTTGCCTCCAGAAGGTGGTGTAGAGTAGGGACCTCTGTGGGGAAAAGCTGCAGAAGCACACATTGGTGTGTGTGGGTGTGTGTGCACCTGAGTGTGAGCATGCGTGCACCCATGCTTGCATGTGCTTGCCTTTCATTTGCTTGTGCATGTGTGTGCCCATGTATGCTTAAGTTTTCTCACATACAAGTGTGCTCCCATGTATACCCATGAGCAGAGTGTATGTGTGTGTATTTGTGAGCACACGTGCGTGTATATCAATGCACACATGCTTGTGTGTCAGGGTCATACACCTTCATAAATCATGGACATTAGCCAATCAGGGGCCTGTATGCAGCCACCTGTCCATGACAATGGTAGAATCTCTGGCTGCCCTTCACATTGACACAGCAAGTGGAGTTGTGGCCCTGGCATTGCACAGAGCGGCACTCCTCCACAGCTGGGGACATGAAGGACTGGGTCACCCAATATTCCAGCTCCATTCAGGCCTTGTCTCCAGTCATCCTCCCCAACATTACCACCCCCCACATCTTCCCCCATACCATGCACCCAGGAGCCCACCAGATCAGAAACAGCTCTGGGACAGCACACTCTAGTCCCAAAGCACATTGGAGGAGGAGCTGGAAAGCCATGGTCCACAGGCCAAACCCATTAGCCCCTGTTTTGAAATTAGGCATGAGTGGGTTTTATGTTTTCAAGTAGCTGAAAAAAATCAAAGCAAGAGCAGTAATTGTGACACTTGAAAACTGTATGATACTCAAATTGAATAATTATTTGTTTTTACTGTGATTAAGACATATAACATAAAATTTGCCATGTTAATTGAAGTGGAACAAAATACATTTCACAATTACTACAGTTTCCAAAAGTTATTGTCACTCCAAAGAGACTCTGTAACTATTGAGAAAGAGCTCTTCACTTCCCTCCCCCAGCCCCTACTCAGTTCCCATCTACTCCCTATCTCTACAATTTTGCATATTTTAGCTATTTCATATGAGTGGAATCCCACTAGATGTGTCCTTCTGTTTTAGTTTATTATTTAGTTTAATGCTGCAAAGTTCACCCTTGCAGCAAGTGTCAGCACGTAGATTCTTTCCCTGGCTGAATGATTTGTGATGAGCACACACCATGTTCATGCCGGTGACTGCTGGTGGACACTGTTTTCCCCCATTTTTGGTTGCTACAAATATTGCTGCTGTGGACACTGATGTACAAGTGTCTATTTGAGTCCCTGTTTTCCATTCTTTGATGGGGTGGAGTTATTGGGTGTAAGATAATTCTGTTTTGAGGAACTGCCCAAGTGTTTTCCCCAGTAGTGGAGCAATTCTCCATTCCTGGTGGTAATGTGTGAGGATTCCTGGTTCTCCCCCTTCTCATCAACATTATTATTTTCTTCCTAAAAGTTTATGTTACTTTTGAATTATTAGTCTATTTTTGATTGATGATAATTTTATGTAATTATGAGTTATAAATGATATTTTGATATATGTATACATTATGTAGTGATCAGGTGAAGGTTATTGGCCTATCATCACCTTAAACAGGTATCATATCTTTGTGCTGAGATCATCCAAAATCCTCTCATCCAGCGATCTTTTATTTATTTATTTATTTATTTGATTTTATTATTTTTTTAAATACACAACAACAGTGGAATGCATTACAATTCTTATTACACATATAGAGCATGATTTTGTTGTTTAGTCACCTTCATATGCAATGAAACAAGAGAGTACATTCCTCCTGTCTACCTGTACCTTTGTGCCTGTTGACCAACCTGTCTCCATTACCCTTTTCTATTCCCCTGTCCAGCTACTGGTAACCCTTACTCTACTCTCCACTTCCAAGAGATCAGCTATTTTAGGTTCATTTGTAGGAATGTTAATAGTATCTTATTGTGATTTTGCATCAAATTCAAATTTTGGTCTCTATAAGTCAAGTTTATTGGGAGACAGTCACACCTGCTCATTTGTGTTTTACCTATGATGGTTGCCACCCCTGTTGCAGAGCAGTGTCACTGTGAGGGACCATCTGGTCTGTGAAGCCTAAGACATTTATTATCTGCCCCTTCACAGAAATTTGGTGGCCACTCCATTCAAGCAAGTAGACAGAGTGAGAACCATGTTAGTGAATGTGTGTGTGTGTGTGTGGGGGGGACACTTCCCTAGGTCAGAGCTGCTTGGTGGGTAGAGAATGTAATGGACAGAAGGACAGATGCCACAGGTGTCTAAGCCCTCATTCCTGAAACTTCTGACTATTTTACTCCACCTTTTGTGTTCAACTGTGAATATTGTCTTTAAAATCAGAACAAATAAAAAAATACATACTGGGATATTATTACAATTGTCCTCAGTTCTATTTCCTTTAGTTTTTATAATAGCTAGCTATTGCTGCAGAACAAGCAGTCCTCAATGCAAATGGTCTAATAAGGATTTTTTTTCAACAAATGGAACAATCTGGTTTTCTAAATCTGGCTCAGGAAAAGCACATGCATGTTTTCAGGAGAGCCCATGGCCTGAAATCACATGAGGGGCAGGAATTCATCTCCCTTGTGAGCCATCCTTTGATCTTGAGGACTGAAGTCATTCTGAGCCTGAAGGAGACACATACTGAAGGATATGGGTATACTACCCTTATAGTGCTGTGGCAAAATTCAGAAAGGGAAGGAATATTTTACTTAGAACAATGGAAGGATTAATATTTCTAGGCAGCACTGGATATTTTTAAGCAGAAACACGTCAGTGACTCAATAACACAACCTAAAAAAATGCTGACCAGTCCTCAGTAAACAAACCCCTGACACATGAACACCAACCTTCCCCACTTCAGTGAAAAGATATATTTACAAAGTAATGCAATTACTTTGCAGTATGAAAAGATATATTTACAAAGTAATGCAATGTGTAATGTAGAAGTTTATCTCATATTTAAAGTCCTCTCTGAATTTGAGGCCAAAGTAATCATATTTTCATTTCATTTTTTTTCTTTCCATTTAGACTTCAAGTGGAAACATGTATTTGAAAATAAGTTTTCCAGTGATTATGGCAGAGACTGGACACCATGCTGGGCAAGAGAAAAGAATCCCAATGGTGAGAAGCAAAGCCAAAGCTCAGCCATGAAGCTCACTGGTCTGTTGGAATCGACCTCATCAGGAAGAGCAGCTGAGATGGGGATGCGCGGAGGCATGAGGGACCCACAAGGGCAAAGCCATGCTGTGGGATTCCCTCCATTATAGGATTATTACACAGGCCATCTTAACTGTCAAATGCATTTTTTATACATGGGGGACAGCAGATTAGTGTGTTTTGGTATCAACAAAAGGAAAGTCACTTGGTATGATCCATCATTTGACAAAAAAAAAAAATGATTTTCAGAAATGTATGTTGTCCCATGAGATAAGTGTGAATTTCCAAAGCTCTAATTCAGGATTGAAAATCACTTTGAGGAAATATGTAGATGATAAAGAGGAAGACTGCTCGGATCTCAGAGGAAGTAGAAGTTTAGCAACTGTGTTTTATGACTCTCATAGAGAAGTTGAAATCGAAGAAAGAAAAACTCCAGGAAATGGATAGAAGGAACAAGTCATATTTCAAAATTCTTACAAAAACATTTCTAATTTTTCAATATGAGGCTTTGAGCCCTGTGATCAAAAGCAATTTTTAAAGATCCACCAAATGGGTTTTTGAATAATTTCTTCCCCAAAGAGTCTTCTCAGAGCACTCTTGATGTCTTGATTCCTCAGACTGTAGATGAAGGGGTTCATCATGGGGGTGACCACAGTATACATCACTGAGGCTGTGGCACTGGAGTGTGCATTTTGTGCAATACAAGAACTAAGGTACACTCCCAGGAGTGTGCAATAGAATAAGGAGACCACGGAAAAGTGAGATGCACAGGTGGAGAAGGATTTGTACTTGCCTTGAGCTGATGAGATTGCACGGATGGAGGAAATGATCTTGGAGTAGGAGTACAGGATGCCAGTGAGGGGGCCATCTCCCAGCAGCCCTGCCACAAGATAGAGCACCATATTATTCAAGAAAGTGTCAGAACAGGTAAGATAAACCAACTGATTAGGTTCACAAAAAAAGTGTGGTATTTCCACTTCTGTGCAGAAGGACAGTCGCAATATCATTAAACTTTGTAACAAGGAATCGAGAGCACGTGTGATCCAGGAAACCAAAACCAGAAGTCCACAGAGCCTAGGGTTCATGATGACCATGCATTGCAGGGGGTGACAGATGGCCACATACTGGTCATAGGCCATCACAGCCAGGAGGAAGTTCTCCAACCCTACAAACAATGTAAAAAAGTGAATCTGCATGATGCAACCTGCATAGGTTGTGGCCTTGCTCTGTGTCTGGATGTTCACCAGCATCTTGGGGACAGTGGTGGAGGTGAAGCAGATGTCCACAAAGACAGGTTGGAGAGGAAGAAGTACATGGGCGTGTGCAGGTTGGAGTCTGAGATGGTGGCCAGGATAATGAGCAGGTTCCCCAGCACATTGGCCAAGTACGTGGACAGGAAAAGCCCAAAGATAAGGGGCTGCAGTTCTGGGTCCTCTGAAAGTCCCAGAAGAAGAAATTCAGAAATTTGTGTGAAATTCTTTGATTCCATGTGCTGTGAAGAGAAAAAATTGAACATGAGTAGTTTTTGAAACTAATCCCTTTAAGGGTGACCCCAGTACCATTCCTACTTAGCAGATTTGTTCCCTAATAAGCTGATTTATTCCTATTTAGAAGTTTCATTCCTTCTCTACCTTTTCCTCAGCATGGTTTGTATTCTACCAATGAACAATTCTTCCATATCCTTGAGGAAGGGGCCTTGAATTCCGATCCTGTTCCTGGCACTGGCTCTGCAATGGGCACAGGGTGCTGAAAAATAAAAGACCCTAAGTTTTCATTATGGAGAACAAATTTATGTAGACAATTATTAAAAACAGCAGCTCTTGGGGCTGGGGTTGTGGCTCAGTGGTAGAGCGCTCACCAAGCACATATAAGGCCCTGGGTTCGATCCTCAGGACCACATAAAAATAAATAAATAAAGGTATTGTGTCCAATAACAACTATAATTTCTTTTTTAAAAAAGGCATCTCTAGAAGAGGGTTTCTAATGTTTTCTCCATAAAGTGATGATACCTGTTGAGGAGCTAGATTTAAACATCAGAGTGTACCTAGATAAGCATATCACAAGGCACAACATGCATATGTGTAAATGTTATGTAATCATTAAAATTAAGAAGAAACATCTTCATAATATGTCCTCATAATGTCACATGGTATAGTCAATTTGAATCCAACTAGGACAGATAAAAAGGGAAGGAGATAGAGGGGCTGTTCTTTGTGGGGTCAAAGGTGACACTTGAGCCGAGGCCTGCAAGAGATGAGGGTGCCCTGAGGTGGTCTGCAGAGACCTGGACCTGGCAGGAGGGGTGAGCGGTGCAGGGTCCTGAGGACAGTGCTTTCTGTGCACATTCTTGTTTCAAAGGAAGCCACAGGGGAAGGATAACATTAAGAAATAACATCAAATGCGTCCACTACTATGGCTAGACAAGGTTTTAGGAAAGGAAAAAGATTAGGAGAACAAGAACAAGGTATAGCAGCACCAATACAAATAGATCAAGGAACAGACAGACATGGATTGGGTTTTCAGGAGGGGTCACTGAGACAATAAAAATTACTTGGAAATCAGAAAGACCAGTATGGGTTCCTCAGTGGCCCCTGACTAAAGAAAAGATACNACAAAGATAAACCCAATCTACAGCTTCTGCAATAGCTATCCTGAACTGCTTGCAGAACTTGCCTGGACTATATATCACTTGTATGCATTGTGAACTCACTTGTATGCATTGTGAACTATCTGTTGGTGCAGCGACTTGTGGTAGTGTTGGGGTATTTTTGCTGATGGTGTCATCGGTGGTACAATTTTTCCAAAGGGAGCCGTCAATTGGCTTGGTGTATCCTCCTCCCTTCTACTTGTGATGGTCATTCAGCTAAAATTTGGGAGCCAACAGAGGTGAGGCAAAGAACCTCACCCCCCCCCCCTGCCTGGTACAAAGGCCTATCCACAGGTGTGGCTGTATGCTTGACTGGTATTCAATGACCGGTAAGATCCAATTGCAATGGTACCAACCTAAAACAGGAGGCTGACGCCTTGAGGTCAGCTCATCAGATGACGGGTAAGGACCATATGTAGTATTGGAAAATCTAAGGCAGGCACGGTCCCTAAGCCACATGCTTGTTGTTTAAACAGAGAGGGGGAGATGTTGAGAGCCACATCCAAAGGGGCCCCAGCAAACTTCCAGCTTCCAGCTGATGATTTGCTTACAGCCGCCCCAGCAAACTTCCAACTGCCAGCTGATTGGCTCCTCTGTGGTGATGCTCATTGGGCTGTTTCCCCACCCTTTCAGACCACGGAGCTGCTCATTGGGGGACTCTTTTGGCTCTGCCAACACGACTCAGTCAATGGGCCTCAAGAGCAGGAGGAATGGGGGGTGTTAAGAGGCTTGTGGGAAGCCGGTGGTGGCAGTTGGGCTCTGAGGGAATTCCTGAAGAGCTCATGTGGTGCAGTGTGTGTGTTCTACAAATAAAGTTCGTTTCTGCTTGATAAGTGGCTCATGAATTGTGCCCAGCCAGACTGCGGCAACAGGCCATTGTGCTAGATGAACATAGAGAGGCACAAACTTCAACAAAATAAAAGCAAAATACTTTCAATGGCATGGTAAGAGGATTATTACAATTTGGAATACAGGAACTGAATTGCCCCGATCTATAATACTGTCTCCATAAAATCCTGCCCCTCTCCTGGTATTCTGCTGTCTTTCCTCAGAGGACTTATCCCTGAGGACATTATAACACACATGCATTTGTTTCTGTGTAGTCTACATTTGCCATTATAATCTAAGGTCCAATTGAGAAGATATTCTACCTTTTCTCTTCATTTTGTGATTTCACAAATGTGGACAGTTTAATAGAAAAAATTAATAAATTTAGAGTTTCTGTAAGAAAAGAATAATCAGGTGAATAAATGGTTGCAAATCAACTTCATTAAATGAAATGAATTAAAATCTAGCATAAAATTTTCATCAAAAGAACTAAAATAACCATCATCATGAGTCTCTAATTCAAGATTGACAAAGACCTAGAAATAAATAATAAAAGATACTTTTTTAGGAGCGGTGATAGAAGTGGTATACAAATTTATACTTTAATCCTGTAAAAACTTAAGTGGACCCAAATGTGCTTAGGACACTGGACATAAGAGCAGGAGTGATGGAGTGAGTAACAACCATGGTTAGAGCGTCACCACCACTGCCTTCATGAGTTCCCACCACTAATGTGGGCCAGGAGTGCTATCTGCATCTTCCCACCTATTCCCAGCAGGAAGTCCATGAGGCCAGGTGCCTATTCCAACTGTGCACGGAGAGGACATCTCTGCAGATATAATGAAACTCCTGTGTATGAAATGTGCGTATGAGAAAGATACAGGTGATCTTTACTTGATTGCAATGAAATATCTTCCACAAGAGGCAGGGGGTGATTGCTACTCATAAAAATAGAACCAACTCTAAAGCAAAAAGGGAGTAATAAGGAAGAACGGATAAGAAATGAGATGCAAAATTTATATAAAAGGGACTTAATTACTTCCGATAATGAAGAAGAACTTTAATATAAAAAATAATGGAGGGGTGGGTCAGCAATGTGACCAACTCATAGGTTTGGCCACATGAAATTTATTAACTCACATGTTCTCCCTCGAAAGGGAAATACATATATAAAAGAACTAAATGCAAACAGCAAGCAATCTTAGTGAAAACAACTTCCAATTCTTCTCAGAGTTAAAAAAAAATACCCAGTTCTCATAAAAGCAAAGTACTTGCAATTACAAAGAGAAAGAAAAGGCTAACAAGCTAAGATAGACTCAGCCTTTGCAATAAAAATTGCAAAATAAAGCTCTTTAATTTTCTACACTAACATGTTAAGTAAGACTTATTTCATGTGACCACATAGCACGAGAGAGGATGCTGTGAGATGTGTGTCCCCTGAAGGCAGTATTTGTAAGCAGCCCTAGTTTCACCTTTGTAATGAATATGGAAGTAGCTTGAATACACTCCAGGCTGAAATTAAAGAAAGAAATGCTCTCACCTCACTGCACAACCTGCCACCCCTGAGACTCATTTTGCCCAAACTGCTACAGGGACGCTCCCAGGATATGTTCTCATTTTAGGGAAAATACTTGATACACTTTCCCAGTCTTGTCCAATTGGACTCTGTTACCATTATATAGTCGTCAGCAATGATCTAAGCACTGCAGAGTCTGAGAGTCGCTTCTCTTATTAACATGTTAACCAGTGGCAGGTGGGTGAGTCAGCACTCAGCTCTCTCAGCTCTGGGCTGGTGGGTCATGTTGTCAGCTTCTGTTCTTGCTAAACATTTCCTGTGGGACCTACCAGGTCTCAGACTCACATGGATGGGGTCTCTGAGAAGGTCTCCTGTGGAAGTCCTTGGGGAAGTTGATGGTGGAGACTGAAGCTCTCTCCCCAGACAAGACAGCAGGAGAGGGAAGCCCTGGCCCCCGAGCCAGACTTAGGACTCCAGAACAAGCCACCAAGTCTGCTCAGCCTGTGATTGCACACTCTGAGGGACAACATCAGGGCAGGTACTTGTAGCTCCCTCTCTGCTCATTAGATACAGTCCTGTCTTCACTCCATCCCCTGAGCTCCTGACTTTCCTGGGGGACATTGGTCAGAGCTGAAAGTAAAATGTTCTTGCTTATTCTATATTCCCAAGAGACCAGGGCAATTAGGTGAATATGGTCTTTGTTTTTCTTTCTCCATAAAATCCTTCACCTTCCAGAAATCTACACTCCTTAGAATTTTTGCCCAATCTTTACCTACAATTTCCTCCAAGCTACTTGACTTTGCTAGATTCATGGACTGACCAAGCACTGGCTTGAAGGGACACAGCCTCCAATACCTCCAGAGAATTGCTATTGTCTCTTCTTCAGGAGATAAAACTGTGTTTGTTATAAAGTCTTGAAAATTTACCACAACTCTTGAATTCATGATGCTTTTTACAAAGCACTTAGTTTTTTCATGCTTGGAACTAAAGTTAAAAACTGTCATTTGAAAAGACAGAATATAGTGTCACAGTCTGCTTTGGAAAAAAAAGTGTCATCCATGCCTTTATTTAATAAAATATTAGGCAATTGTTAGTGATATACTTAGGTATTTTTGTGTGTATGTGTGCACATGCTTGCAGCATGGACTGAAGTTAGAATCTTACAAGGATTGTTTCATTTATTTTTTATAGATGCATATTGTATGAGGTCAATAGTGTCATGACTTATTTTATATTTGTATAAATGGGGACCAGAGAGGCTAATAGATCTGCCTCCAATTATGAACTGAGTTAGAATGAGCTTGTTCCCTATCCTCCTTCTCCAGGGCACCAGTCTTCCACCAGGCATGAACAGGCCACCTGGAGATGGGTGGTAATTGTTGAGGAAATTTTGGCTTTTTATCACTTGGGATTTGTACAGAACCTAGGAGGTGGAAGCCTGGGATCCTGCTCAGTGGCCAAAAAAGCACAGGGCACCACACATCAAAGTGTTATTTCGCACAAATATCAACAGTGGGGAGTTTGAGAAACACTTTTCTGACCAGAATGTTTCCAAATTCAGTGTGAATATGAATCACTTGGGGATCTGGTTGAAATGCAGGTTATGATTTGACAGGTTGGTGTGGCCAGAGGTTGTGCTTTTGCAAGAGTTTCCAGTCAGGCTACAGGCTCCCAGTCCTGGTAGGTGGATTATTATTATTATTATTATTATTATTATATTATTATCATTATTATTATTATTATTATTTTAAGGCACAGAAAAATTGTGACATAGTATGCATCCCCTGAACTTGTGGAAAGCTGATTTGTTTCTTGGGACCAGAGACAGGCAGTTCTATCTCTCAGAGGAGGAACAGGGAAAGTGGCATGTCCCTTTATCTTCTCAAGGAGAGAACAGGGAAACCAGTATGTCCCATCTCAGGGGCCGGTAAGATGTCTCCTATCTCTCAATGAGAGAACAGGGAGAGACCAGCCATCTCCAGACAGGTAGGTTTTACCTTGGGCTAGTTTCTATTTCTTGAGAATAAGAACAGTATTCATAAAGTGAGGGCGAGGGGAAACAAGATGGCTGAAATTATGCCAAAGCTCTCATTATATCCATTGACCAACTTCTTCCCATTGCTCCTCTTGAATTTCCTGTCAGTCCTTGGTTCTACTTTCATCTTCTATGAGATCAGCTTTTTTTTAGATTCCAACTAAAAGTGAATCATGCTAATTAGCATTTCTGTGTTCTTTGAAGAGATGTGGTTTTGATTTGCATCAAGTTCAAATTTTGGTCTCCATAAGTGAAGTTTTACTGAGAGATGGTCACATCGTGTGTGTGTGTGTGTGTGTGTGTGTGTATTTTGTCTCTGGCTGCTTCCACCCTCATGGCAGAGCTGAGTCACTGTGAAAGACAATCTGGCCTCTAAAGCCCAAGACATTTATTATCTGCCCCTTCACAGAAGTTTGCTGGCCACTCCATTCAAGCAAGTAGGCAAGGTGAGAACCTTATTTGTGGATGCCTGCATATGTGAGTGACCTTTCTTCAGTAAGAGCTTCTTGGTGGATAGAGGATATGAAAGAGAGAAGGACGGTCCCCCACACGTATCCAAGTTCTCATCCCTGCAAACTGTGACTATGTTACCTGACCTTTATCATACAGTTGTGAATATTGTCTTTAAATATTATACCAATGCCAAAAAATTAAGTAGCAGATTATTATACTTCTACTCTGTCCTGTTTTCTTTCTTTCTTTCTTTCTTTTTTTTTAAAGATAGAGTGAGAGAGGGAGGGGGAGAGAGAGAGAGAGAGAGAGAGAGAGAGAGAGAGAAAATTTTTTTAATATTTATTTTTTAGTTCTCGGTGGACACAACATCTTTGTTTGTATGTGGTGCTGAGGATCGAACCCGGGCCGCACACATGCCAGGCGAGCGCGCTGGCGCTTGAGCCACATCCCCAGCCCTTCTTTCTTTATTGTAATAGTGAGGCTTGCTGCATAACAAGCATTCCTAAATGCCATTGGTTTAATGTAGTGCCTTTATACAAATGGGACCACATGAGAGGAGTTATTCTGAGCTTGGTTTTTGTGAAGGAATATAAATATTTTTGCAAGAGAGCTTGTGGCCTGATATTACAAAACTGGGTAAGAATCCAGGCTCTTTTGTAAGTTACACTGAGCTCATGATGCTTGTAGGAGTGATACTTGAGCATAAAGGGCATATATAAGTGGATGATACTGATATTGCTCATTTACAACCTCTCATGGTATGGCAAAATTCAGAAAAGGGTCGATAGTTCACTTAGAACAACATAAGGATTCATTTTTCTAGGCAGCACTAGAAATTTTCAAGCAGAAATGGAAAGATAAGTCAGTAATAAACCACAAGAACTGTCCACCAATCTTCAGTGAGCAAATCCCCCTCCACAAAGAGAGTAGTCTTCCACACTTCAGCAATTCCATTTGCAATATGAAAAGCCATATTTTGCATAGCAATACAATATGCAATGTGCAATGTATAAGTCTATCTCATGATGTTTAAGGTTCACTCTGACTCTGAGGCCAAATAAATCAATCTATTATTTCTCATTTACTTTCTGTTGCAGCCTTCTCTTGCAGATGGATATTAGATAATTTGTTTTCCCTGTGACAGTGGTAAATACTGTGAATACCAAGCTATATAACAGAACACCAATGAAGAGAAGAAAAGCTTCTGCTCAGTAACAAAACAATGAATTCAAAACTCACACTCTTAAGCAGATAAGACACGGACAGTGAGGTACAAAGGAATGATGAACTGCAAGAGAAAACTGTGATCCTGGCCTCTCCTCCAGGATGAAACTATGCAAATGACCTTCATTGTCAAGTGTGGGATTTTTCCATCAGAAGAGCACACACAACATATGGAAATATTTTTTAGTACAAACTAATCAAAAATAACTGTGTAATCTGTATCCTGAGAAGAAATTATTCTTCAGAAATTCATCTTGTCCCATGAAATAAATGGGAACTTCCAGCCTTTCCAATCCATGATTGAAAACAATTTTGAGGAATTGTGTCACGGATAAAGGGGAATGTTCTGTTTACGTCAGAGCAGAAAGCTCATGAGGTGACTTACATATATTTTTTGGAGAAGTTAAAAATCAAAGAAATGGAAACTCCATAAAGCAAATAGGAGGCAGTTCTAGTTCCACAATCTCAATAAAATATTGTAATTTCTTGCTCTGAGGCTTCAAGCCTTGCAATCAGCAGTAGTTTTGACGGTCCAGGATAATGGGAGCTTTTATAGTTTCTCAAAGAGTGTTTTCAGAGCGCTCTTGATGTCCTTATTCCTCAGACTGTAGATGAAGGGGTTCAGCATGGGGGTGACCACAGTGTACATCACAGAGGCTGTTGCACTTGAGGGTGAGTTGTGGGTCACAGCAGAACTAAGATACACCCCCAGGAGTGTGCAATAGAACAAGGAGACCACAGAGAGGTGAGACACACAGGTGGAGAAGGCTTTGTACTTGCCTTGAGCTGATGAGATTGCACGGATGGAGGACAATATTCTGGAGTAAGAGTAAAGGATACCACTGAGGGGGCCACCAGCCAGCAACACAGCTGTAATATACACCACCAGGTCATTAAGGAAAGTGTCAGAGCAGGCAAGGTGGACCACCTGATTAGGTTCACAGAAAAAGTGTTGGATTTCCAAGTCTGTGCAGAAAGACAGTCGCAACACCATTAAGCTGTGCAATAAAGAATTGAGGGCACTTGTGACCCAGGACACCAGCACCAGAAATCCACAGAGCCTGGGGTTCATGGTGAGTGTGTAGTGCAGGGGGTGACAGATGGCCACATACCTGTCATAGGCCATCACGGCCAGGAGGAAGTTGTCCAACCCTGCAAATAATGCAAAAAAATAAATCTGTATGATGCAGCCTACATAGGTAATGACTTTCCTTTGCATCTGAATGTTCACCAACATCTTTGGGACAGTAGTAGAAGTGAAGCTGATGTCCACAAAGGACAGGTTGGAGAGGAAGAAGTACATGGGTGTGTGCAGGTGGGAGGCTGAGATGACAGCCAGAATGATGAGCAGGTTCCCCAGCACAGTGACCAGGTACAGGGAGAAGAAAAGTCCAAAGATGAGGAGCTGTAGTTCTGATTCCTCTGAAAATCCCAGAAGAAAAAATTCGGAAATTTGTGTGTCATTTTGTGGTCCCATGTGCTTTGATTGACATCAGGAAAGAGAAAAATAACATCATTAATTTTTCTATCTGATTTTCTTTAAAGCGCCACCCCCTCCCTGCACATCTCAGATTAGGAATTCCTGTCCCTCTCCACCTTTTTATCAATGTATCATATACTCTACAGTTTTAATGAACTATTCTTTTATGAACCTGTGGGATATAAGTTAAGTCCATCCATGATCCTGGCACTGTCTTGGCAGTGAGCCTTTAAAATAAAAGTACCTACAATCCATTCGTGCAGAAAATAATCATGTGTAAGGAAATTAATCAAAACCAGGAGCTAAAGGGGGGTTTTGAGAGTTTTCACTATAAAAGAATGATACATGTTTGAGCAGATTTTAATTTTATACAATGTATACAATTATTAAAACATCACATTGCATCCCATAAATACATAGAGTTGTAATATATCAGTTAAAATATTAAAAAGACATGGTGAATTCCACACCTATTTATACATATAAAGTACCAATTTTTAAAAATAAATAGGTGAGTGCAGTGACACATGCCTGTAATCCAAGTGGCTCTGGAGGCTGAGACAGGAGGATCACGAGTTCAAAGCCAGCAAAAGCAAGGTGCTAAGCAACTCAGTGAGACCCTTCTCTAAATAAAATACAAAAATAGGACTGGCGTGTGACTCAGTGGCTGAGTGTACCTGAATTCAATCCCTGGTACACGCCCCCCCCAAAAAAACAATAAATACATGGGGGTAAGGCCAGTGGAGTAAAGCAGGGTGAAACAAGAGGGAATTACAAACTGAAGTGGAATAAATTATATTCCATGAGTATGTGATTATGTCAAAATGAACCCCACTGTTATGTATAGCTAACACAAACGTTAAAAATAAAAAGCCTTAAAAATATAAATGCTTCTGCAATTATTACTTCTGTAATAAGTAATAATTGCTATAAAGAAAACATGTTCAGGTAAAAAGAAGGGTGAATGGAGGTGCTATTTTTTAAGGGGCACAGGTAAGACATTTGAGTAGAGATCTCAGGGCAGAGAGTCAGATCTATGAGACTGTCCTCAGAGATATGTGCCTGGCTGGAGGAGTGAGCAGTGCAAAGGCCCTGAGGGTGCTGTTATTTCAAAATCAAGCCATGGTGGCAACCAGAACAAACAGGAGGAGATGGAGGAGGGACCAAGTTTGAGAACTGGGAGGAAGGAGGTGGCCTCCTTACACCGCTGAAGGTTGTGATTCTCAAGGTGAAGAGGGTCCTTTGTGCACATGTTATTCCTTGTCTTCTGTTTGAAGCAGCTGTACTGAAGGGTAGTTATATCTGAATAAATGCATGTATGCAGTAAGCACAATCTGATGAGTTCAGACATATGGAACCTTGGTGCCCCTCATGCAATCTACGCCACAGACACACCCATCACCCGCCCAGCGTATCCTTTAGAGTTTCACTTTCTTCTTTTCTGTGGTAAAAACGATTAGCATGAGATCTATCCTCATAGCAGGACTTCAAATGTACAGAGTCATTTGTTACTGCCTGGCCCTGTGTTGCACAGCAGGTGGAAATGAATGATCTTATATAAGCCTGACCGGATACCCTCTAAGATCAGCCCACACATTCTTTCCTGGTCTCCCCAACACCACACTGTCCCATGCATCCATGAGATCAATAGCTTTATATATCATGTACTTGGAATAATGTGGTATTTTGATTTAAAAGGCATCCTGTGGATCCCTCCTAAAATCTCTCAGTTATTTAAGAATCAGATGCCTGTGTTATAACAGTCACAGTTTGGCCAGACAACAACTGTACAAGAAAAGAAAATTAGAGGCTTACATCCTTAATGAACACAGATGTAAAAATCCCCAGCAAAATATGAGCAAAATGAACTCATCAGCATGTAGGAAGATTATTCCCAGTTTGGAATACATGAGCTCGAGGGCCCTGGCTCTGAGGTATGCTCACTTTATATGAATCTCTATAAAAGTCCGCACCTGCCATGGCCCTCCATCCTCCTCTTCCTGTGGTATACTCTTGTGGACGTTCTACCATAGATGAACTTCTTCCTCTACACTCTTCCTTTGCCATTATAAGATGCACGTGAGCATAGATCTTACCTGCTTTCCTCATTTATGCATTTTCACAAAGGAAAAAAATCAGAATGCATAAAAAATAAAATTAATGGTTTGTACAATAAAAAGAATGCCAGGTGAATAAATGACTGCAAAATATTTATTTAATGCAAAACTAACTGCATTAAGTAAAATGAAATTAAAGTTTAAAATAAATTCTCAAGGAAGACACCTAAAGTAGCAATAATGTAATTCCATCAACATGAGTCAACATTACATTGGCAAACACCTGGAAATGAAATAATAATAATAGATACTTCTTTTTTTTTTTTAAAAGAGAGAGGTGAGAGAGAGAGAGACAGAGAGAATTTTTTCAATATTTATTTTTTAGTTTTTGGCGGACACAACATCTTTGTATGTGGTGCTGAGGATCGAACCCGGGCTGCACGCATGCCAGGCGAGCGCGCTACCACTTGAGCCACATCCCCAGCCCTAATAGATACTTCTTAAGGACCGTTGGAAGAAATAGTATCTAAAGTTATAATCTCATCCTATATAAACACAAATTTATTCAGATATGCTTATGACACTAGACACAATTGCAAGAATAAAGAAATTATGTCATCTCTGTGAACAAAATATTCTCAGAGCTTCTTTTAGGAGTCTTTCCATGCATGTGAGGTACATCCATTACATGTATTATCCCATTTATTCCTCACCTATAATAATATTTAATCCCACAATACATAAATGGAAATTATAAATATAATGAAGCTTTTATGTGTGAAATATAAGCTATGAGAAAGATGTAGGCAAGCTTTTGTTGAATGCATAATGTATGTTCCACCTGGTGGCAGAAGATGATGGCTGCTCATCCAAATAGAACCAATCACACCAACCAGAAAGACAGTGATCAGGAAAAACATAGGCAAAAAAATTGTTAAAGGCACAAGAAGTAATTAATAACTACTAATCATGCAGAGGAACTTTCTGTATTTAAAAAGCTAAAGAGGGAATGAGTTTGCAAAATGCCTGGCTGATAGATTTCCCCAAAGTTGATATACATTCAAACCCTTTCCCCAAATATTTGTATTCTTATGTTAAAGAAATGGCAAGCAGCAAACTTAGAGAAAAATCTCCAATTCTTTCATTGAAAGAATAATTTAAAAAAAACAGATGAAATTAATTTCCTTACAAACAAACATTTTGCATGAACAATTCAGAATTGCAGAGGAAGGAAAGACCAACAAACTCAAACATATATTCAATTTAAGCAGTAAAATAATAATAATAATAAAAAAGATACAAGGTAAAGTTCCTTCTGTTCTTTTGACCTATCAAGTAAAGCTTTTTTATGTGAATGTTAAGTATGAAGAGAAGATCCATGAAATGCATGTCTCGAGCTGCTGTTGTAAAGTAGTATTTGTAAGCAAAACACTAGTCAGATATTTGTAACAGGTAAGAAAATAGGCTCAAATACACTCCATGTTAAAAATTAAAGAAGAAAAAACACCCTCTCTTCACTCTACATCCCCTAACCTAATGCTAACTCCGTTTTCATGCTCCCTAATAGAAAATCTCCTTGAATATAATCTGATTTTATGGGAATGCTTTCTGCCTGTCATGCATGAGTCTCACCCCCACTGGTCTTCCCTGCTCCCCATGTCATTGTCCACAGGCTCTATGCACTGCAGAGTCTAAAAGACACTTCTCTTGTTAACACAGTGAATGAGTTGAAATTAGTCCAGTAAAGAAACACAGAGGTCCCTGAGCTCTGGGCTGAGCTGGCTTGGTCCTCAGGTGACCTCTGGTTCATTTTTTCAGGTTCCATCCTTGCTGACCCTTTCCTGCAGTACCTGTGTCTCAGGCTCACCTGGACGGGGTGTCTAGTATGCAGGACTCTGTGTGGAGTTCTGGATTTCTCCCTGGTTGGTGATGATGGAGACCGAAGCTCTGTCCCCAGACAATACAGCAGACGGACTGATGCCCTGGTCCCCTAAACAGACCTCAAACACCAAAATAAGCCACATTGTTCTATTCAGCACCTCTCTGAGGGACAGCATCCCAGGCTCTATTTATAGCTCCCCATCTCTTCTGAGGAAGTGCAGTTCCTCTTGTTAATTCCAACCCCTGAGTAGTACCTGATGTCCCTGTGGGATATTGGTCTGAGCAGAAAGAAAACTTTTCCTGCTCATTCTCTGTTCCCAAGTGACCAGTTAGAAATCAGGTGAATCTGGTCTTTATTACTCCTTGTCCATGAATTTCCCTTCCATCCAGAAATCTAAACTCCTTACACTTTTGCCCAAGTTTTACTTATAATTCTCTCTAAAGTCTGAGTTACCTGAATTTGCTAGATTCCTCAGAACTCCTAATCACTGGCTTGTAAAGGGGACGAAGCTCCTGAGATCTTTTGAAAATTGCTATTCCCCCTTCATAGAAGGAGAGAACTGAGTTCATTTTTTAAACAAAAACTATAACAAGTATTTACAACTAATGTAGCAATTTCATGTTTGGAACACAAGAATTTTCATTGATTCCTTCATTTCTGAAACTTTTGGAAATTATAGGAGATATTTTATATTTTTTATGCACCTTAGATTGAAGTTGAAATATTATGAGGATATTTAATTTCTACATGTTCATTATAAGAAATTAACCCTATTAGGGACTTTACATTTGCACAAATGAGGTTCAGAGAAGCTAAGTGACCTGCCTAATGTTACAACTTGAGTAACAATGAGCTCAAAATGTTCCTGTTTCTGCTCCAGGGCAGTGGTCCTCCACCAGGGTGATGATTTCTCCTGGAGATACTGGTGACATTGGGAGAAATTTGGAGTTTAGAGCTGGGAGTAGGTGTTGCACCTAGTGGGTGAAGCCAGGGATGCTGCTTGTCATTCCACAGTGCATGGTATTATGACACACCCCAGAGAGTCACCTAACACAGAGGTCAACATGGGGAGTTTGAGAAACACCAGAATTTTTCCAGGGTCAATATGAATATGAATCACTTGGGGATTTGTGTGAATGCGGATTATGATCAGGGAGGTCAGGGGGGCAGGTCTCCCTGTCCATCTTTCCCTTCTTTTACAGGTTTGAAGAAATTGACCAAATTATGCTATGTACACACGTGAACAGACCACAACGAATTTCCCAGCTTTATGTATTTGTACCAAGCACCAATTAAATTAAACAATAGAGTAATTTTAATTTTTAATTAGTGCAGCCACCCAATTTTTCAGTTATCTACAGTGATGATTTCTTTTTAAGTTTTTAATAAATCGAATCTTGAATATTTAAATTTATATCTTTGGAAGTGATGTTATTTGTGCTTCTTTGGAAATGTTACCCTGAAGATTTATTTACAAAGACTTGTTCTGAGGTAATATAAATGATTTCAGCATCAAAGATTTCCTTCCGTTTTATTTGATTCTCTCTCCTTTCAGTCCTACCCAATTTACTGATTTTTTCTCCTCATGCCCAATAGGGTTTTCTTAAAATTCAGTACTATAACTTACCTGTGTTTGCAACTGCAATATCTAGTACAGTTCTTTAGGAGACTGTGTAAATCAGGCCATTCTTTTAGGTCTGATATTAAGTGGTTTCTAGAGAAGTGTTATAATAGCGGTAGCTGAAGCTCAAATAAAATGGAAAACTTCCTATATAAACTCCTACTTCAGTAATTCTCCACAAAAGAGAAAAGCTCTGTAACCAGATGTTGTAATCACAGAAATAAACTCCAAAGTAAGAATTCTTAAGGGTCCCTTAATGTTTTAATGTAAATTTCTTGGTATAGTCATGAAAATGAGCACCTTTTTGCATTTATAAGTTAACTGTATTTATCATTCTAAATCACAGGTTCATATATTTCAACCATTTTTTAAAAGTTTTTTTTTCTATAAATTCTAGTTTGTTTCAAATAATTCGTTTATGTCTAATTTGCTATTTTGGATTTAACTTAATTATAAAAATGGTTACTAAAATGTTGGTTTCTGTAATATGCAATATATTATACATTTCCCCTACATTTTCATTTGTTTTGTCTTAACAATATTTATGTGGTGTGGTGTGACAAGCTGATGCATGTGTAGAGCTCATAATGACCAAAGCAGGCCTGCTAGGGAAGGTGGGGTCTTGCTTTCAGTGCATTATCTTCACAATGACTTTTCTACAGTTTATTCCATATTTAAGGCATTTTGTGTTTGCTTTGGATTCATCAGATAATCCAGGGTAATGTCCCTATGTGGAGTTAGTCAGTTAGAAGCTTTCCATGTGGACTTCACTTGGAGATATGTATTCGCTAATCTTTTTTTCTCTCTCTCTTTTGCCAGTGATGGTGGTAGACACTGTGGACACCAAGCTGGGTAAGAAAACAGAATCCTGAAAATGACAAGAAAAGCCGCGGCTCAGTCACAAAGCTCACTGCTCTGTTAAAGGCCACATCATCAGAAAGGGCAGTTGAGATAGTGATGTCTGCAGGCAGGCAACCCACAAGGGTAAAACTGTAGTCCCAGGATTTCCTCTAGTACAAAATTACACAAGAGGGCTGGGGTCATAGTCCAGTGATAGGGTGCTTGCCTAGCATGCATGAGGCACTGGTTTGATTCTCAGCATTGCATATAAATAACAAAAATAAAGGTTCATTGACAACTACATAATATTTTTTTAAAAAATTACACAAGCGGCCTTGGTTGTCAAATGTGATTTATCTGTGGAAGGAGTACAATGATACATTATGGCTTCTAATGTCAACAAGAAATAAATAACTTGTGATTTATGTCATTTGAGGAGAAATTATTCTCCAGAAATCCATGTTGACTCCTGAGATAAATTGGAATTACCATATTTCCAATCCAGTTTTGAAGATAACTTTGAGGAAATACAGAAATGATAGAGGAGATGTCAGAGAGGTTTGGATGCCAGAGAGAGCACAAAGCTTAGCAAGGAGAATTAAATAAGTTGAAATCAAGGAAACAAACACTCTAGAAAATAAATAGAACTTCTACAGTTGGATCAAAATCATTTAATTTCTGGCTTTGAGCTTTCAAGTCCTGCAATCAACAGTAACTTTTAAGATGCAAGAGTTTTTAGAGTTTCTCTCTCAAAGAGTGTTTTCAGAGCGCTCTTGATGTCTTTATTCCTCAGACTGTAGATGAAGGGGTTCAGCATGGGGGTGACCACACTGTACATCACGGAGGCTGTTGCACTGGAGTGTGCATTCTGGGTCACGGCAGAACTGAGGTACACTCCCAGGAGTGTGCAATAAAATAAGGAGACCACAGACAGGTGAGATGCACAGGTGGAGAAGGCTTTGTACCTGCCCTGAGCTGATGAGATTGCACGGATGGAGGACACTATCTTAGCATAAGAGTAAAGGATACCAGCAAGAGATCCACCACCCAGCAGCCCAGCTACAAAATAGAGCATCATATTATTTAAGAAAGTGTCAGAACAGGCAAGGTGAACCAACTGATTAGGTTCACAGAAAAAGTGGGGGATTTCCATGTCTGTGCAGAAGGATAGTTTCAACACCATTAAGCTCTGCAGTAAAGAATTTAGGGCACTTGTGATCCAGGATGCCAGAACCAGCAACACACAGAACTGGGGCTTCATGATGATCATGTAGTGCAGGGGGTGACAGATGGCCACATACCGGTCATAGGCCATCACGGTCAAAAGGAAGTTGTCCAACCCTACAAGTAATGTGAAAAAATAAATTTGTATGATGCAGCCTTCATACCTTATGGCCTTTCTCTGTGTCTGGATGTTCACCAGCATCTTGGGGATGGTGGTGGAGGTGAAGCAGATGTCCACAAAGGACAGGTTGGAGAGGAAGAAGTACATGGGCGTGTGCAGGTGGGAGTCTGAGATGGTGGCCAGGATGATGAGCAGGTTTCCCAGCACAGTGACCAGGTACATGGACAGGAAAAGGCCAAAGATGAGGGGCTGCAGTTCTGGGTCCTCTGAAAATCCCAGAAGAAGGAATTCCAAAATCTGTGTGTCGTTTTGTGGTTCCATGTGCTGTAGGTGAACACTAGAAAGAGAAAAATACAACTATTTTTTGTATCAGATCTTTTTAGAAGATCCTCTGTGCCATCTCTGATTAGGAGTTCCTGTTCCTCTCTGCCTTGTCCTCAATATATTGCATATTCTACAGTTTTCGGGAGCAATTCTTTCATGCTTCTGAGGAATGTAAACTGCGTTAAAATGATGTTCCTGGCACTGTCTAGGCAGTGATACCTTCAATATAAAATCACTTACAATCCAATCCTGAAGAAGAAATATTAATAGGTTAATTAGTTCAAATAACAGAGCTAGAATGAGATTTTTATAATGTTTACACCATAATGAAAGGGTACATGTTTAGAGAAAGAGACATTTAAACATTATAGAATGTATCCATACATTGAAACAGCTCATGGCATCTCATAAACATGTATGAGTTAAAAACAAAAGAAGCAGTGATCGTTCAACATATACAGTGCAACTTCCCTGGATCAAACATGACAGGTGATATGGAGAGTAGGCAGAAGTGCTACTTTTTATAGGGGCGCAGGAAATACAGGTAAAGAAGTTGGCACTTGAAGAGACTTCAAGGAGGAGGGGACCCATGTGTTTGTCTGCAGAAACCTGTGCTTGCCTGCAGGAGCCCACCTGGAGGAGTGAACAGAGCCGCAGCCCTGAGGATGGGGCTCGCTGCATACACCCCAGTTCCAAAGGGAGCCATAGAGGCAGCCAGGATAGCAAGAGGGAGGTGTAGAGATTGTGTCTGAATGTTGAGGAAGGAGCTGGCCTCCTGGCTGCTTCTACAGAGGTATTAAGTTTCTCCATAAGCAGAGGGTCTTTGGACCACACGTTGTCTCTTTTGCTTTGTTTTAAGCAGCTTTGTTGAGGTGCAGTTGATATATGAAGAACTGCATGTATGCAGTGTGCTTGGTTGGATGTATTTAGATATATGCAAACCCTAGTGATCCCATCACCACATCCCATGTTTTAGACACATCTACTGATTCCCAGAGTGTCCTTGTGTCCCTTCTGGGTTTTATTTCATTTTTCCTGGGCTAAGAGCATTTAACATAAGACCTACCCTAACAGTAATTTCATACATGCACAATATCATACAGTTAGCGTTTGGCAGTAAGTCACAGAGCAAGCATCTAGAAACCCACCATCATATATAAGTCTAACTTTATAACCATTAAAATAACTCATGTGTCCGTCCTCCACTACCCCATCACCACCATCGTATTCTGGCATTCATGAGTTTGACTATTTTAGTTATTTAAGTGCAATTTTGCATTATTTTGATTTTCTTTTAAAGTTTATTCAAAGCCAACTGTTCTTTTTTTGGTGCTGGGGATTGAACCCAGGACCTTGTGCATATGAGGTAAGCACTCTACCAACTGAGCCATACCCTCAGCCCCCCGTTATTTTGATTTCAAAAGCATCTGGTGAATCCAATTGAATCCCTCCTGAGTTCTCTCTGTGGGTTAGGATCAGTTGTCTGAACTGTGAGAATCACAGTTTGGCCAGAGAAGGGCTCTGTAAGAAAAGATCCTTCCAGGTCAATATTCCTGATAAACACAGATGCCAAAATGCTCCTCAAATTAATAGTAATACCAAATTCAATAGCATGTTAGAAGCATGATTTTCTCTCCCTGCTTCCTTCCTTTACTAAACTTTGTGAGATGTATTTATAGTTTTTTAATGTGTCTTGTGTTGAATTCATGTATGTACATAGGAAAGATTGGGAGAGGGAGGAGGGAAGTGCTCGGAACTGAATTAGAGCAAATTAAATTCCTTGTTTTTGTGCTTATGTCAAAATGCATCCCACTGTTGTATGTAACAGAAATGAATCAATAAGAAATAAAAAAATAAATAGAAATATTATTCCTACTTTTGAACATAAGAGTACAAGTGCAGCTGCTCTGAGGACTGCTTACTCGGTAGCAATCTATAGAATCCTGCATCTGTCATGACAACCTGTCCTCTTCCACATAGGATTTATCCCCAAGGGTGTTATAGCATAGGTGCATTTATTTCATTGTTGTCTGCAGGGTTTAGCAGTAAAAATGTAAAATCCAAATGAGAAGAGATCTTACCTGCTTTGTTCACATTTTTGTGTTTTCATGAAGGTGGGCATTTATATAGAAAAAATGTAAGAAATTAAGAGATTGTACAATAAAGAGAAGGATCGAGCTAGTAAAATGCACTCAAAACAACCACATGAAATAAAATTCAGCAATAACCTAAAATAAATTCTCATCAAAACTATCTAAAATAGCCATCATTTAACCACATCAATCTGGATCTCTAAATCAAGATTTAATTGACAAAGAGGTAGAAATAAGATAATAAAAAATAGATCTGTTTAGGAGCAAGGAAGAAACAATATCTAAGGTTATAATTTCATCTTACATATAAATGATGTGAAATGTGCTTGTGACATGGAACACAGTGGCAACAGGAAAGAAATTAATAACAGTGATTAAAATATTACCATTGCTCCCTTCATGAGTTCCTACCCACTGGGTGAGCTGGACTAATTACATGCATGATCTTCCTTATTTCTCACAGGAACCTCAAGAAAACAAATTTTATGCTTTTTTTGTAAAAAGGGGATTCCCCCAAAATACTGATATTTGTATGTATAAAGGCATGTTTATTTTTAAAATATGTAGACAATCCCTAGTTAAATGCAAAATAATATGTTCCACAAGACGTTAGGAGATGGTGGTTATTTATAAAAAACAAGCAGTCACAAAAGGCAAAACTGTCATATTAAGGAAAAGCTGATATGAAATCAGAAGGCAACAGGTATACAAGGTACTTTACAGATATCTGGATGCAGAAGAACTCTCTGAACTTAAAGGTGATAGGATGATCAAGATGACTGGCAGATTTGGTCGCACAAGATTCATGAAGTCTCACATACCCTCCTTCTAAAACATGTCTTGTACCTGTACAAGAGAACCAGATGGCAAGCAGAAAATTCAGTGGGAAAAAACTTCCAGTACTTCCTTTGAAATTTAAAAGATAAAAAACAGACTCCATGAAAACATAGAGCTTACATAAACAATTTGGAATCACGAAGAGAAGGAAAAAAACTAACAAATTTCAAAATATATTCAGCATCAACAGTAGAGAAAGAATTTCACTTTGTAGCCCTTAGTTGTCTCTTTACCTACCAAACAAAATTTATTTGTTTTTCATGTGAACACCCTGCATGAGAGAAGGTATTCTGAAGTGTCTCATGAACTTTTACTACAAAGAGGTTTTTTATACAGAGTATTAGTCTGGTCTTGGTAATGAAGAGAAAAACAGACTTAAATAGACTTCATGTTAAAACTACAGAGGAAAAGACCCTAGCTTCATGAACACCCCGCCATGCCTAGTACACAATTTTATTACTCCTTAATGGTGAACCTCCTTGGATATTTCCCAATAATACCATGCACCACTTCCTCATTCAGACCCATCCAACTGCAGTTCCATTTCTGTCAGAAATGATCTACACACTGCCAAGTCTCAGAAATACACCCTTTAAAACACTTTCAATAAATTGCAGATGAGTTAGTCAGAGATGAAAGCACACAGTGACTTTCAGCTTTGGACTGTGCTGGCTCGGTTCTCAGGTGGCCTCAGCCTCCTTCTCTTCTTGCTGAACCTTTTTATAATACCTGCTCGGCTCTCAGACTCACCTGGATGTTGTCTCTGAAAAGCAGCCTCCCGGTAAAAGTCTGGATTCCTCCCTGACTGGTTGATGATGGAGAGTGAAATCCTGTGCCCATATAAGATGATATGAAGGAGTGAAGCATTGGAACCTAGCCTGACTCAGGATTCAAAAGAAATGACCATGTCTTGTTCCATCCAAGGTTGTATCCTCTGATTGACATCAGAGTGTCTATTATACCTCCCTGTGTCTGCTCATTAGGTACATTTCCTCTAGTTACTTCAGTCCCTGATCACTTGATGTCCCTATGGGACACTGGTCAGAGCAGAAAGGAACTTTTTCCTGCTCTTTTTATAGTCCCAAGACATCTGGTTAGAAATCGGGTGGATCCAGTCTCTGATGCTCCTTCTCCATGAAGTGTCCTGCCCTCTAGAAGTCTAACCTCCCTAGAACTTTTGATGTATTAAGTCTGAGGTACCTGACTTTTAGTCTTTGGGAACCCAAAGCACTGGCTTGTACAGGGAACACATCTATTATTATCTTCAGAAAATGGCTATTCCCCCTTCATCAAAGGAGAGGACTGCATTCATTTTTTAATAATACCATGGCAAGTTACCCTTTTGCTTCATGAGGCTTTTTACAGAACATGTAAGGATGGTCATGCTTGGAACACAAGTTAAGAAACAACTGGGCTGGGGTTGTGGCTCAGCAGTAGAGCACTCACCTAGCGTGTGCAAGGTGCTAGGTTCAATCCTCAGTGCCACATAAGAATAAATAAATAAAATAAAGGTATTGTGTCCAACTACAACTAAGAAAAAAATTTAAAAAAACAAGAAATGTCATTAATGAAACACTTGATAATTATAAAAGGTATATTTAGATGTAGTTACGGTGATTCCATTATTCAGCACCGAGGCTGTGGTCCAGCATAAGAGTGGAATGCAGGCATTCTGAAGCCTTCTCCATCATGAAGGCCTCCACCCACCTCAGTTCTGTTCTTAGGTGGTCAGATGTGGACTCAGTAGCTCAGCTTCTGCCTAGACAAGTTGACACTTGCCCTTGTATACATCCTTTATGACAGGAAATCAAACTTATAGACCTTGGCTCCTTATATACTTGGTAGATTCCTCCTTCTTCAGTTTCTGTGTGAACTAAGTTGTAGGTTAAATCTCACAGGAAATGACCTGCTCAGAGCAGATGCTCCACAGATAGCTGCCATGGTGACCACAACCTTGCTCCTCATTGGCTCAGGTCACTGTGACATCACAAGGGTTTCCTGGCACAGAAAGTGAGTCCAGTATTGAGCTGTTCTTGGGAGACAGGGAGGGTGGTGGAGTGGACGTCCTTCCAGGATCCAGGCAGGAAGCTCAGAGCCTGAGTCCACCTCCCTATGCTGTGTTGGACTAATGGATGCTATTTCTGATCCACTCATGGTGGCTTTAAGTAGCCACAGTCAGGATTTTGGACTCTTAATCTGTTTTAGTATGGTCAGCTCTTGAGAATATCTATGAAGATGATGTTTCTTAGTTCATCAAGTTATTCATTACATTTTCATCTGATGGTGCGGATGACTGGGAGCTGTGGGTTGCTCTTTCCTGCTCAGCTTTATGTCACATATCGCTAGCCTGGGAAAAGCCAGAATGCGAAGTAGGATTTCTACTGAATGTCTATTACCTTCACATCATCTTAAAGTTCAAAACTGGTAAGTTAGGGACAGTTGGGATGGCTTACTTTTGAGCTCTAATACTTTTCATGATCCAAATTGTGATCTACAGAAAGGAAAGGGAATTTTTGAAAAGAGACAAATTGAACTTCATTAAGACTGTATAAGATTGCTGGCATGGTGGCTCGAGCCAGTGATCCTGCTGGCATGGGAGGCTGAGGCAGGGTGATCTCAAGTTCAAAGCCAGCCCCTGCAACTTAGTGAGGCCCTAGCAACTTAGCTGTTGGAAGCTGTGTGTGAATTATGGGTCTGTTTGAGCCATCATCAGTCAGGGAGGCCTTTTCTGGGAGGTCCTGGGTGAAATTCCTCAGTTTGAAAAAGGCTAGATCATGATGCACCCTGCCTTAGCTCACAGCCTCAGGTTCAAATACAGCCACAGAGAGATGGGCATAACCTGCCAAGCACCAAGCTACCTGCTTTCCCCACTCTTATCCTGTTTTCCTAAAGAAGCTTTTCACTGAGTCCCTTTGGTATATATTGCTATAAATAAAGCATTCATGGTCTTTTCTCTTTGTTTGGATCAAACCCAACAGGTCTGTCCAACCCTGTAAATGCTCCCACTTTTGAATATGTAATTCTTGTCTTTGTTTTTTTGGTATTACTTTTCTAGCTTTTATTTCCAGCTGGCCCACACTTGTGACAGATATCTACTCCTTCCCCACACAGGACATGGGCAGAATCTTGTTACAAAACAAAACAAAAATATAAAGGGATGTGGATGTGGCTCAGGGGTTAAGCACCCCTTGGTTTAATTCCTGGTAGACCCAATGAATACAGTGTAAAAGGAAGACATTGGTTAGAACCACACATATACATCCAACAAAGAATTTAATTTTTCCTACAAATTGAAAAGAAATAAATACATAATGGCAATGGATTAAAGACACCCTTTGTAAGAGAATATTTATAAATTGTCATTAAGCACAATAAGCAAAGCATCTATATTTTAGTTGAGTCAGGGTGATTCGGTGTCCAAACTATGAAGCACCTGTTCCGTCATCCTTGGTGATAATTGTCCAGGCACAGGGTCAGTATCACTGTCATCATGAGGTCAGCAGTCCGCACAGATGTGTTCCCAGGGCCCTTTTCATGTCCCTGTTCCTCAGGCTGTAGATGAAGGGGTTCGCCATGGGGGTGACCAGGGTGTACAGGGTGGAGGCCAACACCCCTGTCCAAGAGCACGTGTCCCTGTGGAGCTGAGGTAGACCCCCAGGCAGGTTCCATAGAACAGGGAGACAACTGAGAGGTGAGAACCGCAGGTGGAAAAGGCCTTGTACTTCCCTCCTGCTGTGGAGATTCACAGGACAGAAGCCACAATTTTAGAATAAGGGGAAAAAATCCCAGCAAGAGGTGAAAAAATAAACCATAATGCCTGTCACTATGTACAATATGACGCTACTGATGAAGGTATGAGCAGGCGAGCTTGAGGACCTCAGGAAATTCACAGAAATAGTGTGGGATTTCCACATCTGTGCAGGGGGAGAGCCTCAGTCCCCTCACGCTCTCAGGAAGGGCTCCCAGCACACTGATGAGCCAGCTCAGGAGAAGAACTGAGCACAGAGCTTGGGGCTCATGAGTACCGTGTAGTGCAGGGTTCACATAGCAGATGGCCACGAAGCAGTCATAAGCCATCACGGTAAGAAGTCCATTGTCCAGCAGTCCAAAAACCGTGAAGAAGCACATCTGGGTGATGCAGCCTGCGTAGGTAATGCCTTTCTCTGTGTCTGGATGTTCACCAGCATCTTGGGGATGGTGGTGGAGGTGAAGCAGATGTCTACAAAGGACAGGTTGGAGAGGAGGAACTACATGGGTATGTGCAGGTGGGGGTCTGAGATGGTGGCCAGGATGATGAGCAGGTTGCCAAAGATGGTCACCAAGTACAAGGACAGGAACAGCCCAGAGAGAACAGACTGAATCCCTGGCTTCTCAGAAAGTCCCTGGAGGAGAAATCCTGGAGTCCCCATGTGGTTTTCTGGTTCCATGTAAAGCAAAGGTCCCCGGGGAGAGGCAGCAGTCTGGGAAGTGAGGAGTCTGCAGCCATCTCCAGAACCTGGCTGCCTGCAGCTTGGACTCGGTGCTCGGAGGAGAGGAGGCATTAGCTTGGTGATCCCTTCTCTGGTGATGGCCAAATTGGGGCTTCTTAATGCAAACAAATTCCCCTTTGTAGCCCCACTGTCTAGAAAACCCAGACACAAAATCTAATTTGGTATCCAAAGATGAATGTTAACAGAAGGAAAAAAGAAAAAGAAAAAANTATATATATATATATACAGTTGAAGCAGAAATCAATGAAATAGAGACTAGCAAAACAATAAAAAAGATCAACAAAATTAACTTTTCTCTGAACAAAATCACTTTCAACTAAAAAATCTAAAAGACCAAATTATGCAAAATCAAATGAAAGTGGAAAAATGACAGCTGTCACCACAGCAACACGAAGAATCAAAAAACTACCATAAAAATATGCCAATATATGGGAACACTGAGAGAAAAATAATCTCTGGAAACAGAAAACATCATGACTGAATCAGGAACAAATGGAAAATCTGAACATCCTGATAGGAGTGGAGAGAATGAATCAGCAGTAAGAAGTATTCCACCAAGAAACTCGGGACCTGATGGCATCGCAGCTGAGTTCTACCTAACATGTGAAGATCTAACAGCAAGCTTCTTAAACTTCCCTCCAAAATAAAACAGATGGGAACTCTTCCAAGCTCCTTCTGTAAGGAGAACATTACCCTAATACCAATTCCAGGCAAGGACACAGAAAATTATAGGGAAGGGTCCCTGATGAAGATCAATGCAAAAACCCTCAACAAAATACCGACAAACCAAACCCAACAGCACATTAAAATGATGACACCCTTATGGAGTAGCATATATCTGAAGAACAAAAGGACACAGGTCAATCTTGGTGCATCACAGCAACAGAATGAAGGACAAAAAACTATCTGATCATCTCAATAGGTATAGAAAGAGCTACTTGATAAACTTCAACATCACTTCACAGGAAAGCTCTCAACAAATTAGGTGTAGAAGGAATGGTCCTCAGCACAATAAAGGCTACCAGTGACACACCCACAGCTTATATCATACTGCAAAGCTTTCAGCTTTTCCTCTAGGACCTACAACAAGTGCAGCATGCCCACCATCAGTAGTACTCATCATAGTACTGGAAGTTCCAGCTGGAGCAAGTAGATAAGAGAAAGAAAGAGGCCACCTAAATTTGGGAAAGAGGAAATCAAATTAATCATTTGCAAAAGACATGATTTTTAAATATATTTCCCATTGACACATAATCATAAATAATTATGGGGCACAGGCATTATTTGAAATGTGCATACCCTACGCAATGATCAAATGAGGGTTATT
Organism: Marmota marmota marmota; assembly: GCF_001458135.2. NCBI lineage: Eukaryota > Metazoa > Chordata > Mammalia > Rodentia > Sciuridae > Marmota > Marmota marmota. The sequence continues at coordinate 3,948,549 of NW_026000241.1, read as the reverse complement.
AGCATGTTCATCTCCTTAAACATTTATTGTTTCTTTCTTTGTGTGTGGAGCCCAAATGTCTATTGGGCACTGTGGCAAAGAGTAGGCAGTCCCTGTCGTCAGAGTGTTTCCATTCTGTTCCATGTTGAGAGTCTAACTCCTACTGGGCACAACTGTGTAGGTCCCATTAACCATCCTGAGCATGATTTGTATGAATGTAGAATGAGGTTCATGGTGGAACAGAACACAAAGAATGAACTTCGTGTAAAAACTAACAAAGAGAGTTCATTTAAGTTGCTAACCTCAGGACTACATCCATAAAAATAGCCAACTACGTCTTTGAATGATCAAAATATTTATAGAAACAGGACTCAATGACCGCTCTCCACATGGGTTACAAATATGGTATTTTTTAAATATTGAAAAGTGTTACATATGCAAGGATCATAGAAAATAATCCATTTTCTCAAAATATCAGGGGCTGTGTCCCCAACACAAGCTAAGGTTTTGTGGATCCAGAGGACCTGGCCAAGACAGATTCATCCATCCAAGATGTTGGAGAAGACTTTCAGTCAGGGTTGGGTCAGGTGTTAGGAGTTCAGCTCTCTGGAGGTCAGAAGATTACACGGAGAAGAAGAAACAAAGAGTGATTCCCCTGGAATTTAATTTGGTGTCTTGGGAGCAGAAATCAGCAAGAAAAAAAAAAAGTGCTTCCAATGCAAAGCGAAGTCCCAGAGGAACATGATGCCTAATGAGCAGACACGCAGAGCTGGAGGTAGCTCCCTGCCCTTCTCCGTTGCTGCCTCAGACTTGAATTGCATGAGACACAGCTTTTTTTACTTAGGAGCCTGGCATCTGGCTCAGGGACTGATGTGTGACCCCTTCCTGCTGGCTAGTTGGACAACATTGCTTCAGTCGCCATCATCGCACATCCAGGGAAGAATTTGGTTCCATGAGACCCTTCATTCAGAACCTGCCCAGGTGAGTCAGAGAGCAGGCTGGAAGCCAAGAACATGGCCCTAAGGTCACTTGGAGCCAATACAGCCTCACCCAGAGCCGTAGGTTGCTGTGGTTGTTTGCTCAATTATTTGATTATGCAGTGATGCATGTATTTACCATATGCTAAAAACAGGAGTGAACAGTGAGCTCAGCAATGCCAGGCAGGTCCTTGATGACCATGGGGTGAGGGAAAAAGCATCCCCACAGAAGAGGGAGTGGAGGTTCAGAGTGGTTTCAGTGAAAGCAGAGTGTGTGTCCCAGGACCTTTGCAAACAATTGTATGGAAATGAGAAATGTGCACTATCTGTAGAGGGACCCAAAGGAAAGGAGGGCATTTTTTAAATTTCTGAGATGGAGCAGCGGTTTTATCTGCTCATTTTAATTTTTTTTTATGAGGTTGTTTTAGTTCTACATAGCATTAGCATTAATTTGGATGTAATTATACAAGCATGAAATAAAAGTAGCTCCAATTCAGTCCCCAGGAATTCCCTTTTCCCTCCTTCCTTCCTCCCCCTGTTCCCTTTCCTCTGCTATTTATTTTTAATTAGAGTTTTGTGGATCTCCATGATGGTGAAAATCCCTGGTACATTCACATACATACACAGGAAAGTGAGGTCAGATTCAACCACCGTTCCTCCATTTCCCCCTCCCTCCTCCCTCCCTCTCAATCCCTTCTTCTGCTCCCTGATTGCTCTTCTATTTTCACACAAGGACCCCCTTTTTCCTTATTTTTGTCTTGCTTCCACTCTCGATTTTCTTGTTATTATCACGTGCCCATGTTTGAAATTTATCAGTATTACCATGAGTGGAATTTTCCAGTTTATTTTTCTTTATTAACTTTGGGAATGATTATTTTGACCACCAAAATTTTTAGATTCTATTTAGTAAAATATGTGTATCTTATTACTTCTGAGTTTCTTGCCTTATTTTAGATGATTTTGCCCACTCATAAGTTTTATATGTCATTTCCCCAATGTTCCTCTAGAATGTATTGTTTATTTTCATACTGAGTCTTTAAGTTCTTCAGATTTGTTGTGAGACATGAGCAAGGGGGCCTCCTTCAATATTTCTGGACAGGTAGCCATTTATGTCAGTCTTTTAAGAACCTTTCAATGTTCCTTTTACTAAACAGAAATACAACCCTGTCTTACTTTCTTTTTTTTTATAATTTTTATTGTTGGTTGTTCAAAACATTACATAGTTCTTGATATATCATATTTCACCTTTTGATTCAAGTGGGTTATGAACTCTCATTTTTACCCCATATACAGATTGCAGAATCACATCAGTTACACATCCACTGATTTACATATTGCCATACTAGTGTCTGTTGTATTCTGCTGCCTTTCCTATCCTCTACTATCCCCCTCCCCTCCCCTCCACTCCCTTCTTCTCTCTCTACCCCATCTACTGTAATTCATTTCTCCCCCTTGTTTTTTTTCCCTTTCCCCTCACTTCCTCTTGTATGTAATTTTGTATAACCCTGAGGGTCTCCTTCCATTTCCATGCAATTTCCCTTCTCTCTCCCTTTCCCTCCCACCTCTCATCCCTGTTTAATTTTAATCTTCTTCTCATGCTATTCTTCCCAACTCTGTTCTTAATTACTCTCCTTATATCAAAGAAGACATTTGGCATTTGTTTTTTAGGGATTGTCTAGCTTCACTTAGCATAATCTGCTCTAATGCCATCCATTTCCCTGCAAATTCTATGGTTTTGTCATTTTTTAATGCAGAGTAATACTCCTTTGTGTATAAATGCCACAATTTTTTTATCCATTCGTCTATTGAAGGGCATCTAGGTTGGTTCCACAGTCTTGCTATTGTGAATTGTGCTGCTATGAACATCGATGTAGCAGTGTCCCTGTAGTATGCTCCTTTTAAGTCTTTAGGGAATAGACCAAGAGGGGGAATAGCTGGGTCAAATGGTGGTTCCATTCCCAGCTTTCCAAGAAATCTCCATACTGCTTTCCAAATTGGCCGCACCAATTTGCAGTCCCACCAGCAATGTACAAGTGTACCCTTTTCCCCACATCCTCGCCAGCACTTGTTGTTGTTTGACTTCATAATGACTGCCAATCTTACTGGAGTGAGATGGTATCTTTCAATGACTATTATACCGAGGCTGAATTCCCGATCCATCTATCAAATAGTAACTAACCAGCCGCACAATCTGAGGAAAGTCTTTGATTATATTCTTTTATGTCTAAGTCTCTGCTGATTTAATTACAAATCCATTTGATCACATCAAACTATTTTTATTATATAACTTCTTTCACATACTGCTTGTTGCTCCATTCCATTTTATTTAACAGTTGTTTTAAAACCCTTCAGTTTAAACTAGTTTTATTCCCCTACCATTCTTCTGGTTAGACAACCTTCCTTTACTTTAATTTGACTCTAGATAATGTGTGCACATGCCATTGTGAAAACAGGAAGGCGAACCACACAGGTGAACTCAGCTCTTTGGATCTTGCCTCATGAGGCCAAAGACAGTTGTACCTTGTGTTAAGTGTGTGCTGTGATGGCCTCGGGGATAAGCCACATGCAGAATTTTATTCATTGTGAAAGGATGGTCCTGTCATGGTGTGTGCAGGAGTTTATAGAATATGCTGTTAGGAGTCCTTTTCCTGTTGACTGAGAACTACAACCAGTGAACTAGAAGGTGCCCACTGGGTTTGTCACCAGAGTTCCAAACAGAAAGCCCAGAAATAACACAGAAAGACACCATGTGAGTCCTTGGAGAGGGGGCCACCTTAACCACTACCATCCACACAGTCACCAGTTGGTATTTGTCTTTTAGCATCTGGCTTATTTCATACAATGGCAAATACCAACTGGTTTTCACTGTGGAATCCAAAGAACGTTGATCTCACAGAAGTGGAGAGAACAGTGGTTAGCAGAGAGTGGGGAGAGGAAGGGGAACAGAAATGGAGAAGAGTTGACAAATGAGCATTAATTCCCAGTTAGGCAGCTGCGTCAACTTTGGTAATCATATTCACAGTAGCGTGTCTGTGGTTAACAAATAAGAATCATACATTTCAAAATCACCAGGAGCAAAAGTTTTGAATATCCTCAGCACAATGCAATGATTAATATTTGGGGTAATGGATATGTTAATTAACCTGATTTGATCATTGCACAATGTATACATGTCCTGAAATCCACATTATACCCTTAAATATGTACCATTATATGTGTCAATTAAAAGGAAATGAAACATAAATCCCAATTGTCTAATTGTCAGTTTTATATGGCACAGGAAAACATCTCTTTATATTTTATATAAAATATACAAATTTTGTTTTCCTGTTTTGAATTTTTCTTTTTCCTTTCCTCTGTATTTGCTTTTCCCCCACGTAGATCAATCTTCAACTATATTGGCACCAAAAATATTATTATTACATTGTTTTTGAGAATTTTGTGTTTTCTAATTGATTTAAAAAATAAATGACAGCAGAATGTATTACAATTCTTATTACACGTATACAGCACACTTTTTCATATATCTGGTTGTATATAAAGTATGTTGACACCAATTTGTGTCTTCATACATGTACTTTGGATAATGATGCCCATCACATCCACCATCCTTGCTAACCCCCTGCCCGCTCTCTTTCCCTCCCACCCCTCTGCCCTATCTAGAATTCATCTATTCCTCTCATGCTCCCCCTCCCTACCCCAGATCCTTAGCAGATATGACTTGGGATGCAGCCATAGATGAGGAATATTCTTTTTTTCTTACTTTCTCTCCAAGTCCACCCGAGCTTATTAGAGCTTTTCCCCCATTTAAGCCATTTCGTTGGCTCTCTGCTTATTTTGAAGAGTTTTTATATTTCCTGGGTTTTGCTCTTCTTGTTCTGCTGTGCTGGGGATGAAACCCAGGGTCAATCCTCCTTCCCTTCCTCTTTCTTTTTCTTTGTTTTTCCTGTGCTGGGGCTGGAACCCAGGGCCTTGCGTATGATAGCCAGGTGGGCTACCACAGAGCTACATGCCCAACCTGTCTGATGTTTCCTTGTACTCAGGGCAGAAAATGGCCAAAGCAAAGAAGAACTCCAGGATGCCATGTGTATGGAATATTTAATAACAGGAATTTATGGGTACTATTTGTCCAACCTGATAAAGATAAGTTAATATCAACAGATTTCCTGGTGTTTACTCCTTCCTAAGAGTGCCCTGGGCATGACAGGAAGCCACTCTTAACATAGCCCTAGAAGACCATAGCATATGTGTGTGTGCATGTGTGTGTGTGTGTGTGTGTGTGTGTGTGTGTCTTTAGTTTGTAGGCTCAATATATTGCAAAACCAACGCATAACCCAAATACCAGAAGATAAAACAACAGATAGAAATAACGAAGGGATGAATTTCCATTCAGAAGGCATCTTGGCAACCAACTTAAAATGCAAATGCAATATGTGCCCACAGTCTCGTTGGGGCTGAGCATTCAGCAGCAATGAGGTCACTGTGAGCTTCATTATTCTCTAACAGCAGCTCACATCCCTCTCCCCCTTTCTTATTCCACTGGTCACAGAGTCCTTGTTGACCCTGGACATGTGAAACAGGCACCTCCCTTGGGGCCTTTGCACTAGCTTTCTCCTTTCCAGGTACACTCTTCTACAGATGACTCCATGGATCCTTCTGACTCTTCCTGGGTCTCTTTTCCAGTGCCAGCCTCTGCCTGTCTTTCCTGAACACCCAGAAGAGAAGAAGACTTTCTCTCCGTATTCTCCTTCACACCTGCCCTTTGTTCTTCAGAGAACCTGTTAACTTCTGGCACGCCACAGGATTATTTCTTGACATTTGTGTGTACTCTTCCTCCATCATTAGATAAAGGAACATTTGTCTTTTAGCATTGACCAATCACTGCCTAGACCATGCCTAGAACATGATGGCCACTAAATTACATTCCTCCAATACATGGGAAAATTTCAAATCCATAGTATTTGGGGGAAAGGCTGAGAGTAATACAGGTATTCCTGATCAGAGATGACAGAGGGATCCCTGAAGGAAAGGAGAATCACACCAGAACTGAGACATTGGTGTCCTAACTGCATAATAGAAATGACTGCATTCCCATCAGGTTAGCATTGCATGTTGGGTCATATCTCTTTTTCTCTCTCTCTCTCTCTCTCCCCAGTTACATCAAACACATGGGGACAGAAAATGACACAAGAATTTCAGAATTCCTTCTGCTGGGGTTTTCAGAGGACCCAGAACAGCAGCCCCTCATCTTTGGGCTTTTCCTCCCCATGTACCTGGTCACTGTTCTGGGAAACCTGCTCATCATCCTGGCCACCATCTAAGACTCCCACCTGCACACGCCCATGTACTTCTTCCTCTCCAATCTGTCCTTTGTGGACATGTGCTTCACTTCCACCACCATCCCCAAGATGCTGGTGAACATCCAGACACAGAGCAAGGTCATCGGGTTTAAAAGCTGCATCGCTCAAATGCATTTCTTCCTGCTCTTTTCAGTGGTAGACATTTTTTTGCTGACCATATGGCTTATGACTGCTTTGTGGCCATCTGTCACCCTCTGCACTACACAGTTATTATGAAGCCCTGGTTCTGTGTGTGGCTGGTTCTGGTGTCCTGGGTTGTGAGTATGTCACATGCATTGTTGCAAAGCTTAATGATGTTGTGACTATCCTTCTGCACAGATGTGGAAATCCCCCATTTTTTCTGTTAACTTAACCAGGTGGTCCACCGAGCCTGCTCTGACACTTTTCTTAATGATGTGGTGATATACTTTGCAACTGTGCTACTGGCTGGTTGTCCCCTTGCTGGTATCCTTTACTCTTATTCTAAGATAGTGTCCTCCATCCGTGCAATCTCATCAGCTCAGGGCAAATACAAAGCCTTCTCCACCTGTGCATCTCACCTCTCTGTGGTCTCCTTGTTTTATGGCACAAGCCTAGGTGTGTACCTCAGTTCTACTGTGACCCAAAACTCACCCTCTACTGCAACAGCCTCGGTGATGTACATCGTGGTCACCCCCATGCTGAACCCCTTCATCTACAGTCTGAGGAATAAGGACATCAAGAACGCTCTGAGAAGACTCTGTGAAAAGAGAAACTGTGAAAGCATCATTTGTGCTGAGATTGAAGAAGTGCTCATGATCTCAGGGCTCAGAGCCTCAGAGCCAGAAACTGGGGTCCTACCAGAAGGTGGAAGCAGAACTTGCTCCTTCTACTTTACTGTTGGAGTTTTACTTTCTTTGATTTCAGTTTCTCCATATAATCAATTATGTATTTCACTTGTTGCACTTTCTGCCCTCAGTGAGATCCAATCCTCAATGATTTTCTGATTCTTTTTTGTTTGATTCATTTTTGATTCCGTTTTTCTCCTCACACACAATATGGATTCCTTGATGTTCAAGACTAGATTGCATGAATGTTTGCATCTGTGATCTGTAGTACAGTTCTTTTTAAGGTGTTTATATTCTGAATTTTTGTTAAAATTTGCACAGGGGATTGTTGTATAGAGTCTGAACCAGAAAGTACGAATGGGTTAGTTTAAGAAGGGAATTTGAGGTGGGAAAATATTTCAAACTCATTGACTTTGATTTTGATAATTGTATCACCACTAAGGAAATGAAGTCAGCCTGCAGAAATACTCCTGAAGCCCCACATTTACTGTGGCATTATTCACAATAGCCAATATATGGATTAACCTAGCTTCCCATTGATGGATGAATGAAAAAAGAAAATGTGGTATTTATACACAATAGAATATTATTCAGATATAAAGATGAATGAAATCTCGTCATTAGCAGGAACATGGATGGGATTGGACATTGTTATGTGAAATAAACCAGAAGACAAATGCTATACATTCTCTGTCCTATGTGGAAGCTAAAGAAAAGTTATGATGAATATATAATAGTGATTCCTGAAATCTGGGAAGGATGGAAGGGAGGGAGGGATGAATTTATGTGAGGCAATGGCACTCAAACACAGACAGAAGGATTAAGTTCTGATGCCCAACATGGGGAGCACAGAGTGCAATATCTTGTTATATACTTTATGAAGATTAGGAGGGTGGAGTTCAAAGACAACAGATATTAAGAAATGATATGGGCAGGGAAATGTTACTTACCCTGACCCGGTCAGTGCACACTATATGCATGTTTGAAATATCATGCTGGAGCTCATTAAAACACATTAATAAAATGACACTCTGTATCTGCCAGTGCTGTTGAACCACTAGCTTGAATGATTCCATTAACTCCTTTATGAGGAAGCAGGAGCTCATGGTAACTAGGCAACAAGCTCCAGGTCACAGATGAGACGAAGATTCTCAAACCCAAGGCTATAGCAACCAGGCTGCTCTCTTAGCCTGATGGGAAGTTGCCTGAAGACAAACTTCATGATGATAATTATTAAAGCTCAAAGGGAAGCCTTCAAATATAAACTCCTGCTTCTGGATTTCTCCCCAAGAAACAAGTGCTCTATCTCAGAATGTTGCAGTCTTAGGAATAAAGCAAACACCAAAGTAAGGTTTCTGAAGTTTCCCTTGATAGTTTAAGGTGATTTTCTTTGTACATTCATGGAATTGATCACCTTTCACATTTATGAGACACTTGAATTATTTCTTTAAATCACTGATTCACAAACTTTTTAGATAATTTTGTGTTTTTAAAATTCTAATTGAAACAGTTTGCATATGCCTGTTTGCTATTTTGAATTTATTTTAATACCGTTATATTTGAATTAAGTAGCATTGTGTATATTTGAGGTTTACAACATGGTATTATGGGATTTACACAGATAGTAAAATGTTACCAAAGCAAGTCAGTTTTCCTTAATATACAATATATTACATATTGTATCCTAATGCTTTGTATCTTCTTAACAATATTTTCAACATGAACATTTTTTAAAGAGAGAGAGAGAGGAGAGAGAGAGAGAGAGGAGAGAGAGAGAGAATTTTTTAATGTTTATTTTTCAGTTTTCGGTAGACACAACATCTTTTTATTTTATGTGGTACTGAGGATCAAACCCAGCACCCCGCACATGCCAGGCGAGCGCATTACTGCTTGAGCCACATCCCGAGCCCCAACAACATGAACATTTTTTAAAAAATATTTTTAAAAATATCTTAATCATACAAAAGTATGGGATATGGTATTATAATTCGATAATATGTACTGGATATTGATCAAACCAGGATAGTTAACATTCATATTTATTTAAACAAGTTTAAAAATTTGTTTGATTAATTTAATAATTCTACATAGTTATGGGAAATGCTATATGTTTCAATACATGTAAATAGTAAATGTGAATCAAATGATCCCATTTCCATTCTTCTGCTTGTTTGGAAAATTTGAGCTCCTCTTTTCTCATTGTTCACGTCTACAGTGGGTTATTCTCTAGGATGATCACCCTTTCAGGCTGTAGAAAATAGAACTTATTCCTTTTTCTCTCCATGTCTCTGTGCTGGCTCTCTATCCTCCCAGTGAAACGTTTCCCAGCTTCTGGCAATCACTAGCACATATTCTAATTACCTTTTAAAAAACTGCATATGAGAGGCAAGATGTGGAATTTGTCTGTCTGCATGCACCTTATTTCATGAAAAATAATGTCCTGGGAATGTGCATGACTTCAGTGCATTTGAGACCATTGAACATGTTCTCAGTTCTACTCCTATATTTCTTCCATTTCTTGCAAAAGGTGTATCCTCTTGGACTCTGTACTCCAAATTCAATTGATTATGGTTATTCATGTTAACAAATCAAACTTTATTTCAACAAATTATCATCCAAGCACCATTCGTTTCAAAATCCTTCTCTTCTTCATGAATTTGTGATGTTCATAATATAATACTTTTTAATTTGATTGAAGATTTTGTAGTAATTCTGCTTTGTTAAGATGTCTATTAAAATTTAGGCTAATTTTACCATGTTTTGAAAACAATGTTTTGTGGTTCATAATAAAAAGCAAGCCAAAATTTGCCCTTTTACTTCCTCTAACATAAAATAATCTTGCCCAGTTTTTCTCGGTGAAAATAGAGCTAAGTTGTTGCCTTTCCAATTTCTGTCTAATCTTGGCCTTTTCCTCAATACCAGAACATGGATTTTGTTAGAGCTGTCAATACATTCTGTCAAACACTTCAATTATAAGGGCTGCTGTGTGTGTATGATTCTTTCCCTTTATTAACAACTGACATAAATCAGCATAAAAAGAACAGTATTTTGCTACCTTCCAGTTGTTGAGATAGGAAATCCAATGTGTGTTTTGTTTGGGTGCAGGAAGTTCTATCAAGAGCAATTTACACAAGAGAAATAGTATCTAAGTTGAAAAGCAAGAAGTCAAATCACCCATCAGCAGATGACTTAGGGTTTTAAAGTTCATTTTTGTTGGACCCATAATTGCATATCTTTATGGGATACAGTAATAATTTGAAAGGAATATATCAATAATCAAATCAGGGTTATTGGCATTCCCATCTCCTGAAACATGTGTTGTTTCTTTATGTGTGGAACCTGAATGTCTATTGAGCACCTGCTATTTCCAGCCATGTGGTCTCTGCCAATTGTGTCCACAAAAACCCAAAGGATCATCAGAGGCTATAAAAATAACTAAACTCTCACAAATTGTAAAACCAGGAAGAAATGGATAAATTCCTGGACATGTACAACCTGGATATATGCCACCCTCAGATATTGAACCATCATTAGTAGAAAACCTGAACAGACCATTAATGAGTGAAAATGTTGAATCTGTAGTACAAAGTCTCCTGCAGGTGGGGGCCCCCAGTGCTGCACCCCAAGTGTGTCAACATGTATGATCACAATTTCTGACTCCTAGGAATAGGGCATTTCTGGACTCACTTAATGCTCCAAGAGACTTACCTGGTATCATAAGAAGCTTAGAAAATGTGGAGCATATTCTCAATAGCTGATGTGGAATTGATATGGATTTGATATGGAGATGATCTTATTGTACCAGGTAACTTCCTGTGAGCTCTAAAACATAGCTTGCTTCTCATATCAGCTTCATACAGTAGGTGGGATCTTCAGGTACTTGTAAGCTACTATATGCAGATACTCAGGTACCAAATCCAACATTTGACACCTAAGGTCAGATGTGAGGTGGATGGAGGGTTCAGAAAACCTCAATACACCTACATTGGATTTTTACACTGGACCACAGCTGTAATACTCCAAGAGCAGACCATTTACAATGACCCGCAACATCAGTATTAAGTGGGATACAGTTACAAATGCAGAATCTCTGCGCAACCCTGGACCTGTGGAATCAGAATCTGTATCTGTGCAATGTTCCCAAGGGATCCATAGACTCCATTGAGGCTGAAGATGTTCTGGTTTAGAGCAGGGTTTCACAATGTCATACTGCTGATGTTTCTGTAGATAACTCTGTGCTGAGGGCTGGTGCAGCAATACCCCTGGCCTTAATCCATTAGAAGCACCACCCAATTGGGATAAACAGAATTCTCCAGTTATTTCCTAGTGTCCATTAGAGACAAAATTGTCCCTGGGTGAGGTCACCTGCATAGAATAAGCAACATCTTGATGGGGTTCCAAGGAAAGCCATTGCAGTTTACCTTGTGTATAACTTTATTTGATTAATTATCCTTCTGAGATCCACATCTGCAAAATGAAGAATGAGGTCATCACAGTATTGATCACTCAGAATGGGCTTTAATCCTTTGATTTCCATTTTTGTTTTAAGAGATGGCACTTGTCATTTTGCCCAGGCTGGTCCTGAATCCTGGGCACAAGTGGATCCTCCAGCTTCAGCTTCTTAAGTAGCTCAGACAACAGGTGCATGTGTGTGGAGGTTTTCACAAAATGTGAAAAACAAATGAGAATATATGTAAGGTAATAATCTTGGGGCAATATGCATAAAAAGATCTGAATGTATTACTTAAAATTGCTAAAAATTTTCTAAATCAAGGAGTAAATAATGGTTCTTTACATTGTAAGTATATATTGTAAGTATGCATTTTCTAAATGTTTGGGGGGAAGTGTCATGAAACGAAGGAATGTGTAGGGATAGTCTTAAAATCAAAGAGTCATAGTTAACTCTTTTTTTTGAAGAGCAAATAGCAATTTCCTGGCATTATCAGGACTGTGTCCCCAATGCATACAGGGCTCTGGGGACCCAAGTGGCCTCATTAAAGCAGGTTCCTCAGCGTCAGGCTTGGAAGAAAACTTTAAATCAGGGCTGGGATTGAGGTGTTAGGAGGTTAGAGCTCTGGAAGGCAGAAAAGTTAATGGAGAAGAAGTAAAAAATAATGGATTCCCCTGGATTTTCACCTGGTCTCTTGGGAACAGAGAATCTGCAGGGGAGAGAAATCTTTTTTTGTGTAGAATCAAGTCCCACAGAGGAATGAGGTGCCCCAGGGTTGGAGTTGCAAGAGAAAAGTCTAATGAAGTCTCAGGAGCTGTGTATATCTCCTCTGCTGCGCTCTCTCAGAATACTTGACCTTGGGCAGGGCAGGATGTGATCGTTCTTTCTGAGGTCTAAAGTCTGGCTCCGAGACCAATGCTTGACTCATTCCTCCTGTCTTGTCTGGGTCTCCAATCTTCATCTGCAACTGTTCAGAGAGGAATCCGGATTTCCACACAGAGCCCTTCTGCTCAGAGTGTTCATCTGGGTCAGTACGAGATGCAGCCAGTCTGGCAGGAGAGGTTCAGAGAATGGATGCCGAGGGTGCTCATCTGAGGTCCTCTGAGCCAAACCTGACTCACCCTGAACCGAGACAGGGCAGTCGTCAGGGCTGTTTGCCCACTTGATTTATTGAGTTAATTAATGTATATATTTATGATGCTAATAGGGAAGTGTCAGTTGAACTCAGTATTGCAGGGTCATCACTGGCAATAAAAGTAATCAAAGCACAATTTGAAGAGGGCATGGGAGGGGTACTGTCATTTCAGTAAAAGTAGATACTTTTTTTTTTCCCTAGGATCTTCGCAATTAAGGGGGATAGAGAAATGGGGCCTTTGCTACGGATGGAAACATTTAAATGACGGCATTTCAATTTTATTTCTAAGATGGAGCATATATGAGTATACCTTCATATATGAGTATACTGATAAGATTAGACCAAGGGATGACTTGCGAATCTTACCTGGCAACAACAGTCATGTGTCAATCATATTGCAGTATCTTCTTTCATGTTCACATTTAAAAAGTTATTTTGTAGGAGAAAGGGACCACACTCACTAGTTTTGATTGCAAGTATTTCCCAAAGCATTATGTTAAATATATCTTGAATTTGTTAGTTTTTTTTTTCTGTATTTGAAAATTTCTGTGGGAACACTTTGTTTGGTGTGGAAGGTACAAAAAGGTTTCATTCCTGTTTTCTTTTTTTAATTGCACTCATTCAAACTTAAGGATAGGAGTTTTCACCAACTTAGGGTTTGCCCCTTTGTTCCACAATGTAGTAAAATTGTACTTGGAGGGAATGTGTGAAAGTTTACAGATTCTTTGTTGTCACACACTTGCTCAACTCCTGCACTTTTCCTACCAATGAATAATCAGCCCTCTCCACACATCATGTACCCTGCTTGTGTTTAGGGCAGCCTGCTTCTCTATTGTGCATCTGCCTTGCTGCCTTGTTCAGTGGTACCTTAAGGAAGTTTCTTCCATCAAGTGCAATGCAATTTATTTAATAGACTGTGTACAATGTCATGGTATACTGCAACATTTATTCTTTCGATGACCTTTGGTATTTTTCCTCATTAAATTGATATGATCTATCCTGATTTATACAAAGATATTTGGAGATTGTTTATTTAAAACTGTGGCTCTCAATAAGATATTCTTCGCCCCCCAGGGGACATTGAGAACTAGCTGGAGATGATTTTGACTGTCACTGAGAAGGGTGAGTGGACCAGAATGTTCTGTTAAACATCCTACAGGGCACAGGACGGACATGACCACCATTGATGATCTCACCCAGAATGTCCATATTCCCTTAACTTAGAAAATTTGAGTTGAAAATTATCTGAATTTTTCATACTTATAGTCGTCTGTAGATATTGTCCCAAATTAATGTAACACTTCCATTTCTGCTCCTGTGTAAAGCTTGGACCCCATAATGTGACAGGTTAAAATTTCCCCACATAGATAGGTTTGAAAAAGGTTTACTACTACTACTTCCTTCAATTACTAGTAAGTTTGAACAAATATTCTTAATCCAAATCACCATTTCAATTTTTCTGTTATCAATCTGTGCCTGCTTTTCAGCACTTATCAGCATTTCAGGTATTTTTATAGGTTATTTTATTCAATTCATTTTTGAAGAATACTTTTTGTCCACAAAAAGTTTTAAATTGCATTTCAATATATTTTTTCATGTCTGAGTTTCTTGCCTATTCAAATTGATTTTGCCCATCTATGAGCTTTTCATGATGGTTTCTTGTTGTTCCAAGAAAACATATTATTTATTTTCTTACTCAATCTTTCTCTGATTTTTTAAAACGAAGGCATGACATTGGGACGACCCTCATTCTCCTCTGTGTAGGCAGTCATTTATGTCAGCTTTTATGGGACTACTGAACCTTTTCCAGCTCAAGTGAAATACAATCTTTTCAAGTATACTGAGACATAATTTCTGACTCACTCAACAAATAATAACATTTGTATGTTCTAGAACATTCTAGTAACATTATTTTATTTTATTTCTAAATACTTACCATTTTAATTAGGAGTCCACATTGATATCATTAAAGAATTCCTATGTTATATCTGTTTCAGTTCATGGTCAATACTTCATTCAATTTTTGTTTAATAGAGTTTTTTTTAAACCGTTCTATTTAACCTGGTTCTGTTCCGTGCCATTCTTTTTGTTTTAATACTTTCCTTTCCTTTAAATGTGTTTTTACACAATGCATACTGGTTCATATACTTCTCTAAGAATACAATGCTGAATAAATAACGTGAAATCTACTGCTCATTTGTAACCTGCAATATAATGGCAAACAGATCATAATCAAATAAATTTGGTCATGACACAATGTCCCCAGGGACGTGTTATGCAGAGTGTTATTCAATGTGAAAGGACATGACTGTCTTGGGGTGTGCAGAATTTTGTAGAGACCTTTACTTACTTGTCGGGTTCATATGGACATAGTTATGGATGCCTATAACATAAATTGCTCCATCATAATCCCTGGTACTACCTCCTCCCTCCCATCCTTCCTTCCCCTCATCCTCTGTTGATTTTTCTTTTATTATTTTTTAAAAATTATTGTATTATAGTGATGTACGAAAGTGGAAATCATTGTGACATATTGACACATACACATAGCATATTTGGGTCAAAAATTTTCAGCAGTTCCTCCTTTTATTGATCCTTCCTCTCCCTGCTCTGATGCTCTTCCTTTTTGCCATTGCTCTACCCTCTATTTTCCTGGGTTTTCCCCCTTTTAAAACATTCCTCTCTCTCTCTAGCTTTCATATGAGAGACAACATCCGGCCCTGGACATCTGAGCCTGCCTATTTCACTTAGCGTCATGCTCTCCAATTACACCCATTGGCTAACAAATGGCATGATTTCATCATTCTTTAAAGAATTTCTTCATACAATTTTGGAATACATGACTCCTTGAAGAAAGGTGGAGATCTGAAAGGAATTTCTAATCAGAGATGCAGGGTGATGCATTAAAGGTGATCAGATTCATAAATGAAATATAAAGGTAATTTCTGAACAGTGAAATAGAAATGATAGAAATTCTAAAAAGATTAGTAATGCCTCTCTCTCTCTCTCTCTCTCTCTCTCTCTCTCTCTCTTTATCTCTATCTCTACCTCTATCTCTATCTCTCTCTCTTTTCCCACGTCCCTGTGATAGTCACATCAACCACATGGAACCGAGGAATGACACACAAATTTCAGAATTCCTTCTTCTGGGATTTTCAGAGGACCCAAATATGTTGCCCCTCATCTTTGGGCTTTTCCTGTCCATGTACCTGGTCACTGTGCTGGGGAACCTGCTCATTATCCTGGCCACCATCTCAGACTCCCACCTGCACACGCCCATGTACTTCTTCCTCTCCAACCTGTCCTTTGTGGACATCTGCTTCACCTCCACCACCATCCCCAAGATGCTGGTGAACATCCAGGCACAGAGCAAGGCCATTACCTACACGGGTTGCATCACCCAAATGTATTTTTTCCTACTCTTTGCAGGGTTGGACATCATTCTGCTGACCATAATGGCCTATGACTGGTATGTGGCCATCTGTCACCCCCTGCACTACACAGTCATCATGAACCCCAGGTTCTGCGTGCTGATGGTTCTGGTATCCTGTATCATCAGTGGCCTGCATTCCTTGTTACACAGCTTGATGATGCTGTGGCTGAACTTCTGCACAGACCTGGACATCTCTCACTTTTTCTGTGAACTTAACCAGGTGGTCCACCATGCTTGCTCTGACACTTTTCTTAATGACATAGTGATGTATTTTTCAGCTGTGCTGCTGGCTGTTGGTCCCCTTACTGGCATCCTTTACTCCTATTCCAAGATCGTCTCCTCCATCCGTGAAATCTCATCAGCTCAGGGCAAGTACAAAGCCTTCTCCACCTGTGCATCTCACCTCTCTGTGGTCTCCTTATTTTACAGCACAAGCCTAGGTGTGTACCTCAGTTCTTCTGTGACACAAAACTCACACTCAGGTACTATAGCTTCAGTGATGTACAGTGTGGTCACCCCCATGCTGAACCCCTACATCTACAGCCTGAGGAATAAGGACATCAAGAGTGCTCTAAAAATCGTCTTTTGGAGGGAAACTATAAAAGGGTCATTGAATCAATTCCCATGATTTCAGAACTCAAAGACTCAGACCCAGGAACTGTGACTACTTTGACCAGATTGTTGGAGTTGAACTTGCTCCTTTTGTGTATTTCTTTAAATTGTTATTTCTTTGACTGCAACTTCTGTATACAATTTAAGAAATATTCTTCACCAAGCTTTGGGCTCTCACTGATAATCCGATATATTTTTCTCATCATTTTTCTTCTTCTCAAGTTTTCATACTTGGAATCATACGTATTTGGAAATTTCATTTTATGCAAAGGTTGTTATGGTTTAGGTAGTAGGTGTCCCCCAAAAGCTCAGGTGTGAGACCATGCAAGGAAGTTTAGAAGTCAAATAATTGGGCTATAAGATTCTTTACCTAGTCAGTGCATTAACTCACCTGAATGGGTTAATGGATGATAGCTGTAGGCAAGTAGGGGTGTGGCTGGAGTAGGCGGGTCCATGGGGGGGTGTCTCTTTGATGTATATATATATATTTTTTTCCCATGTCTGCAGTCTCTCTCTCTCTCTCTCTCTCTCTCTCTCTCTCTCTCTCTCTCCTTCCTGGTGCCAATGTCCTGAGCTGCTTTCCTCTGACACACCCTTCTGCCATGATGGGACTTGAGGAATGGAGTCAGCTGTCTATAGGATGAAATCTCTGAAACAGTGAGCACCAAATGAACTTTTCCTCCTCTAAAATTTTTCTTGTGAGGTCTTTTGGTCACTGAAAAAAAACTGACTAAAACAGATAAACCCATATTTCTAAAAATAATATTTCCACCAATGACATATATATCATACCAAGTAATTCTTTGGTGGTTGTTGTAATTTTAGATATGAGTTTTATTACTCCTATGGAGAATACTGCTTTGGGTAACTTAGGATGTCTAGGCAATCCTGTAGTAAATGTGGTGAACTTTCTTTTGAATTTCTCTAGTTTTCTACTCTATCAGATACATAGACTTTAGTATCCCAGCACACTTTGTAAATGTCTCAGGTTTTATTCTCATGGGGCCTGTGTTCCTTTTTCCGCTTATTTTCCACAGTGTTATCATCACTCATAAAAAGTAATTATCAAAGATACGTCTACACCTGGAGTCTATGTCGAAAGAGAAATTTTTTTCAGGTCTTTAAAATAGTCTTTAATTTTAAAGTTTAGTGTGTGGATTACAAGAAACAGCAAAACGAAAAAGCAAAGAACAAAGTCACCCAATCACAAGCAGGTTGGCGGCTTCTAGGTCTTGCACCTACACACACAGCATCCCAAGTGGTGTGACTGAGATCCCAGTGTGTGTCATGCTTTTTCTACACATCTAGAATATTCACCAGTTCAAAATCCGAAAGCTGCCTGTGTATTTCCAGTTGGAGATAACCTGAAAGATGATGAAGTGAACTTCAAATCATGCATGGTATTATCATGTAAAATATTTTGTTTTCATGCTGTATATTAACTCATTTAATGTATGCACGTTTGGTGTTCATGAGGAAGGTGGTTATTCATTGGAGTTAAGGACCGGGGACATATTTCATGTTTAAATGTGGAATTATTTCAAGCATAGTGTTTCTGCTTGAAAACTTCCAGTGTTGCCCACAAATATGACTCCTCCCATTGTGCTAAATTAAATACTCTTCTTTTCCAAATTTTGTCACAGCTATTAAAGGAGCAGTGAATGGACAGTGTCAATATCACCAATCACAGGTCTTTCTTATGCTTGGACTTCCATCTTCCCAATCACAGAATGACTTGCAGTTGTGCTCGATTCCTGCCTGGTCCCATGATTCAGGATCCTAGGTCCTCGTCCACTCATCTCCACATCCTTTCAACCTCCTCTGGTTGCCATGAAAGGAACTTCAGTCTAGCCGCTTTTTACAATTCTCCAAAGTGAATTTGGAAAGTGGAGCAATTATGAATACTGTTTTTAAACATCCGAAGAAATGCTAAAAATAAGAAGCAGCAGAATATTATAACTGACATGTGTTCTATGCTATATATCCTCCCAGGGGCTATTGCTGCACATCCACCCATCCTGAAACCAGAGAGTTACTTCCAATGCCATGTGAGGAGATGGAAGGGTATGAGGAGGCAGAGGCATCCTGAGCCCTCCTGGCCTCCTGAGCCTAATCAGCTGAGTCTCTGCATTGTGATTCTGAGGCCCAGCCACAATGTTGTATCACAATGTCATACTCTTATGTCTCAAACCCACTTATGGCCATATTGTGCCATTGATCTATGGGTTAGTTTTCTTGTTAATGAGTATGATCCAGACAAGGAATGCTGGCAACGTTGCAACAGTAATTTTTGAGCTACACATTTCATAGTGTCTTTTTTACACCAGATATGCATGTATCATTTCCCCCACATCCTCACCAACATTTACTGTTGCTTGAATTCTTGATAATTGCCATTCTCACTGGAATGAGATGCAATGTTGATATAGTTTTGATTTTTCACTAGAATTTTCACTTTTATACCCTTGATCCTGAAGTGAGTGGGGTCTTTCTGAGATGCTTTCAAGGTATTTTTCCTATTGTCTCTGTGCAAAATACTTAGCTTCACTCTAGCGACAGTAACCTCTTCAACAACCACATCTTCCTTGTCCCCAACATCACACACACACACATTTCTGGCTAAACTGAAAGTTTTCCAGTTCTTGCCTCTCTGATTTTTACTTCTGAATCTCACAGTAAATGTGGCTAAAGGTGGCCAACAATACCCCTGCCATTACCTGAATGCTGTGCTGCCTTAAAATTTTCTCTGCCAGATTATTTAGTCCATAACTTTTAAATTTAGCCTCCCACAAAGTCTCTGAACATGGGGAAAATGTTGACAAATTCTTTTCCAGAATGTAATATAAGTGGCTTCTAGTCCAATTGCCAATAGAGTCCTCATTCCCCTTTGAAACCTCTGGAGCACCGTTCTTACTATCTGTATTCTTATCTGCATTCTGGTCCCTGAGCTCCCACCAGATCACTCTTTAAGCTCCACTTATAACATTCTAAGACTTCTCTATTTGTATTTCCAAACTTGTTCAAATTTCTCCTGCAAATAATTTCCAATGTCTTCTGAACCATGTGGTAAGATTAGTCACAATAATGACCCAACTTCTTCATAACAGTTTCTATATTAGTCAGCTTTTCTCTGCTGTGACCAAAATAAGAGACAAGAACACCTTAGAGGAGAAGAAAGTTCATTTAGCACCATGGTTTCTGAGGTTCAGTCCACGGTCATTCAACTCCATTATTCTAGGCCCAAGGTGACATAGAACATCATAGCAGGAAGTAATGGTGGAGGAAGCTGCTCACCTCATGGTAACCAGGAAGTAGAGAGAGGGTGGGAGGATCCAGGGGCACAATGCCTAATCCCCAAGGGCACACCCCCGGGCACACACTTCCTCCAGCCCTGCCACACCTGCCTGCAGTTGCCACCCAGAGAGCAATTCTTTAAAATTATTAATCCACAAAATGGATCAATCCATTGAATAGGTTACAGATCCCACTCTAATCATTTCACCTCTGAACATTAATACTGGAACTTTGGGGGAACATTTCAAAATCAAACCATAACAGGAACAGAGTCATGATGAACTCTTGCTTACCAGAGGGTAGGAAGGTATTGGGAGAGAGATGGAAAAGCACAAAGTTTCAATCAGACTGGAGGAATAAGTTTTAGTGACATACTTCCCTGCAGGGTGACCACAGTTTATAACAATTTGTTTAATATTTTAAAATTCCTGAAATAAGCTTGTAACATGAGGTCAGTCTCAGTGCCCATCAACAGATGAGTGGATAAAGAGAATATGGTATATCAACACTAGGGAGTATTTTTGAGACATGCAGGAAATCCTGCCATTTGCAGCAGAATGAATAGAATTGGAGAATTGTCAGAAACAGAAAGACAGGTAATGCATCTGCCCTTTCATATGTGGAAACTAGAAAAATGAAGATGACCTATAAGTAGAAGAGGAATTTCCAGGCACTTGGGAAGAGGGCTGGGGGAGGGTGGGAGAGGGTAGAAGAATGGATGGACATGGTCAATGTACAATGTGTGCATGGGTGGAAATATCACAGTGAATCCCATTAAATTATACAATTAATACATGTTCATAATAATACTTAATAAAATAAAATAGACATTTCATGTTCTCACCACATAAAATGATACACTGGTGAGGTAATAGAATTATTAACTAGATTGAGTCTTTGTATAATGTATACATAGATCAAGATGTCATGTTGTAAGCCCTAAACACACATAATTTTTTCAATTAAAAATTAATTTTATTTTTTTAAAATGATAATAAACAAAATTTGACAGAACAATAATATTAACTGAAACAAGATAGAAAACATCAATAAATTACAAGTTAGTAATTAAATTGACAGCGACTGATAAAAAATATAATACAGGATTTTTCTAGAATGTTGGAAACTTGCCAGATACTCATTATTTGTTGAATGAATCAGAAGTCTCCATATGTCTAGAAATTTAATAGTTGATAATGTTGTGTTTTAATTTAGTTGGGGAAATGTTACAAGCTGAGTAACCCTTATCCTAAATATGTGAAACCAAAAGTGTTGCAGGTTTGGGATTTTTTTCTGATTTTGGAATATCTGCACATGCATAATGAGTTACCTTGGGAATGGGCACAAGCCTAAACATGAAATTGATGTGTGTTCTGTACCTTCAGGCTGTGCACCAATGCTTCACCCTTGTCCAGAGGTACACATGCTTTCAAAATTAAGAATTGGACTTTTTAAAAACCAATTTTAATGTTTGCTGTCTTGTTCATTTATTATTCTAAATGTATTTGGTGGAAAGTGTGAAAATCGACTAATTTGGTTTCACCCAATACATCATCTTGTTACATCCTGTTTCTTTTATTACTTCTTATTCAACAGCATCTTAGAAAGTCTCTCCTATCAAGTAGTGCAAACACTAATTATTTAACTGACCACAAAATATTTTATGGTATGGCTTAACATTTACACTTCCGACTGTCTATGACATTGTTCTTCATTAAACCGATATAATACAATCTATCTACCATAATGTCTACAGAAGTATTTGGGCATTGGTTATTTAAAACCATGGTTGTAGACAAGGTTTATTTAGGACCCCTTGGGGACACTGGGAAATGGCTAGAGATTGCCTTGACTGAAACACCAGGAGGGGTGACCTGCTAATATCGCACCAGGCAGAGGACAGCACAGCAAGGAGGCCTGGGAAGTCAATGTCCCTTGGCTGAGAAAGCAGAGTTAGGATCACTTGCACTTTTAGTATTGACAGCTGCATTTAGATCTTTCTCCCAGGCTCATGACTCTTCCCATTTCCGGAAAAATCAGAGCATCCCTTTTCCCACCTCTTTAAAACTTCCAACCCCATTGATTTAATAGCTATTCATGTTTTTCCCATGTAAAATTTTCAGTAAATATTTATATGTCCAATCACCATTTCAATCTATTTTTATTACAGTTCATTATCTACAGTTAACATTTCAAATGAGCATACAGATTATTGTTTCTTAACTGGTTTTCATATATTTTGGCAGTAAAAACTTTAATATTTTATTTAGTGAAATATGTGTCTCGCTTCTTACTTCTGATTTTCTTGTCTTAATTAAGATAAATTTCCCACTCACAGATTTTGTATATAGTCTTCCTGGATGTTTATCTGAAATGTATTAATTACGTTTACACCAAGTTCTTTTAACTCCTCTGACCTTTTGGTAACATATGATATGTGAGCTAGGGGGCCACCTTTATTTTACTCCAGATACACAGTGTTATGGCTTAGATACTTGTTTTCCAAAAGCTCATTTTTGAGAAAATGCAAGAAAGTTTAGAAGCGAAATGATTGGGGTTATAAGATCCTCAAGCCAGTCCGTGAATTAATCCCCTGATAGGGATTAACTGAGTGGTGACTGTAGGCAGGTGGAGTGTGGCTGGAGGAGGTGGGTCCCTGGGGGCATGCCTTTGGGGTTTATATTGTATTTATATTATATTGAGTGGAGCTCTGTGCTTCCTGATTGTCATGCCCTGACCTGCTTTCCTCCACCACGGTGTTCTCCCTCACCCCGAGCCCCAAGGAGTGGAGTCAGCCATCTAATGGACTGAGACCTCTGAAGCTGTGAGTCACCAAATCAACATTTCCTCCTTAAAATTATTCTTGTTGGGTCCTTTGATCTCAGCAGTGAAAAAGCTGACTAAAGCACACAGCCACTTACACCAGCTTTTATTTAACTTTTTAAGCTTTACCAAATATAATTTTGCCATTTAACAAATTTCCATATATGCTGAGACATAATTCCTAATTCAGCAAATAATTATAGGAAATCTATATATGTATGTGTGTATATGTGTGTATACACATATCAAATTATGTACCAATTTAATTATGAACCCATGTTGATATAATTAAATTGCTAAAATTTCTTTCTTCCTTTATGTTTAATTCTTTTTAAAATGTTGTTTGTTATGGTTATTTTGAAACCAAGGTATTCAACCTGGTTCTATTGCCTTGCAATTATTTTTATTTCAAAACTTCTTCAAAATGAACCCTATTATGATATATAACTATAATATACTAACAAAAACATTTAAAAAAACTTCTCCCATGCTGTAAACTTTCTAAATAATGCACATGTATTCACATATCATTGTGGAAACATAAAGGTGAAAATAACAGATGAAAATCCCTGCTCATTTGTCCCTTGCATTAAAATGGCACAGAGTATAGCCAAATAAATGTGTGTGGCATCGTGTCCTCAGATATATACCATATGGAGAGTGTCATGTGTGTGAAAGGTTGTACTCATCACAGGAGCACAATTTTGTAGAGTAGGGGGGGCCTTCAAATGTTGGACTAAGTCCAGAACAGGACCAGGGTGAGCCCATCTGGTGCGTCAGAGAGCTGAACAGTGGTTGCCAGAGGCTGGGAAGACATGGTGTAGAGAGAGGAGGGCCCATGGGTACAGCCTGGAGCAGTAACTTCCCATGTCGTGGTAACTGTGGTGGACAATACTTGTGGGTTTCAAAGCAGCTGGTGGAGAGGCTTTGTGAATGTCCCCACATGAAGAAACCATGAAGGTTCAAGGTGCTGTATACACACATGACTCTGACCTGATGGTTACACAGTGTGGATGTATATTGACATGTCACATTGTACCCCAAATATCAACAAACATGATGCATCAGTGGTAAATTTTAGAACTATTATAAAGAAAGTCTAAGACCCAAGAAAAGAGCTATCTGAGGAAAGACGGAGGCCCTCCTCACCTGCCATCCAGTCCTGTGAAGACCAGTGGGGAAACCAATGGGGGTGAGCACATGAAAGGCCATTCTGTCTCACAAAACAGGACAAAGAGCATTTGTGGTTCTTGGTGTATTTCCTTTGGTGAGTTGTTGATTTACTCTCTAGGTAACAGTTTCTTCTATTTAGATGTTTGACGTATGTGCTTTTCAACACTCTGATGTTATCCTCACTCTGTTCTCTTGGCTAATGTGGTTTTGACCTCAAGGACATCAAGGAGATAGAATGGGACCTGGAATGCCACCAGACAAATGGAAACTGTTCCTTCCTTAACGTCTCCTGGGGACCTCCTTGTGCTTATTAGAACTTCTTCCTCCAGGTCCATTTGCCAACCCCCTGTTTTTGAGAATATTTTTTGATTGTTTATTTTAACACAGGTCAGATAATGGCTATAGCAAAAGGGAACTCCTATGTAACCTGTGATTGAAAACTGACAGCTTAGCATTTCTGACAAGCAATTCTACATTCATTCAGGCAAGTTAATTTGATATCAGTAGCTGGAATCCATTTCTTTCCTATGGTGTGGCTGGGAGTGAGAAGAGCCTTGTGTTATCACATCGTGCTGTGTGTACAGGGCTGTGTGTGTTGGGTGGGTGTGTGTACCTTTAGGGAGGAGAGCAGGTTTCAGAGGAGAGGTACCTGGGCATAGTATACAGACTCTCGCCAAGGTGAGATGGTTCTACCTGTTATTCCTTGACTTTTCAACGGTGTAAAGCAATGTGCATTCTGAAGAAACTGTACATTGAATTTTGAACTTAGATTCTTTTCCAGGCTGGTGTTATGCTGTATGATACCCTCATGATGCTGAGAACAGACAGCATGTGCCCTGCCAGTTCAACATTGCAAGGGCTTGCAAGGGCTCAGAACTGCACTGAGGCTACAGTTACTGTGTTGCCCAGCTGGGATGCCCAGTAGGTTACAGACAGTCAAGGCATTTTCAATTTACAGTATTTTCCACTTGTTCTAGGTTAATTAGGCCATAATATAAGTTATAAAAATAATAAATTAGGGAAGATCTTTTGTATTCCTAATGGGGATTCATCATCCAGAGCCCAGAACTCAAGACAATAGATCGAAGTAAAAAGAGAATCCATTTCAATTCAAGGAAAGTTGTTCAGACAACTTAAATAAGTGCAAATGCAAAAAAAAAAAAAAATGGGCCAAGGCAGTCCTTTGGTCCTGATGGTTTGGTGGCAGCAGGAGACCCCTTCTTCTATACCTTTTATATACTTTTAATGGAAACATAACATTGGCACATATTTCAGGACTCAGTAGGATAACTTGACATGTGTCCAATGTGTAGGGATGAACTGAGTGGGACTGTCACTTCCACCTCTGTGAGTATTTGTCATTACTGTTTATTTGGGATACTTTGGAGCCTTCTTTTTTAGCTTTTTTGAAAGACAGGTTGGTTAGTGTATAATTACACTACTATGTTATAAAACAGCAGAACACATTGTCTTTTCTAACTGTGTTTAGGTACTGTAATCCAATCTTTCTCTCTTCTGTGCCCTACTCTTCCCAGCTGCATTGGCCATTAGTCCACCCTTGTCTTCCATGAGATCCCTTATCTTTAGCTTCCACACATTGGTGAGGACAGGCAGTGTGTGTCTTTCTGGGCCTGGCATATTTCACTTACTTAATGTCTTCCAGTTCTATCATGATCCTGGAAGTGACAAGGTTTCATTCTTTTTAAGGCTGAACTTAAAACACTTGTCTGATTGTACACATTCTCTTCATCCATGAATGGGCACTTGGCCTGATTCTGTATCTTAACGATTATGAACAGTTCCACAATAAACGTGGGATGCAGAGATCTATTCACTCTCCGATTTTGCTTCCTGTGGATATGTACCTAGCAACCTTCAACACTTTGGAAAATCAACTCTTAACAGTCTCCTACCTCTTACCAAACAAATTAAAATTTTGTCATATATCATCTCATTTAATTCTTACAAGAGCTTTACAAACTGGTTACTATGATCACCACATTTTTATAACTTAAAAAATTGAGACTCAGAACATTTATCAATTATTGTGTATAGAAACACAAAACTGATTAGTATGTTGGAATTTGGGGGGCCCAGAGGGTTACTCTCAGGATTACTCTCCATTTGCTACACTGTAATCATAAGGGCTACACTTACTGGTTCTTTCTTAAATACATAGTTACATATTATAAACTACAAAAGAAACAATTATGGTACAGGTGTGATTACAATGAGAAACTTCTGTACCTTTAAAAATTTTTAACCAGCACATAATCATTTTCTATATGTGTGAGATATACTGTATGATATTTTGAAACATGTATACTTTGTGTTGTCCAAATCACAGTAGCTATCATTTCCATCATCTTATACGATTATCCTTTCTAAATTCTGTGAGATCTTTTTTCAGATGTCGCCATGTGTTTTTGGAATTGACTTTTGGCTTTTAAAAGAAACCACCTTCATCCACTCTTTTCTTTTAAGCATCAGTTATCATCTGAAGTGTAATGCACTTTAATTTTTTTCTTATATTCTTTCTATATCATAAGATTTTAGGGATGTTTATTTTCTTCTGCATTGTTGACACATTGTCTAGAAACCCCAGGGACAAGGTTTATACTAAATTTTATTTTTAAGTGCAAAAAAAAAAAAACTGTGTTTAGTAGATTACATAATCTCTTGGGATAGAATGAGAATGGGAAAGGAGTTCTCAATTGTAAATGCTGGGGTGATTGCTAAAAGAGGACCAGATTCATATATGAAACATAAAAATCATTTCTTGGCTGTAACATAAATGAGACCATTTCTGAAAAGTTAGTAATACTTGTCTGATTGTTGTTGTTGTTGTTGTTGTCTCTCTCTCTCTCTCTCTCTCTCTCTCTCTCTCTCTCTGTCTCATCAGATGGACCACGTGGAACAAGGGAATGGTACACACATTTCAGAATTCCATCTTCTGGGATTTTCAGAGCAACCTGGATGGCAACCCTTCCTCTTTGGGATTTTCCTCTCCATGTACCTGATCACTGTGTGTGGGAACCTGCTCATCATCCTGGCCATCACCTTGGACTCCCTCCTGCACACACCCATGTACTTCTTCCTCAGCAACCTGTCTTTTTCTGACATCTGTATCACCTCCACCACTGTCCCAAAGATGCTGGTGAACCTGCAGACACAGAGCCAGGCCATAAGCTTTGAAGGCTGCATCATGCAGATGCACTTTTTCATAGTCTTTGCCAGTTTGGAAAACTTCCTCCTGGCCGTGATGGCCTATGACCGCTTTGTGGCCATCTGTCACCCCCTGCACTACACAGTCATCATGAACCCCCAGCTCTGCATGTTGATGGTTGTGGTGTGCTGGATCCTGAGTGTCTTGCATGCCCTGTTACAAAGCTTAATGGTGTTGCGACTGTCCTTCTGCACAGACTTGGAAATCCCCCACTTTTTCTGTGAACTTAATCAGGTGGTCCAACTTGCCTGTTCTGACACTTCTCCTAATGACATGGTGATGTACTTTACATCTGTGCTGCTGGGAGGTGGCCCCCTCGCTGGCATCCTTTACTCTTATTCCAAGATCGTCTCCTCCATACGTGCAATCTCATCAGCTCAGGGGAAGTACAAAGCCTTCTCCACCTGTGCATCTCACCTCTCCGTGGTCTCCTTGTTCTATTTTACGATCCTAGGAGTGTACTTCAGTGCTGCTGCAACCCATAATTCATACTCAAGTGCAACAGCCTCGGTGATGTACAGCGTGGTCACCCCCATGCTGAACCCCTACATCTACAGTCTGAGGAACAAGGACATCAAGAGTGCTCTAAGAATATACCCCCCAGGGAAACTGCAATGGTGGTTTTCCAGAACTCTCCCTGACTGCACGGCTGTCGTCCTCAGAGCTGGTGACCGCAGTTCCATGTCAGATCACAGAAGTACAACTTAATTTTTCTTCAAGTTTCATCTTATTTAACTTCAATGACTTTGTATAATTTAAATAAGCCCCTTCTCAACATTTCTGCTCTTTCTGATATTCAATGTTTTCTTTTCCTTTTTGTCATGTTCCTACTTTCTCAAAGTTATCACCAATTTTGGAAATATTTTGAGGTTCCCACTGTCTGATGGTAATTAACTGTACTAATGTGGTATAAGCTACATTAGGAAGTTAAGGTGGTTTGTATAACTTTATAGCAGGAGACAATCTGAAAGTGAATTTTTTGACACCTGCATTCCTGATTCCTTGCTCATCTCTCCTTAACTGCTCTCCCTGGTAACACAGACCTTAACATATGAGTATGTTTCCCAGCTGTCATGGGTGTTTGTTCTCCCCATGATGGTCTTGTTTCTCTCCAGCATGGTCCTCAGTGCTTCCTGTTTACCCTGCATAGTGTAGTAAGGCCAAAATTATGAATCCAAGTTAGAACTATAGTTAGAACTATAATGGACACCGAGAGACCAATTTTACTGTCTTGGTAAACTTAGAGTCAGATATGACCAAGAATCGTGTGGACTAAAATGTTCAACCATACTTGAATTACTCTGGAAGATTTCTTTTTGGTGATGTACATGGTTCTGGAGCAACTAGGACTGGTGCATGAGAACCAGCCCCAACCTTCTGGGGGGCTTAAGAAAGTGAGACAGATGGACCCAGAGTACAGAGTTTACTGGGGACTGACTGACAGAAGCCTGGTCCTGGGCCACAGCGAGACCAAGTGGATCCCTGCAGTTTGGGTCAAAAGGAAGAGCATATATATATGGGTTTGGACAATGACTTCATTTGAGCCAGAATTTACCTGGTTTATCTTAAGCTTGTATCAAGTCAGGGACATCCCTGGAGCCAGGTCCAGCTGTACAGCTGCACACACCAGGTTGATGGCTTGGTCTGCTAGAGTTTGCTGGAAACTCTGCAGGAAACACCACCATGGGTTACTCTGGGGCAATTGTGGTGGCTAAGATTCCAGATGGCTGCAGCTATGTCACACTGGGTCTATGCACACATCTAGTCACCAAAGTATAGACACTTGTTGTCCACACCATGGGGTTCCACTAGACAGAAAGTCCTCATACAATTTTCTATATTGTTTTATATCATGTTTCTGCTTAAAACTCTCCAGTGCTACCAACTAATATGACTCCCTCCATTGCCATTAACAAAGTATCTCCCCCTTTACACACTTTGCCACCCACATTAGTGTGCAAGTGAGTGACAGGAGCATCACGATAATCAGTTTATCTTTAATGTTCTAAATTCTCTTAAATCCTCATGGTCAAAGGATGACTCATGCAAGACATTGACTAAGATGCCCAGGTATGGCTCTGGGGATGGAGACTTCTGCTTTTGCCTACAGGGTACTTATGGGAAAAACAAAAACCTGCTCTGGTAGGGAAGGGAAAGTTTTGGGGAATGACACAAAACCTCTTTTTATGTACAATTATAATGTACTAATAAAAATAAATGGATTTTTTAAAACATTGTTTTAATCACTTCCAAATGCATAAAAGGGAAAATCAATAGAATTCTGTTTTTTAATACCGTTATCTGAAATGAACATGGAAAATCCTGGTCATTAGGAATATTGCCTTCAAATATCAGAACAAATGCCAGAAATAAGAATCAACTGATTATTCCCAATAATCTCAGTTCTATTTGCATTGATCACTGTATCAGTAAGCAGTTGCTGCATAACAAGCTATCCCCAAAGCGAATGATTTAAGATGATGTTTTTCTTACCTCATAGGCATCTAACAGAATGTGCCTGTCATACTTCTCTTAGCATGGCATGCTCTAATGTCATTCATATTGTTTTAAGTGAATGAATGACAGGTGCGTGGTATTCCATCGTGTAATATATACTACATTGTATTTATTCATCTACCAATGAACATCAAAAGCACTATATTAAATTGGTTTTATTTCCTTGACATCCTTTTAATTGCTAAGCTTTTTTTCTATATTTACATAGTGCCCATACATTTACACAATACCATGAGACTGTGAAGACCAACAATGGAAATTAAGTCCCTGCTTCTGTGGATATCTGTGGGATATCATGTAGATATTATTCTGGTGAATAGAGAAAACGACCAGATAATGTGTTAGGCTGCTTTCTTCAGGGATAAATCTTATGAAAAAAAAATGCCACCCAATGTGAAAGGATACAATCATCATGGTCGGCACAGAACCTTACAGAATATGGTCTGGAGAGGTCTCTACATGTTGGAAAAAGACCAGAACAGGAATTAAGCATACCAATTAGATTTCTCAAAAAGGAGATCAACACACCTCATCCACTCCCCGCAAAAAAAAAAAAAAAGAAAGAAAAGAAAGGAAAAAGAAAAAAAATTGCCACAAATAGCAATGATAAATTTTATTTTAACGTATATACAAATATACAACAAATCCCATCATCCTGTATAATTACATGCATGATTTAAAAAGATAGTATGATGACATGAAAATTATGTGAAACTCAAAAAAAGTGAGACACAAACATGCTTGACTGTTATTGGTGTGTATAAAAGCCAATCATTCGAATAAATATATAATAAGCAAAAGAAATACCAATCTTATATTTTCTTATATAGTATATGTCCAATTTGTGTTGTTTTTATTATTAAATTGTTCCTAATTTCTTACTTATTTCCTTTGTTTATTACTTTATCCTGTAATGTTCAATCTGCAAATGTCCTGACATTATTAAAAATATATAATTATTTCAAATACAACTTTTGCATGGATTTGTTTTCATTATTTCTATGACTTTGGCTGGCCACCAAGGGGCTGTGATGTAGTTGGAATGCTTCCAGAAACAAGGGAGCTTTTGCTCTTATACTCTCTTGGGGAATCACTGAGC
Source organism: Marmota marmota marmota (assembly GCF_001458135.2). Taxonomy (NCBI): domain Eukaryota; kingdom Metazoa; phylum Chordata; class Mammalia; order Rodentia; family Sciuridae; genus Marmota; species Marmota marmota. The sequence goes on along the minus strand of NW_026000241.1, from coordinate 3,917,665 downwards.
TTATTAGACCTTCCTCTTTCAATCAGGTCCAATTAAGTCCATTCTCATTGTTTACTGATGAAAATTTCTAAATGTTTTCTCTAGCAATCAGGAAAGAAAATAGCCACAGCAAATGGAGCCCCAAGCTTACACATGTATAAGAGATTGTTGAACTGGAAATTCTGGGTTCCATAAATACATTCTTTTTTAAAAAAATTCATAACACTTACTAAGGGAAAGACAGTCTGATATTGACAGCTTTCCTTGTATCCATTTCTTTTCTAACATTAGAAAGTACCTAAATGAGCATATCATAGTACCAACATGGCCCCAGGAGGCTATGTTGTATGTGGGTTGTACGGTTGGGCTTAATTATACTCGAAAAGGTGACTTAACACTACACAGAACAGAATTCAAGATAAATGGAGTTATAGAGGTCCACATTTCATTCCACAGGGCACCTTTGTGTCCAATGTAGTGGAATGTACATGCAACAACACCTGGCCTGAGGAACTCCTCAGGTCCTTACACACAACGGGGCAGCCTGGTTCTTCAGCCTTCTCTGTCACCATCTTCATCTTCTCTGTCACCCTCCTGCTCATCCCCCTCACCACCCTGGATTCCTTGTTGCTATTATAATTATTATTTCAAAAGCATTCTTTGCATTAGAGTCCACTCTCTCAGTTGTACATTCTATGACTTCTGACAAATGTATAATGACACTCACCCACAGTCTCTTACAAAATCATGTGACTCTCCTAAAAATCTTCTCTGTTCCACCTATTCTTATCTCCATGCATCCAACCCCATAATGGCCAACTACTGCTTTGTGTTTTGTTTTTGCCATCTTCACAGTACTCTCTTGTCTTCAATGTCATACAGTTTGGGTTTTTTGTTCCAGTTTGTTTTCATGATCTTGGAGATCAAACCCAGGGCCTCGTATGTGCTAAGCTGTACCACCAAATGACACCCACAACATTGGGTCATACAGGTGGAATCATTCAGCATGGAGCCCAATGAGGTTGGCTTTTTCACTGAGTAGTGAACATTTAAGGTTCCTCAATGACTTTTTAAGACCCAAAAGCTCTCTCTTTTCCATGGCTCAGTAATGAATTTTCCATTGTGTGGATGTACCCCGATTTGGTTTACCTATTAAAGGACATGTTGGTTGCTTCCAAGTTTTGGCAAATACAAATAAAATCACTATCAATGTTTATGTGCAAGTGGATATTTTACTGTTGTTTTTGCCTGTGTGGACATGAGTTTTCAACTGATTTGGGTAACAACTAAGGAGTGCAACTGCTTAATTAATAGGAACAGTATGTTTAGTTTTATAAGAAATTACTAAACGGTATTCTGAATTGGTCCTCATGTTTTGCATTCCTATCAGCAATGAACAGAATTTCCTCTTGCTCCAAACCATTGTCAACACTTACTGTTTCCATTCATTTGAAACTTAATTATTTCAATAGGTGAGTCATGGAATCTCATTATTTTATTTGGCAGCTCTCTAAGGACAGATGACACTAGGGATGTCCTCATGTGCTTATTTGCCATCTGAATGTCTTCCTTGGTGATGTCTCCACTCAGAACTTATGTCAGTTTTTCCAATTGGGTCATCTGACTCCTTATTAGTGACTTTTAAGAGTCATCTATATATTTTGAACAGCAGTATTTTATCAGATATTTGTTTTGCAGAAACTGTATCCCATCTATGACCTGAATTTCTTTTTACTAACAATTCATTTCTCAGAGAAGTTTTTCATTTTACTGATCTATCAATTCTTCCTTTAGTATACTGGGCTTTTTGCATTTTATCTAAAAGGCCATTGCCAAATCCAATGTCATCTAGATTGTTCTCTGTTATCTTTTGAGATTTCTACAGTTTTGCGTTTGACCTCAAGGCTTATATCCATTTTGAGTTTATTTGTCCTTTGGGGATAAGTTCCGGGTTCTAGAGTATTCATGTATGTGATATCCAGTTGCTCTAGAACCACTTCTTGGAAGACCATCCTATCTCCATTGAATTGCCTCACCTACTCTGTCAAATCAGTTAATGGCATTTGTGTGGGTCCTTTTCTGGCTGGAGATTCTGTCCCATTAGTTATTTGTTTTGATTTCTGTAGATTTCATACTGTTGTGATTACTGTCCATTTACTATAAGAGACCACATAGGGTCAGTCCTGAAAGAACGATCAAGGCTTGCCGTCGGAGAAAATGTCTGTTTATTGAGGAACAGCTCTGTATATTTATAGAGCCGGGGGTGGTCTGACAGTTGGCGTGGGGTGCTTTTTGATTGGTGGGTAAGGATCAGGTGAGCCAGCAGGGCTAGTCTGATTGGTGGGTAAGGATCAGGTGAGCCAGCAGGGCTCACCATCAGATGGCAGGATCATGTGAGCCTGAAGGGCTCATCATTGGACGGCTTTTCTTGGGGGATGTGGAAGTTAGGCTTTGGAGCCGGGGTGACTCCCAACATTCCCCCCTCTTTGTTATTAAATGAGAGTGGCCGTCAACTCATTCTGGCTGCTTCATGCTGAGATGGGGCGGCATGGGAGAATCAGAGAGGAGGGAAGTAAGGAGCCCCCACAGGAGGGCAGAGAGGACCAGTATAACTTCAGGAACCAGATCAACAAAGATTCCTTGCCACCACAGATCCATGATGATGTCAGTCCATTCAGCATAGATCTCGACTGGAGGTATCATCAGTAGCCAGGAATTGATCATTCCTGAGGAGAAGCTGGGTAAAAGCTTGATTAGAAATTTTTGAGCCACCTGAGTCTGAATGAACTTTATGATAAAGGGAAGGAACAGGCACAGGGAGTTTATATAGCCCAAATCTAATGGGGTCTCTGGGTCTGCAAGCTGCCTTGTTGGCACAAGGGGGGGTTAAGTGCTCAGCCTTGAGCAGGGGCATGGGCATTTGGGCTTGAAGCAAACAGGTGATAAAGAACCAGAGAGAGGGTTTGAGAAGCCAGGTCATCCTGCAGCTAACTTTGTTTGGGACCTGCAGACCAGCCTGTCCTGCACCTAACACCCTCAATTCCACTCTTCATTCCTAGTCCAATCTAGCTCCCTCCTACCTGGGTGTGTCTGAAACCAGCTTGCTTTTCTCTTTACCTTTCACTGGCCCTTGGATCCTGAAATATCCCTGTTCCCAGCTTTCCCTAGTCTTGTCTCTCTTCACACCAAGAAAGCAAGGCTTTGTAAAGAAGGCTGCTTCTCCCATGCTCTGAACGAAGGTGACCAAGGGAGGATGATGGCCCATTGTTACCAGATTTCCCTTTGAGAGCAGTCAGATCTCTTCAGGTTTTATGTGAAACACCTCAACCTTAAATACTGATACAAAACTGGGAGGGTAAACAAAACACACATGTTCCTCCTTAGGCCCAGAAGGCAACTGATAAAGTGCTCTCTTATGATAAAGGTAGTTCACACTTATTCAGGGGTCACCATGCTCTGGACATCTAAGTGGTTTGTCAGAAGGACAACACACAACGGTCCCACTACTGGCCAGATTCAAGCAAGTAGGAGGGGTCTGGCCCTTAGGGTCACTTGCCTTGAATCTTCAGACATAGGGCGAAGAGAGGACCCAAGAGGGGCCAGAAATGAGGGGGAGAATTGACAAGAGTATTTAATGACAGGTGACGATCCTTGGCTCTCCTGATGAAGGTGTAGGAGTGCCGGGCTTAAGCCTGGAATTATGAATCCATGGGGTAAGTGGGTTATTAGGTAGTTTGAGTTTGGCCACCAAGGGAGTGCACATAGTCACCTGAGCAGGACCCTCATATTTGGTTTTAGAGGGGGGCTTTTCCCCTGGTGGGCAATAGTAAACAAGTTGACCAGGTGTTAAGGAGGTAGGGTTTTGAAAGAGACTGGGGTCAGGAAGGAGCCAGTCTTGATAGCACCAGTGTTCAGAGCATAGACGGAAGAGGAGGGGCAGGGCATAGGTTTGGGAGATGGGTAGGGGTTCTGTAGGCAGTCCGTGAGGAACGAGGGGACGGCCATACATGACTTTGAAAGGTGAGATATTAGAAGGCTTCTTTGGTAAGGCCCTAATGTGCAATAAAGCCAAGGGGAGCACCTTTACCCAGTCCAGGCTTAATTCCATGGTGAGCTTGGTGAGGGTCTCTTTAAGGGACCAACTGGTCCTTTCAACCTTTCCAGAAGCCTGGGGGCGGTAAGGGCAATGGAAATGCCAAGGGAGTGATAGCGTGTGAGCCAGTCCCTGAGTTATCTGAGAGGTGAATTCTGGGCCATTGTCTGATTGGATAGAAGTGGGCCTCCTGAAACAGGGGGATTATGTGAGTCAACTACCATGGAGGCCTGCTTGTTAGAAGTGGGAAAGGCTTGTTTTTTACTTGGGGCGTGTTGGTGAAATCAATCGGCCAGTCTGCAGCCGGGGTATGACCGTGGGCCTGATGAGAAGGGAAAGGTTTAGGTTTTAATGGAGTATTGGTATTGGTTCTCTGGCAGATCTGACAAGCAGAAGTGATCTGTTGTAGGAGGGTCTTATCATGTGGGGAAAGGGTGAAAAGGGAGTGAAGGAAAGTAGTGAGACTCTGTGGACTAGAATGGACTAGAGAGTGAAGAAACTGGGAGAGTTGTTGGGGATCTTTGGGCCGATCCCTAGTGGTAACAAAGAGTAGTGGAGTGGAGGTAAAGCTCTGTAGGGTGGCTGATTGAGCCACTTGATTGGCCTTGGAATTCCCCATAGTAGTAAGGGAGGAGTCAGTTTGATGGGCCTTGCAATGGATTATTTCCAGTTGGGAAGGCAGCCTGGAGGCTCGTAGTAGGCCAGAAATAAGTGTGGAATTAATGACTGCCATCTCTCTGGTGGTCAATAGCCCCATTTCTTTCCAAATGGCTGTTTGGAGGATCAGGATATGGAAGACGCATTTAGAATCTGTATATAGGGAGAGGGGTTTTCCCTCCGCTAGCTCACATGTCCTTGTGGCAGCTATGAGTTCAGCTTGTTGGTTGGTGGTATTGGGTGGGAGAGGTTTTGTCTCTATGATGGATGATAGGGAAACAACAGCATACCCCACCACTTTAACTCCTTTGTGTATAAAGGAACTACCATCTGAGAACCAGACAAGGTCCAAAGAGGGCAGGGGTCCCTCAAATGGCAGGGTAAAATCGTCTCTAATACCTCCAGGCATTTGTGGATGGGATCTTGTGACGAAGAAGATGGGAGGAGGGAGGCAGGTTTTAATGGAGAGAAGGGCTGAAAAGATAGGGAGGGATTTTCAAGGAGAGACAAGGAGGGATAGAACCCTGGAAGGAGGAAGTGACTGTAGCTCCTTGTAAGTGAGAAAATCCTTTAGATTGTGAGGAGATGAGATGGTTAGCTGAGGCAACTCCCAACAAGTCCAACTTCTTTGATCTTTGAAAAAGCTATTCTGAGTCTTTTGTCTTTCCAAATAAACCACAGAACCAGCTCATCAATATACATAAAGTACAATGTGGGATTTTGATTGGGATTGGGAGGAATCCACAGAACAATTTGGTAAGGACTTACAGCTTGACAATATTGAGTGTTCCAATCCATACCTAGGATAGTTTTCCATCAGAGATTTTGATCTTTCAATAGAGTTTTGCTGTTTCTCTCAAATACATCCTTTAAATATTTTGTTGTATTTATAGCAAAGTGGTTTTGAATGTTGAATTGATATTCTGGAATTAATCCCACTTAGTCATAGAATAAAATTATTTTTATGCACTGTTGGATGTGATTAGTTATTATTTTTGTATGTATTTGCATGTATACTCATGGTAAGTACTGTTCCATAGGTTGTCTTTATTCCAAATTGTTTTTTTTTTCTCCCAGATCATTGTGTGGTTTTGGTATCAGAGTAATTATGACTTCACAAAATGAATTAGAAAATGGGGTCTCTGTTTCTGCTTTCTGTAGAATATTGTAGAGAATGAGATATTTTCTGTATAAATTTGTGGTAGTATTCACCTGTAAAACCATATAATGCTTTCTGATGTAGATGGTGAGTAAATACTGATTCATTTCTTTAATAGATATAGGACCATTTAAGTGAGCTAGTTCTCATTCTGTGAGTTTTGGTAAATGGCATCTTTTAAAGAATTTGTTCACGTCTTCTTGTTATCTGGACTAGGTTCTTTGCAAGTATTCTCAGTTCTATTCATGCTAGGTGAGACAAGAAGCTGGATATTTCTGATTTTTCTCCCCCCAAATTGGGTAAGGCTCTGGTAAATGTGTTGCATAGAATTTTGGCATCTGTTGAGGAGAACATCTGGTATATTTACCAAAGCTTCCTTTCTTTTGATATTTGAATTGTTATGTAATGATTGTACAATGTGATAATTCAATGCATGTATAAAATGTGTACCAACCTACTTGGAATAAGTGGCAATTTGAGTTCCTTATACATTTACCATTTCTTTGTGTTGAGAATGTTTCAACTTCTCTCTTCTAGTGTTTTAAAAAACACATAGTGAATGATTATAAAGTATCATCACCTTGCTTGCTATACAGGACTAGGATTTTCTCCTGTTTGACCCATTATTCCACCTCCCTCTTTCCTGTCAGCTAATCAAGGTCTCTATACCACATTCTGCTTCTGGGACAGCAATGATCTACCCATCCCTTCCAACCACAGTGATAAGCTTGCAGTTCTTAGACATAGAGCCCATGAAGACGTGCACACCTCACCTCCAAGTTGGGCTCTGGATGTCCTCATTCTCACAGTGATAACACTGCCCATAGCTATTTGTCAAAGTCATCGTGTGTGTGTGTGCATGTGTGTGTGTGTGTGTGTGTGTGTGTGTCTAGCACCTGACTGTAGAGAGACATCTCTCAACACACATTTTTCACAGAAGCTGATCCCAACCAAGACAAAGAATATATCATTCCACAAACAACCAGGTGATATTTTTCCCAACACTTTTATTGTTAAAAATTAATCAACAATTAATTGTGTGTATATATGGGTACAGAGTGATCATTCAATGCATGTGTGCAGTGTGTGATGATTAGTGAATTAACATATCCATCACCTCAACATTCATCACTTCTCTGTGGTGGGGACATCACTGGAATCTTCACTATCAGCTATTTCAAAATCTACAACCAGCAGCTCTGGCCCACAGCTACCCCACTGAGCCAGAGAGCACTTGGAGTCACCCCTCCTGTGAGCATCACCCTGTGTCCCTGCCCTCCTCTCAGGTCCTTCCCACACCCTCCCCAGCTCTGGTAGCCACAGCTCCTCCACTTCTAGCATTGATCTCTTTTTGACAAAAAGTAGTTAAATTGCCATGTCCCTTTTAGCATCTTAAGTAAATAAATTAATAATTGAGCAAGCAAGCACACCATCAGACCATTGGTAATTATAAGTGATAATATTTAGATCCTTTTATGCACACTGCTCTGAGATTATTACCTTATAAATAGTCTCTTTTGTTTTTTACAGATGTCCCTTCTGTTTGGGTAACGTGTCACGCACCTGTAATCCCAGGTTTTTAGGAGGCTGGAGTGAGATAATCACTTGAGCCCAGGAGTTCTGGGCCTGCCCAGGCACCGTAGCAAGGCTTGTCTCATGAAATTTAGGAAGCTGTGTTTACCAAGTCCCTGCAACTCCAAAGCGTGGACTTTGGGTTGACTTCTCAGATACCTTCAGAAAATTATCCTCTTCCCTGCCATTAGGGGGAGCCCAGAGATGTTGCTCAGCTCTGTTTCACTGAATTATTTGTATGTTATTTTTCACTGTTATTGGCCCACATCTCTGGTGCAGATTAATGGGATTCACAGTGACTTACACACCCAGGCCTGCATGGGGCATTGGTCACGGCTGCCCCTCCACTCTACTCTCCCTCCTGCCTCCCACAGCACCCAGCACAGTCCCTGGCAGCCCCCTCGACTCCAGTCCCTCTCTGTTCGGGTTTCTGTTCAGGAGAGGGAGGTAATGATATCAGTCCTGCTGTTTCTGTCTCATTTGGATCACCTTGACGTCCTCTAGCTCAGCCATTTTGCTGTCAGTGACAGGATTTCAGTCTTCTTTATGTCTGATAATCCCTTGGGATTTCTCTTGATTCACTGGTTGCCAGGTGCACAGGTAATTCTATATTTAAAAATCTGCCTAGTAATTTAAAACTATGCAATACATTATCATCACCTGAGGTCACCAGGCAGTGTGATAGATCCCTAAAGCACATTCCTCCAGTGTAACTGAAGCTCTGCTTCTTTGGACACATACTCTTTCTTCCAACACCCCCTTCCCACCCTTGGTAACCACCCTTCTGCTCTTTTTCTACAAGGTTGACTTGTTCAGATTCTACACATAAGTGACATCATACAGTGTTTATTTTTTCTGAGCCTGCCTTATATCTCTGCACAGTGTCCTCAAGTTCCTTTCATGTTGTTATACATGACGGCAATTTCTTCTTTCTCAAAGCTGTATAATATTCCATTGTGTATCTATGCCTCTTATTTGTTTGTTATTAAAGTTATACATGATAGTGAGATGTATTATTCCATGTTCAGATATGCAGGTAACAAGATTCACTCAATCTCATTCCTAGTACCTTCCTTTTCCCTCCCCTCTCCCTTACTTTGATCTGTTGTTCTACTCTGATAATCTCTTTTCTAGTATTATTAGTATTATTATTTTAATTATGAAATAAATATTATACATATCACCAAATACATGTGATTCACTGTGGTATTTTAGAAAGTGACCATTGTTGAGTTTCCATTCCAGGTAAGCAGGGGAGATGGGAAGAACATGCATGTTTATAGGGGAATCCCTTGTGCTCCGTGCACAACCTCCTTGCCAAGGCACCACAGAATGGAGAGCAGTGACTGAGATTGGGGTCTCTGATGACCTCATGGATGCAGTGTTCCTGGTGCCTGGGAATATTTCTATTGTGAATTGTAACGGGTGAGGTATTTTGTTAATGTCTAGATATTATCTAGCTGCTGTGGTAATACCCTGCATGAGGAGACTCTGAGGAAGAGTCTTATGAGCTTCGACCTTGATCTCAGGAGCATAGCTTCAGGGGGCAGAGGAATTCTCATGCTAGATGACCACAATGTTTCCCCAGCTCTGCTGGCCTGCTTAACAGTAACTTTAAACAATGGACCTCCTTGAGTGCTACACAAAACTCCTTACATTGCAACTATGGATTGCAACTTGGGAAAGCTGCATAGATGTTTCTAGTTCTGTAACTTTCTCAGTACAAAGAATAATGTTTTCATAGTCTTTAACCTGGTAATGATACACATATAATAAAGACTGCTGGCATAACTCTTTAGATCTCCTTCTCCATCAGAGAGCAGCACTCCACCTTATCCCAACTATCTTCACAATCCGTGTGAGTCTTTATTTTCTAATCCCCCATCACTCCTCACCAGAATTGTGAGTTTGTCCACCCTGGTTGTGGCTCTACAGGCAGGATTCAAGTTCTTACTGAAGTCATCCATTGCTCATAAGCACTGAAGAAAGTTTAGAACATAAAAGATGAAATGAAAATAAAATTAGAGTAAATGTTCACACAATTCACTCACCTGCTCATTAATGTCTACAAAAAAAAAAATGTAACGGGCGAGGTATTTTGTTAATGTCAAGGGAAGGAGTCATGATTTTCGTCAGCACTAGGAATTTTTAAACAAGAAGAGCAAGATTATGTCCTGAATAGTAAGAACTTGATGCTGAATCCTTCAGGCACTGAATAAATTTCTTTGTGCAGACACCAAGATTTCAAATTTCAATGAGTAGATGTACATTATCAAAAATAGACCTATCATAGAGGTATGGCTGAAAATTCAACGTCTGATTGAAACTTGAAAACATAAGTTCCTCTGACTCTAAGATCACACTAAGTCATTGATGTGTGTGATTTGTCCTTCTTGGTGTGTTTAATATAAACATGTAACATCACACACGTTTAATGTGCATTCAATTGCAGTTTTTCATTATTACTCTTTACCATGAAATATACCATGTTTTGAAAACTGTGCTGAATAAGAGCATCATATACCTGTGAATATACTCTCCCACGATGAACTATAAAATCACTGGTTTGTTGAAGTTTATATTATAACATAGACCAAGTAAGGCAGCTTTGTAGACAGCAAGAAAAAACAAAACATTGAAGAATTGTGGTCTCAGGGTTTTTTTCTATAATAAAATGACACACGACCCAGCTGCAAGTGCAGTTCATTCCAGGATTAGTGCATCTTCTTTCTGTGGGACTGTTGGGAATCTCTAAACCACACCTGATCTGAGATCTAGAAGAACACTGGGAAAAGGAGAAAGAGAAAAACATTGGCTAACAGAGTAGAAAACTTATTAATGAGGTTGTCTACATTCAACAAAGAAGTTGAAGTGAAAGAATAAAAACTACAGGAAATGAATGAAAGAGCACATTCTACATTAGGATCTGATTAAAGGACTGTGATTTCTGGCTCTGCAGGTGAGAGCAGTAGGACCCCAGGCACTTCCTGAAAAAACATCACCTCTATAGCTTGCCAACAAAGAGTCTCCTCAGAGCTCCCGTGATGTCCTTATTCCTCAGACTGTAGATGAAGGGGTTCAGCATGGGGGTGACCACACTGTACATCACCGAGGCTGTTGCACTGGAGTGTGAGTTGTGTGTAGTAGATGAGCTAAAGTAGACTCCTAGGCATGTGCAATAGAATAAGGAGACCACGGAGAGGTGAGACGCACAGGTGGAGAAGGCTTTGTACTTGCCCTGAGCTGATGAGATTGCACGGATGGAGGAGACTATCTTGGAGTAGGAGTACAGGATACCAGCAAGGGGGCCACAGAACAGCAGTCCTGCTGCAAAATACATCACCATGTCATTAGGAAAAGTGTCAGAACAGGCAAGCAGAACCACTTGATTCAGTTCACAGAAGAAGTGGGGGATTTCCAAGTCCGTGCAGAAGGACAGTCGCAACACCATTAAGCTTTGCAGCAGGGAATTCAGGGCACTTGTGATCCAGGATGCCAGCACCAGGGACACACAGAGTTGGCGGTTCATGATGACCGTGTAGTGCAGAGGGTGACAGATAGCTACAAAGCGGTCATAAGCCATCACAGTTAGAAGGAAATTATCCAAAACTCCAAAGAGTATGAAAAAATATATCTGCACGATGCATCCTTCATATGTTATGGCCTTTCTCTCTGTCTGGATGTTCACCAGCATCTTGGGGACAGTGGTGGAGGTGAAGCAGATGTCCACAAAGGACAGGTTGGAGAGGAAGAAGTACATGGGCGTGTGCAGGTGGGAGTCTGAGATGGTGGCCAGGATGATGAGCAGGTTCCCCAGCACAGTGACCAGGTTCATGGACAGGAAAAGCCCAAAGAGGAAGGGTTGCCATCTGGATTCCTCTGAAATTCCCAGAAGTAGAAATTCTGAAATCCGTGTCTCATTCACTGACCCCATGTGGTTGTTGTAACTAAAAAAAGAGAGAGTAAAAAGAACATGTAACTTGACACACATACTACCATTTCCATTTCACACTTAAGACACTGTTCCTATGTTTTGTGTATGAATCTTCTCCCCTTTGGGGATCCCTTTTCTGTCTTTGATTTGGAATCCCAGTCCCACCCTCACCCTTTCCCAATAGATTATGTATTCAATAATTTGAATTTACTTTATGCATTTAAGGAATTTAATTCAGTGATGATCATGTTCCAGGAAAAATCTAGGCAATGATCAGGGCTAAGCAAGCAGGTATTCCTAATCTCTAATGATGAAGAAATAATGCAAGCACATATAAGGAGGGGAAGAAATAATCATGTGGCAAGCCAAATGGTGACAGCTACTATTAAGAGAAAAAAAAACAGCTATAAATGAGAAGATTGAGAGGGAGTCTAATTTTGTACAGGTGTCCAGGCAAGACAGGCCAGTAAGTGGCATTTGAAAAGAGACCTCCAGGAAGACAGAATGGGAGCCACCATCTCCAGAAGCATGTGCCTGGCTGGAGGTATGTCTAGTGCAAAGGCCCTGAGGAAGGTGCCTGATGCAAATTTTCAAAGTCCCCAAGATCAAGGAGAGGGTGACATGAGCAGGTATCAGAGAAGAATGAAGAACAAAGCAGCCTCCCACTTGCTGCAGGTTCAAGATGCCAGGAGCTTCTGTCCAGGTGTTCCTGCCTTGGCCTTTTATTAAGTTGCTTGACAAGGTGCCTGTGTGGATTGAAATGTAATCCTGGTTCATTTCCTTCTGGTGCCTGATGTTCTGACCTCTGGAGTATAAAGTGACTTTGGGAATATATTAAATCCAGGTCCCCCTTTTCTGAAACCTGCTCTCACCTTTATAGGCAGACACACACAAAACACACACTCCACAAAAGCACACCACCAGCCCTGAGCTCCCAGCCCTGTGTGAATGCCATCTGCTTCTCACACCCAGTGTCACTATTCAGAGGGAATGGACACCAGGCGAGCTGTCTGTATCAATGCCTCATTCTGCAAAGTGAGGTAAAAGATGGTGCCCAGCTCCACCTTTATGTGTATCTACAAAGCACCAATTAAAAAGACAATAATTAAACAGAAGGAGAACGAGTACAGTGAGAAAGGGGCATGGGGAAGGGAAAGATGAAGGACCAGGGACCAACATGGAGCAAATTCTATCCCATGCATATGGGGCTCCTTCAAAATGACCCAGATATTATGCATAACTACAATGCACCCATAAAAACATTTAGAAAAGGAAATAACGACAAGAAAAAAGTGGTACCCCAAAATCCCAGTTTGAAAATTTCCCATAGACACGTGACCTGGAGGGTCCTTTTGGCATTGCCATTTTCTACCCTGTGGTTAAAGGAATATAAGAAATCTGCTCAACAAGGAGAGAAATTAAAAGACCTTGAGGGGAAAAACACTGATGAGCTCAGTCCCCAAGAGACTGTATGGAAGAAAATGGCCCCTATTTCTGGCAGCATTCACCTGAGGTTATATCCATTGTGGACTAGGAAAAAATGAACGAAATAGCAAGGCAAAATTTCTCAAAGTCAAATGTGGTAATAATGATCATTTGGTCAAAGACACTTAGAGATGGAATTTTGGGAGGGGAAGTGGTATTGGGGATTGAACTCATGGGCACTTGACCACTGAGCCACATCCCCAGTCCTATTTTGTATTTTATTTAGAGACAGGGTCTCACTGAGTTGCTTAGTGCCTCACTTTATGCTGAGACTGGCTTTGAACTTGAGATCCTCCTGCCTCAGCCTCCTGAGCCACTGGAATCACAGGCATGGGCCACCACACCCAGCTCAAATGAAATATTCATGTAGGAAAAAAATGTGTGAAGGGAATAATACTACAGAAATTCAAAAAGGGAAGTATACAAAGAACAAAAAAATGAGTACTTTTATATAAAATATTAGAAGATTTGTTTCTGTGACATTCAATATTGATTTCAATGATTGCTTTTATAATGTGGCATTTCATTTTTGATTGACACATAATTATTGCACACACTTATGGAGTATGACATGAAGTCTCTCTGCATTTATTTATTGTGTAATTATCAAACTGGGGTAATATTTATTATTTTGTTGTGGTGAGAATAATCAAAATCCTCCTTTCTATTTACTTTGAAATGTGCATTATTAACTCTAGTCACCCTGCTCTGCAATAGAATACCAAACCTTCTTCCTCCTGTGTAACTGACATGTTGTGCCTGTTAATAGGACTTTCCCCATTATTATTTCTGAGTAACTACCGTCTACTTCCTACTTCTCTGAAATCTACTTTTTAGATTCCACAGTAAAAACCAACTGATATCTCTCATTCTGCAATAAGCAGGACACAGAAAGATTAATATCAACTGGTTCCTGTGTGGACAGCAGCATAGGCAGATGCTCTCCTCATTTTCTTGTGAGGTTTGCCTTCTGTGATATTCCTGGGCTTTCTGTTTTGAACTCCTTGAACAAATCCAAAGGGCACACTGCAGTCCTGGTAATGGTCTTCCTCAAAGGTGCAAAGACACTTTTCTGTAAAATCCTGCCCATGCCATGACGTTTATCCTTTTACACTGAATAAAATCCCTCACATGACTCATTCTTGACACATCACAGCTCATCACACAGCCATTGCAATGTGCTGACTGTCCTCAGCATCATGGGGCAAGATCCAAGAGGGCAGACTTTGCCTGCTTCATTCACCTCTCTGTTTCATAGCAGTGTGTGAACGTGTGTCCATTACATAGAACAAAATTAAAGAAAAGAGAAGTGATGTTAAAAGGAATAGTGGGGGACTGGAACCAGGTCAAGCTGAGGACCTTAAGATAAATGCAATAAACAAAAGTGAAGGCAGCATCAAGCACTAAATAAGAGAAGACATATAATACCAAGATTTAATGCTGTCCTGATGAATCAATAACTAAGTTGGCACAAACTTGGGCATAATTCAGAATGGTCCTTGAAAGTTGTGGCCCAGGGAGATGCTCATGTGTGGAATGGATCAGAAATTCTGCCTCAGTCCAGAAACGACGACAAGGTCATAAGTTAATTTTGTTGGAAAAGTTTGAGTACTTAAATAAAACTGGTATTAGCTATCTTTAGGAGAATGAAGTTGGTCTCCTAGTTCAGAGGAAGTGAAGATCACAGTATGAAAGTAATAAACACATTTTAGAGGATATCAGGAAAATTACATATAAAGTTCACAGGTGAAAAGAAATGTTAAGTAAGGCAAGAAATTCAGAAGTAATAAGATAGATGTACTTCACTAAAAAAAAATAGAGACTTTTTTGGGGGGATTACAGGAGATTGAACGCAGTCTCTCTTTACTACTGAAATACAGTCCCAGTCATTTTTTTTTTATTTTTTATTTTGAGACAGGGTTTCACCAAGTTGCCGACACTGGCATCGAACTTTTCGTCCTCCTGCCTCAGCCTCCTGAGCAGCGGGGTTTACAGGCATGTGCTACCATACTTAGCTAATATTTAAAACACTTAATGGCTAAAAATTACCACTCAAAAATCAGTAGAGAAACAAAGAACTGGAAAAATCCACTGAAATATTGATAACAATAGAAAAATAGGTTTATGATAATAATAAGCCAATCAAATTGATGCTCCATCTTGGAAACAAGAAATGCCCTCTCTTCCTATTCATCCCTCCACAGATAAGGCTCTCATTCTGATTGCCACCAAATTAATTACAAAAGTCCTTGGACACATGGATTTATTTGGAAAATGCTTCAAGCCTCTCATCCCAATTCTAGCTGAGATTCCAGGACCTCATTCTATGGTCAGGATGACTCAGGCACTGTTGAGTCAGGGTTCCCCCAAGCAAACCAACAAAAAACATAGCCACCTCTCATCTCTGGGTGGGGCTGGAGTAGCTCTCAGATGACCTTAGGGAAGTGTCCTTAGCTTCTGTCCTCTGAGAAGCTTTCCTGCAGCATCCACCACCCCCTCAGACTCACCTGGATGAGTCTTCTGAGTGGAAGGTCTCAATGTGGAATTCAAATCCTCTCTTTGATGATGCAGCCTGAGACTATGTTGCCAGACAAGACAGCAGGAAGGGGTCGAGAATCATCCCCCAGCCACATGCAGGACTCAAAGCAAACAGCCAAGGCCCATCCAAATCAACACAGAGCACACAGAAGAGGCCAGCAGGGAGTAGCTTCAGCTGTGTGTGTCTGCTCATTGGGCCCTCTCCCTCTTGTTATTCCAATCCTGAGACATGGTTTCCCACTGAGACCTTGCTCTGCACCAAAGGGATTTTGTTCTTGATGAGTTCTGTGCCCAAGGTACAAGTTTAATATCAGGGGAATAAGTGTTTATTTTTCCTTTATAATTTTTTTTTCTTTTAGAGATCTAACCTATTAACACGAGTCCCAAGCCTGACTGAAAGTCTTGTCCAAGATCTAAAATGCATGATCCTGTCTTGAGCAGTTCCCCTGGGTGGCAAAAGCTTTGATTTGTGCTAGGGATAACCCCTAACATCGCCAGAAAATTGACTACTCCTCTCCTTAATGAGGGGGCTGTGGTCTCTTGATATAAAATCATGAACACTACAACCCTTGGGTTCATGCTATATTTACAA
The DNA here is from genome assembly GCF_001458135.2 of Marmota marmota marmota. Lineage (NCBI taxonomy): Eukaryota > Metazoa > Chordata > Mammalia > Rodentia > Sciuridae > Marmota > Marmota marmota. The sequence goes on along the minus strand of NW_026000241.1, from coordinate 3,901,656 downwards.
CAGAAGTTAAGAAGTGGTATTGAGTCTTGCATTTATAAACCACTCACCTTTCAATAATTCAAAGAGATACATTTAGATCTTTTTGTGCACATTTCCTGAGATTAGTAACATTTAAATTTTTTCTTGTTTTGTTTTTTATAAAAGTCCTTTCTTTTTTCACATTGTATTGGTGCATTATATTTGTGCATGATGATGGGATACATATTTGCACATACACACACAATATAACAATCATTTGACCAATATCACTCCGAGCACTTCCCCCAACACTCCCCTCCTCCCACCCCTTTCTACTGATCTCTCTTTGATTTTTAGGAGTTCCACCTCACCTTGCTTTCCCTTTTTCCTAACTTATGCATATGAGAGCAAACACACTTTGACCTTCTGAGTTTGATTTATTTCACTTAACATGATGATCTCCAGCTCCATCCAATTTCCTGAAAATGCTATAATTTCATTTTTATGGCTGAATAAAATTCCATTGTGCATGTATAACATACTTCTTTATCCATTCATCCATTGATGGACACCTAGGCTGGTCCATAGTTTGGCTATTATGCTGCTATAGACGTAGGTATGATAAAATCCCATTCTTGGTATTCTCTACTGTCATGAGCCTCATTCTACATTCATACAAATGAGATTCAGACCGGCTAAATGGATGTGCCCAACTGGGTCCATGGAGACTTAGGATCTCAATATAAGAATTTTAGAGGACACAGAAAGATTCATCTCATAACAGGATGGAATCACCATAGGTGCAGCAACTACACACTTGAACATAGGTGCTCAGTAGGCATTTGGTATAATTAAAGAACAAAAATCATATGACCACCTCAATAGATGCAGAAAAAACCTTTGGGAAAATCCAGCATTCAATCATGTTTAAAACACCAGATAAATGAAAGATAGAAGGAATGTACCTCAACACTAAAAAGCATAGGACATTTACTCGAACATTCTACTAGCATTCAAGCTGACAGTTGTTTCTGCAGTATGCATGAATGACAGCTCTCCCAAGTGTTTCCAGGAGATGAAATGAGGTCATTCAGAAGAAAGGATTGGCACCATTCCTGCAGCTTGGAAGTGTTTGTGAATATGACTTAACATTCATATAATTTCCCCAATAAGCCCAATCCTGGTCAGTGTATGTTACATTTCTAAACTGTATTGAATAAGTTGTTTTTCCTATGATATGTCTATTGGTGGATATAGGGAAGAAAATAATACAATAATATGGATTTTTTTTGCATGATTCTGGCCTCATGCATGCTAGGCAAGTTTTCTACCACTGAGCTACATACCCAGTCCTTTCTATTTCGAGATAGGGTCTCTCCAAGTTGCCCAGGCTGACCTCAAATTAACAATCTTCCTCTGTCTTCTGAGTAGCTGGTATTTCAGTAGGTGGGTGCCACTGACCCTGGGTTGTTTCTTTTTTTTTTTTTTTAGATTACTATTTAGATTGTCAATTTTGTCATCTGAAAATGTGATCAATTCACTTCTTCCCACCACATCAAGCTGTGATAGCTCTTGCTTCCTTGGTCACACTGACTTAAAGTTTCAGAATAGTGTTGGTAGAGCCAGCGGCAGGTACATTGACTTCAGTGAGTTTCATGAAGATTCTCCAAGTAATTTCTTGTCAGGGCAGATACTGGCTGATAATTAAGCAATTTATTTTTTAATGTTTAAGAAATATGTGCCTATTTACAATTTAAATTTTTTTAGTTGTAGGTGGACACAATACCTTTATTTTATTTATTTATTTTTATGTGGTGCTAAGGATTGAACCCAGTGCCTCACACATGTGAGGCAAGCGCTCTCCCACTAAGCCACAGCCCCATCCCTATTTACAGTTTTCTCCCAACTATTTTAATGAAGTATCTTTTCCATCTATTAAGATGACCTTATTATACCTAGGTACTGTTTCCACTTATTTATGATAACATAATAATTGAATTATTGTTATAAAATGTGTAATAGGGCGACAGCCAACGTCTTACTGGGGGGGTCCTTCTTCCTGCCGAGGAGGGTGTAAGCCACCTGGAAAATTAAAATCTAAAATAATTAGTGAAGAACAAAACACAAATAGACAGAAACGTGTTAACAAAAAGCAGAGCCCCTGATAGATCGAGTCCACATGAGGTTGGAACTAGACAAAGGAAACATGGCTCTGGTGGTTTATTTAAGGGGGTACATATAGGCAGGGATAGGTTTTAAGGGCAGAGTCTTGCTGACTGCAGGTCAATTGGCATCTTGGCAGGTCACGTCCATCTCAGGTGCTGTGTGGGACACGGCAGAGGAGGATAGAAATTTACACTGTCCCTGGGCAACTGACCAGAGAAAATGTCCACTGGTCATTCCCAGACCCCAGATATTTCTATCCACTAGGCTTCTATGTGTGGTGACCCACACACAACCCTTCATCGGCTCGTGACAAATGAGCATTGCCTTCTTGGGTTGCAAGCTACCTGTTCATCATATATAGTCTGCTTGACAAATTCATGACTATATTTTAGAGCTAATTGGTTCATGTTTTTCCCATTTGCACTAATTAATTAAATCAATGAGTGTTTATTCTTATGCTGCTATATTTTTGGCCTCAATGTTAAAATAGATTCACAAACTCCATTGGACAACTGTTTTCATATATTCTCAGATATTTTTTACAAACTGCAAATAGGTGAGATTTAAAAATTATTAATGTGGTATCTTTACTTTCATGAAAGATATATTTTGTTGGTATGTGTTTTCTTCCTTGATTACTCCTAGCATTATACTTTTAACTAAAAACTAACCATTATTTAAAATCTGATATTATCAACCATTATGGAAATTATAGATTCATGACTTTAAACATTTTTTATTAAAATTGTTAGTACTATTAGGGTATCAATTCAAGCTCATCTGAGATGACCAAGGCTGGCTGAGCAGGTGTCAGGGCTGTTGAATAGATGAAGTCAGCTGTGGATACAAATTTAGATTTGTGTCTGGGTGTTTCCAGATAGTGGTTGTAACATGGGAATTTGGTGGCATTAAGAAGCCCCAATTTGATCAACAGTAGAAGAGGAACCAAGCCAATGCTTCCTAGAGCACTGGGCCCAAGCCCCAGGCAGCCAAGTTCTGGAGATGGCTGTGAACTTCTCATTTCCCCGACTGATACCTCTCTCCTGGAGACGTTTACTTTATATGGAACCAGAAAACCACACAGGGATTTCAGTATTTCTCCTCCAGGGACTTTCTGACAAGCCAGAGATTCAGTCCATTCTTTCTAGACTGTTCCTGTCCTTGTACCTGGTGATTGTCTTTAGGAACCTGCTCATCATCCTGGCCGCCGTCTCAGACTCCCACCTGCACATGCCCAGGTACTTCTTCCTCTCCAAACTGTTCTCTTCTGACCTCTGCTTCACCTCCACCACTATCTCAAAGATGCTGTTGAACATCCAGACACGGAGCAAGGCCATTACCTATGTAGGCTGCATCACCCAGATGTGCCGTTTCACAGTGTTTGGACTGCTGGACAATTTTCTTCTTACTCTGATGGCCTGTGGTCGCTTCCGGGGTATCTGGCACCCCCTGCAACACAGCACCCTTGTAAGACCCAGGCTCTGTGCCCAGCTACTTCTCCTAGCTGGTTGTCAGTGTGCTGGTTTAAAATAGATTCACAACCTCCACTAGACAACAACTCTTCCTGGGAGCTGAAGTCTACTGTGGCTCTCTTTCTTCTCAGTCATGGAAATCCTGCACTATTTCTGTCAACTCCTGACATCCTCATGCTCACCTGCTCTGACACCTTCAGCAATAACTTCCTGTCATATAGTGTAATGCATGTGGGGGATCCCCCCCACTTTCTAAATCCTTTTCACTTACTTTCAAATTATGGCTTCTGTGTTGTGGATCTCATAAGCAGGAAGGAAGTATAAAGCATCTACGGCCCTTGTGATTCTCATCTCTTGTCCCCCTATTCTAAGACTCTGCCTGGGGGTCTACCTCAGCTCCACATGGACACACACCTCCTGGACGGGGTGACGGCCTCCACCCTGTACACCCTGGTCATGGTGTACAGGACAACACGGTGTTCACCCAGGGTGAACCCCTTCACCTACAGCCTGAGGGACAGGGACATGAAGAGGGTCCTGAGAGCACTTCTGTACAACTTGTTGTCCTGCAGATGGCAATACTGACCCTGTGCCTGGGCAAGTGTGACCAAGGACGATGAAACAGAGCACTTCATGCCATGGATTTTGCAGCTTTCCTGGCTGGTCTTCCATACAGATGCTTTGCTGTGGACATCTGTAAATATTTTTGAAGGTGGTCTTTAAGTCTTTTGCCTTTTTCTAACTTTTCTTCTTTTTAATTTGTAAAAGGATGTAATTTCTTTATTACATATGTTTATCTATCTTTTTATAAGAGGGCCCCCTTTCCATTTTATTTGCAGGACCTTTTGATGAGAAAATTTATACAATTTTGATGAAGTCCAATTTTTCCCTTTGTAAAATTATCTTTCTTTCTATGGATCAGTACTTTGGATCACAAGAACCATTTGAGCTCAGAAAGTAATAGAGATGGTTCCTTGACTTTCTTTTCACTGGAGGATGATGGGAATGTGATGGCATTGAGTAGAAATGTTTCATTGAATTTTGAATTTTTACCTTTTCCCAGGCCAGCACTATGTGGCCCAGGGCCAAGTAGCACCCAGTCAGATGCATGGTCAGCACGACCAACACAGATCCCCTACAGCATACTCAGCCATGATGTTCTGTGGGTTGGGTGTGTAAATCCATGTGTGCCTTATTGTTTTACTCAGCTATTTCACAGCTCTGACTAAAGGACCTGACCAGGACAATTGTAGAGGAGGAAAAGTTTACTTGAGGGCTCACGGTTTCAGAGGTCTTGGTCCATACAAGGCCAGCTCCATTCCTTGTCCCTGGAGATGAGGCTGAACATCATCAAGAAGCATGTGGCAGAAGGAAGGAACTTACATGGTGATCAGGAGGCAGAGCTCCACTCCTCAGATACAAATATATACCCAAAGCCATGCCCCCAAATCCCACCTCCTCCATCCACACCCCATCACTTCAGTTACCACTCAGTTAATCCCTATCAGGGGATTAAATCACTGATTGGGTTACAACCCAATCATTTCTTCTCTTACAACCCAATCATTTCTCCTCTGACCATTCTTTCACTGTCTCACAGGTGAGCTTTTGGGGGACACCTCACATCCAAACAATAACACCTATGATATTTGCAATTTATGATGGTTAATGGGAGGAACAGCTGTATATATGAGCCAGAAGAGAAATCACCAACCTTCCCTGACAAGGTGTATTTCTGCTCTTTCTGTGATCCTACATTTTACATATACATTATTGTTTTGCTGATAATATGCCAGACCCTACACACACACACACACACACACACACATGCACACACACACGTCTGGCTGCTCTGGTGCAACTGATCATGGAGCCCAGCCAAGCTGCCACTTCTGTTCAGACTGTCTTCGTGATACCCTGTGGCTACATCGGACATCCCACAACACCCCAACAGACTAGGGAAGCTTGGGATGTCCCATCACTGACCTTCTCAGATGTCTCTGTCTACAGCCTCTCTGGATGACTCCTCCCTTCTGCAGCTGCTTCACATCTCCCCACTCCAATCCATGAGAAATGCCTTCCCTACCCGTGAGCAGAAAATCTGGGTTGAGCCAGCTGGACACTGTGCATATGCATGAGCCTGACCATTTTATCTATAAAACTGACCTTTCTCTAGCATTTTGGGGTCAGTCCATGTATTCCTTCCCCTTATGCTGCAGCATGGGTTCTAATAGAGCTTCTTTCAGATGGTTTTGTTTTTCCTAATAATTATATCTGTCTGAAGTAGAGTAAGAAAAACAGGTTGCTCTAAGATCAAGTAACACTAAAGCTTGCTGGCACTCCAGGTAGCCAGCATCTGGAGCTAGTAACACTGAGAGCAGCGAGTAGTAGCCAGTGAGTGATGTAGAGCTTCGCAGAACTGCCAGGAGCTGCTACATTTGTCCATTAGGAAGCAGTGAGGGGAGTTGCTAATACTAGTACCTGAGAGCTGCAGGTAGTCAAACCTCAGAGCTGCTAATACTAAGGGAGCTCTACTTTGCATATCTGTGATCTCTGTGCAAATTGAGCAAAAGAATTCTCAACTGATTGGTAACACAAATAATTAGTATGATTATGATTTTATGGGTTTTTATATCAATCATTGGAGAACAGAAGACACTTACCATGATTGGCTTTAAAAATATAAGACTCAAGCTTTAAATTTTTTATAAATTATGATTTTTAATTGTACAAATTTAAATGATAGTGTGTAATTTCGTACATATATGTAATACATACCCATCAATTCAGAGCATTTAACATTTAATCTCCTTCAACATTTTTAATTTTTTGATTAAAATATTAAAGATGAGCATATTTATTAGGTATAATGATATTTCAATACATGCATTTAATATGTACTGATCAATTCAGGGTAGTTAACATGCATTTGGGCCTCCAAGCTGCTCTATTCTAGTTGTTCATAAAATATATGATAGGTTATCTAGGACCATAGACACCAGACTGTGCTGTGGGAAACTTGAACTTATTTCTTTCTATTTTGGTACTGATTATCCACCTCCTTTACCCGTCTGCCAGTCAGTGTTTAATTCCTATTTGCATGCCACCCAGGGATGCAGACTTGAACAAGCTTGTAACTGCAGTGTCCATCTGGATAGTAGTTAACAATTAAATATTTTTTCAACACAATAAAATGGTGGTTTGTTCATGTTTGCTTTCATAACAAATAGTGCCTCAAATTCCCATGCTTTCATATGAAGAAAGATGCGTCCCAGTGACATTGCATGCAGGCTTTGAGGAACATTGCTCTGTCCTGTACCCTGTGCTCCATAGGTGGCATCAATTTGAGAGTGTGGCCACAGAAACAGAGCTTATGTGAGAGGTGCCCATTCTCCTAACAAGGGAAGAAAGGAGAAGCAGTAGAATCTCATAAGCCTCTTGCAACTTCTTCTGAATCAGAAGCACATCATCTTGGCACATGTCCTATCAAATAAAGAGGGTCATTTGTTTTATTAGTCAGCGTTGTCCAAAGAAAAAGAACAAACAGAAGGTAAATAGAGAGATTCATGGGATGATAGAGATACAGATAGAAATAGAAGATTGACTCACACAATCACAAAGGCTGAGTATTTCCATAATGACTCTCTATAATCGGGGGCAAGTAAACCAACCTTGTTGCTCTATCCAAGAAGGTGAAAGCTGCAGAGCCATGGAGGTCAAGGGTGCAGCCCCTGGTCCAAATAAAGGCTAACAAGACCCCCAAGGGCTGATGGTGCAGGTCCCATAGTCCAAAGACTGAAAATTAGAGTCTGACATCTGGGGGTAGCAGCAGGAGAGACCGTGCCCTGCTCCAGAAGGAAAACCCAGCTAGAGTTTCCCCTTGTTCTCCCTTCCTGTCACATCCACCCCCTTGTGGATGGATTCCCTCACTACCCACATTCAGGATGGGTGGTCCTCACCCACTCACTGACCCCCACACAGCTCTTCTCTGGAAACACCCTCCCAGACACACTCAATTCTTGAGAAATCCCTCCATGTAATAAATTTCATATCCCAAATGGATCTTCATGTTGTCCAAATGAAAAGGCACAAAGAAGGGACACACGATCCTAACATGTGGAGCACTATCTAGACCCAGGTAGTGGGTGAGGTTGTGCAGTCTTCCTGTAGACAACACAAGAGTGACAACCAACTGCGAAATGGAAAATTGGTGAGGCATTTCACATTCCTTCAAGCATCAAATGTTTACTAATTGTATGTCTTGGATTTGCAACAAGGAGGATGAGAAGAGAGGGAGAAATTACTTAGTGCATCAAGAACCATCAGCTGCATTGATTGGCTAAGAGTGTAAAATAGTAGAAAAGAATCTAAAAATCCTTACTGTGCCTACTTGGAGCCACCATGAGTGAGTCAGAGATGGCGCCTGTGAATCCAACACAGCATAAAGTGGTAGACTCAGACCTCGCTTGAGCAGCCTGCCTGGGTCCTGGGATGTTCTCCCTTGCACCACCCCTCTCTGTCTCCCAGGAGCATCTCCATGCTAGACTCACATCCTGTGCCAGGACACTTGTGACATCACAATGAACTGAGCCAATGAGGAACAAGAGGTGATGGTCACAATGCATGCTATCTGTGGGGCACCTGCCCTGGGCAGGTCATTTCCTGTGAGCTTCAAATTATGAACCAGTTCACACCAAAACTAAATGAAAAAAGGAGAATCTACCAAGTTTATATATAAGGAGACAAGGTCAGTAAATTTGATTTCCTGTTGTGAAGGGAATATTGAGGAAACAAGTGTCAATGTTTTTAAGCAGAAACTGAGCTGGTAAACCCAGATTTGATCTCCTAAAATCAGAACTGAGATTGTGGAGGTAATTCTCAGTAGAGAAGTCCTCAAAATGCCTAAACCTGACTCTTATTCCACATCATACCCTCCATGCTCCAAGCATAATGTATAGACCAGGACAGGAAGCATCAACATTGAGGGCTATCAACAAATGCAGAGTCTCTGGGTGACCCTAGACCTGCCAAATCACAAATCACAGTCTGAATTTGAACAAGACTCTAGAGAAATTCACATTCACATTGAAGCTGGAGAAGTTCTGGTCTGCTGTCCTCAACTTCTCCCCTGTGGAATTTGTGCTAGATAATAACTTTTGGTGTGGTGTCCTGTCTCTTATAGGATGTCAAGTAGCATTCCTGGCTTCAGCCTGCTAGGTTCGGTATCAACTCCCAAGCTGTTACAATCCAAAGTTTCTCCATACATTGGCAAGAGTCTCCTGAAGCCATAAACAATATGCTACTGAATGAACAATGGGTTACAGAACACATCAAGGAGATTAAAAAAATTCTTAGAGGTAAATTAGAACATAGACACAACATATCAAAATCTCTGGGACACTATGAAAGCAGTACTAAGAGGAAAATTCATTGCATGCAGTTCATTCCTTAAAAGAAGAAAAAGTCAACAAATAAATGACGTCACACTACATCTCAAAGCTCTAGAAAAAGAAGAAAAAATCAACAGCAAAAGCAGTAGAAGGCAAGAAATAATTAAAATTAGAGCTGAAATTAATGAAATCAGAACAAAAGACATAACTGAAAAAAATTGACCAAACAAAAAATTGGTTCGTTGAAAAAATAAATAAAATTGACAGACCCTTAGCTATGCTAATGAAGAGGAGAGAGAGAACTCAAATTATCAGCATACGTGATGAGAAATGTAATATCAAAACAGACACTACAGAAATACAGAGGATAATTAGAAATTATTTTGAAAACTTATACTCCAATAAATTAGAAGACATTGAAGGCATTGACAAATTTCTTAAGTCATACGATTTGCCCAGATTGAATCAGGAAGATATACACAATATAAACAGACCAATATCAAGTGATGAAATAGAAGACGCCATCAGAAGCCTACCAACCAAGAAAAGCCTAGGACCAGACGGTTACACAGCCGAGTTCTACAAAACCATTAAAGAAGGGCTGGGGATGTGGCTCAAGCGGTAGCGCACTCGCCTGGCATGCGTGCGGCCTGGGTTCAATCCTCAGCACCACATACAAAGATGCTGTGTCTGCCGAAAACTAAAAAATAAATACTAAAAATTCTCCTTCTCTCTCTCTCTCTCTCCAAAAAAAAAAAAAAAAAAAAACCACCATTAAAGAACAACTAATAATCACTCTTTATGGAGCTCACTGACCTGGAGCAAAACTGAGAATGTTTTGATGGAGTTCTCACCAAAGCTCAACTCAGGGCATATGGATTAGCATTTTGAGCCACATTTACAAAGGTTAAATGAATCCCTGAGTTATGCGTTATAATGGACACCTGTTGAAAACTAAATGAAACTATAATAGATTCTACCTTCAGTCTATGGTGCCATAAAACATACAAATGTACCTATTAGACCTACCAAGTGTTTCATAAAGGAAAGAGGAAATGACAATGTTTAATTTGTGATCCAAGATTGAACCTCCTTAGTGCTTCATAGAAATGAAGCTAAGAGTTGTAGAAACTTCTCATGGTTTTATAATAAGTAAACACAAATCTCTCAATGAAAGAAAAAATAAATTTTCTGAAGACATCAGAAAATCAGGAGCTGTGTTCCCTCATAAGCCAGGGTTTTGGAGTCCCAAATAATCTAGCAAAATCAGGTATCCTGGACTTTGGGGTAAATTGTTAACTAAGGATTGGGTGAAAGTGCTGTGGAGGTTAGACTTCTGGGGGGCAGGAGGCTTCATGGAGAAGGAGCAATAATGACTGGATCCCCCTGATTTCTAACCTTTTCTCTTGGGAACAGAGAAAAAGCAGGACAATTATATTTTCTGCTCTGACCAATGTCCCAGAGGGTCATCAGGTGCACAGGGGTTGCAGAAAAAAGAGGAAATGTACCTAATGAGCAGAGAGAGGGAGGTATAAATAGATCCTCTGATGCTTTCCCTCTGCACATTTATAGTCTGGACAGGACATGATGGTTTCTTGTAGAGTCCTAGGGGTGGTTAGGGGACCGGTTCTTCACTCCTTCCTGTTTTCTTGTCTGGGATAGAGCTGTGGTCTTCATCATCAACCAACCTGGGGGAATCCAGACTGCCATACAGAGACCTTCTTCTCAGACACCCCATCCAGGTGAGTCTGAGATCCCAGCAGGTACTAGGAAAGGTTCAGTAAGAATAGAAGGTGATAAAATTGACCTGAGGTACCTGAGAACCAAGCCAGCCCGGCCTCAAGCTGAGACCACTGTCTTGGTTTGCTTTCCTAACTGACTCATTTCAACCTCATTAGCATTTTATAAAGAGGTGTCTTTTAGACTTTTGAATGCATAAATCCTCATTGACAATTATGAGATGGGAATAGAATTCTATATAGATGAGAAATGGTATAAGGCATTTCTCATAAAGTATAGTCTATCTATAGAGTTTTGCAGTTTGGGAATGGGAAAATTGATTATTAAGGTGTGGACATCTGTGCCGTGAAGTGAGAATGATTTTTCTTAAATTTTTAACATGAAATATACCTGAGCCTGGCCCTGTACTCATCACCGGACCTGATAACAGATCACTTACTAAATCTACCATGAAACAGTTCCTGAGAAGTAGTTTTACAAGGCCTTCTTTCGTGCTTGGTGTTCACATGGGTAAGACACAGTTTCATATAATAAGCAGAAGGAAAGTCAAGTGGCCTGACATGGCAATGCCTTTGTCACTGCGGAGGTAGGACATATTCTGTTAGCCTTTTCCTTTCCCTTTACAATTCCAAAATCCTTGTGGGGACTGAATACTTTCATCTTTTGGTTTCCTTCTTTCAAAGTGGAAAAATGGAGACTGCACTAGTTTTGCTGTTTGCCATGGAGGTCTTTTACATGGGTCTTCCACGTGGTGAGGGGGTAAGTGGAAGTTCCTAGATCTCATGAGGGGGAGCCCATCAGTCATACTTCAGGCCAATCCCCTCAGTCACTTTTTAAATTAGAAAGATTTTCTGCATGGTCTGTTGTAAGGGATTTTTTAAAAATTCCTTTTGCCATTCTATTTCACATAGATTTCACCTCACTGGTACCTTTTTTTGCCTATTGATATTTTACAACTATCTTTCCATTTCCACCTGCTTGTGGGGCTTATTCTTTTGCATTTAACTACAGGTGACCCACATCTTTCTAACAAGCAGATGTGTTTACACATAGGAGTTTCACTATGTTTATGGAGACTGCCTATCTGTACAATTGATATCAATAATCAGCATCCTAGGTTTCCCGTGGAGAATGAATGAGATAATGCATGTAATGTGTTAGGTCTAGCTCACCTGCATGGTGAGACTCCTATAAAATCATTTACTGGAATACTTGAATCATGCTCACTACTCAATTTCATTATCCTATCCATTGGGTCCAGTGTCAGAAGCACATTTGAGTCCAACATATGCCTGCCTTTGTGAAAACACAAAAATAGCAAAGCAGGTAAGATCTCTGCTTCACTGGTTCTTATGTTACAATGGCAAAGGTAGACAATGATGACATCACCCATCGATTTGATCACTATCTCCAGGGTGAATCCCAGGAGCAGAGGCCAGGTCTTCAGGAGAGGTGCACTATGCACAGATACTGATAGACAGTGAGCAGCCCTGGAACCAGTTTCTGAGCTCCTACATTCCACAATGGGAATGACCCTTTAACGTGCGGGTGTCATCATTTTGCTAGTATTTTATTGTGGATGTTTTCCACTACTGTTCATCAAGTCACACTGGCCTGTAATTTTATTTTTTGGTTGTGTTCTTGTCTGGCCAAATTGTGACCCTTATGATATTCACCCTTGAAACATAAGTAACAGAGAAATAAGGAGGAATCCACTTTGATCCACAGGATACTTTTGAAATAAAAATACTGCATGATTACACATAGAGCAATATCTAAAGCTGTCAAGCTCATAGATACCTAGAGTAGAATGGCAGTGTCAGCAATGGTTAAGGGGAGATATGGGCTGTGTATTCAGGTTTATAAAGTCACAGTTATGTAAGATGACTAACTTCTAGATACCTGCTGTACAATTCAGTACCTAGCACTAACATTATGATATTGTGCATGTGAAATTTTGCTATTAGAATATATACCTTGTGTTAAGAAGAAAAAAAAACACAAATAAAATTAAAAATAAGAGGAGCAAGAAGAGTCTGAGAGCTGATGAATATGTCTAGCACATTAAATGTGGTGATGGGATTGCCAGGGTTTACAAATATCTGAATTCATCTGATTGCACTGATTGCATATGTGCTGTTCATCATCTATCAACTATACACCTACCTAAAGCCGATATTTTTGACAACATGGGAACTAAGGACCCTCTGCATCCTGAGAAGCTTAGCATCTCCATAGCAGCCAGGAAGCTGTTCCTTCCTCAGCATTCACAGACGAGGCCTCTCCTCCACCCCATGGTTCATGCTGGCTGCCACCATGGCTTCCCTTGGAACGTGGATGTGTGCAGCCAGCTCTTCCCCTGGACCCCTGCCCATCTTGCTCCTCCTACCAGGCCCAGGCCTCTACAGACCACCTCAGGGCACCCTCCTCTCCTGGAGGTCTCTGCTTAAACATGACCTTTACCTCTCTTACCTGGACCTCCATAGGAATAGCACCTCCACCTCCCTCACTTATTACCTGTATGTTTTATTCATAGCAATTGTACCATGTGAACACTCTGGGTCATTTTTGTATACACACACACACACACATAAATGTATTTATGGATTGCCACATGATGTTTTAATATGTAAATACATTTATAATGTTCAAGTCTATCTTCTCAAGCATGTGTAATTCATTTATGGTGAAAACATTTAAAATATTAGTCTAGATCTAGTTTTCAAATTGGCTTGTGTGATTCTGTTCTGATTATAGGTATTTTGCTCTTTCAGGACTCTGTGTTCATTGCCTGGACAGTGCCAGGAACATGTTAGGAACTCAATTTGCACTCCTCAAGAGCATGAAAAATTAATCATTAAAACTGTGGCATAGACAACATATTGAGGAAAAGATATAGAGGGACTCCAATTCCTAATCACCAGTTGACACCAGGAACATCTAAAAGGGGAGCTGATACAAATATTAGTCATGTTTGTTTTCTCTTTACAGCACATGAAACCACAATATGACAGGCAAATTTCAGAAAATGACACACAAATTACAAAGTTTCTTCTTCTGGGATTTTCAGAGGACCCAGAACTGCAGCCCCTCATCTTTGGCCTTTACCTGTCCATGTACCTGGTCACTGTGCTGAGGAACCTGCTCATCATCCTGGCTGTCATCTCAGACTCCCACCTGCACACGCCCATGTACTTCTTCCACTCCAACCTGTCCTTTGTGGACATCTGCTTAACCTCCATCACCATCCCAAATATGTTGGTGAACATCCAGGCACAGAGCAAGGACATTATCTACGAAGGCTACATCACACAGATTTATTTTTTTTTACATTATTTGTAGTGATGGACAACTTCCTTCTGACTGTGATAGCCAATGACTGGTATGTGGCCATCTGTCACCCCCTGCACTACATGGTCATCATGAACCCCAGGCTCTGTGGATTGATGGTGCTGGCATCCTGGATCATGAGTGACATGAATTCCTTATTACAAAGTTTAATGGTGTTGCGACTGTCCTTCTGCACAGATTTGGAAATCCCCCACTTTTTCTGTGAGCTTAATCAGGTGGTCCACCTTGCCTGCTCTGACACCATTCTTAATGACCTGGTGATATACATCACAGCTCTGCTGCTGGTTTTTGGCCCCCTCATTGGCATGCTTTACTCATACTCCAAGATCGTGTCTGTTGGGAGTCGCTCGAGCTCCAAAGACTAACTTCCCCATCACCCAAGAAGAGTTGTCCAATTGTGAGCCCTGCTGGCTCACATGTTCCTTACCCACCAATTAGAGCCCTGATGGCTCACATGATCCTTATCCACCAATCAGAGCCCTGCTGGCTCATCTGATCCTACTCACCAATCAGACTAGCCCTGCTGGCTCACCTGATCCTTACCCTCCAATCAAAAAGCACCCCAGGCCAACTGTCAAACCACCCCTGGCTCTATAAATATGCAGAGCTGTTCCTCAATAAATGGGCATTTGCTCTGATGACAAGCCTTGTTCGTTCTTTCAGTGTCCTCCATTCGTGCAATGTCTTCAGCTCAGGGCAAGTACAGAGCATTCTCCACCTGTGCGTCTCACCTCTCTGTGGTCTCCTTATTTTATGGCACAAGCCTAGGTGTGTACCTCAGCACTGCTGTGACCCCAAACTCACACTCTATTGCAGCAGCCTCGGTGATGTACACTGTGGTCACCCCTATGCTGAACCCCTTCATCTATAGTCTGAAGAATAAGGACATCAAGAATGCTCTGAAATAACTTTTTGGAAGGAAGCCAAAAAAGCCCTCATTATCCTGAGCCTTAAAAGTGTTCTGGATCTATCTCTAGCAATTAGAGAATGCAAATTAAAACTACACTTAGATTTCATCTCACTCCAGTTAGAATGGCAATTATCACAATTAACAATAAATGTTTTGTGAGGATGTAGAGGAAAAGGTTCACTCATAAATGCTGGTGGGACTGCAAATGGGTACACTCACTCTGGAAAGCAATATGGAGATTCCTTAGTGAACTTGGAATGGAACCACCATTTGACCCAGTTATCCCACTCCTCAGCATATACCCAAATGACTTAAAATCAGCATATTACAGCTAAATTCACAATAGGCAAGCTATGGAACCAAGCTCTGGAACCAACCTAGGTGCCCTTCAATGATGAATGGCAGGAGTTATTGGTAGAGGAAGCCTCTCTCCTCATTGTAGACAGGAAGTAGAGAGAGAGGATGATAGTTGACAAGGGCACAATACATAATCCCCAAGGACACACCCCCAGAGATGCACTTATTCCAGCTCTGCCCCACCTGCCTACCATTGCCACCCAGTAGAGCAATTCTTTAAAATTAGAAGATGGGAGAAGCAGATGTTGAACAAAAATACAAAGTTTCAGTCAGACTGGAGGAATAAGTTTTAGTGACCTACTGCTCTGCAGGGTGACTGCAGTTTACAAAAAAATATTGTATATGTTAAAATTCCTGAAATAGGCTTGTAACGTGGGGTGAGTTTTGTGCCCATCAATAGATGAATGCATAAAGAGAATATGGCGTATCCACACAACGGAGTGTTTTGAGACATAAAGAAGGAAATCCTGCCATTTGCAGCAGAATGAATAGAACTGGAGAAAAGTCAGAAACAGAAAGACAGGTTCTTGGGAGTCCCCCGTTCCAAAGACTAACTTCCCCATCCCCCGAAAAGAGCCATCCAATGGTGAGCCCTGCTGGCTCACATGATCCTTACCCCCAATCAGACTAGCCCTGCTGGCTCACATGATCCTTACCCACCAATCAGACTAGCCCTGCTGGCTCACATGATCCTTACCCACCAATCAGAAAGCACCCCATGCTAACTGTCAAAACCTTTAACCATTAAACTGTCATAACTGTCAAAACACCCCTGGCTCTATTAATATGCAGAGCTCTTCTTCAATAACCGGGCATTTTCTCCAATGACAGGCCTTGTTTGGTCTTTCACAGGTAATGCATCTGCGCTTTCATAGATAGAAACAAGAAAAACGAAGATGACTGGCAAGTAGAAGAGGGATTGCTAGGCACCTGGGAAGGGTGGGAGCAGGTAGAGGAATGGATGGACATGATCAGTGCACAATGTTTGCATGGGTGGAAATATCACAGTGAATCCCATTAATTTAGACAATTAGTATGTGTGTATGATAATAATAAAATAGATGTTTCATGTTCTCATCACATAAAATAATGCATTGGTGAAGAAATGAAATTGATAATTAACTACATTGAGATTTTGTATCATGTATACATGCATCAAAACTTCACATTGTGCCCCACAAATACACATAATTGTTTCAATTAAAAATTAATAAAAAATTTAAAAGAATGATAGTAAACAAAATTTGACAGAACATTAACATGAACTGAAGCAAGATATGTGTGAAGGCATGAACATTGAAAAATTTGGTTTTATCAAATATCTCATCTAGTTCTGTCCTGTTTCCTTCATTACCTCACATTCAACAGCACCCTAGAGAGTCTGTCCAAGTAAGTACAAAGTCTAATTATTTAACTGACTGAAAAATATTTTATGATATGGCTTAACATTTACACGTCTGATGGTCTATGATATCATTCTTCATTAAACCACTATAATATAATCAATCTACAATGATTTTTACAAAGGTATTTGGGGGTTGGTTATTTAAAACTGTGGTTCTGGACTTGGTTTATTTTGGTACTCTGGGGGACACTGGGAAATGGCTGGAGATGGCCTTGACTGAGACACCAGGAGGGGTGACTTGCTAACATCCCACCAGGCAGAGGACAGCACAGCAATGAAGCCTGGGAAGTCAATGGTCCCTTGACTCAGAAAGCTGGATTGGGATCACCTGCACTTTTGGAATTGAAATCTGCATTTAGATATTTTTCCAGGTACCATAATTCTTCCCATTTCCAGAAAAATTAGAGCATCCCTTTTCCCACCTGTTTAAAACTTCCAACCCCATCAATTTGATAGCTCTTTATGTTTTTCCCATGTAAATGGGTGTGCTTGAGATTTACAGTGGTTTCCTTCCAGCATTACTGGTTTTCTGTAAATATATGTCCAATCACCATTTCAGTCTATTTATATTCTAGTCTATTATTTACAGTAAACATTCCAAATAAGCATTGCAGATTATTATTTCTTAATTGATTTTCAGGTATTTTGGCCATAAAAACTTTAAAATTTTATTCAGATAAATGTGTCTGTCTTCATACTTCTAAGTTTCTTGCTTTACTTAAGATAAATCTCCTACCCATAGATTTTGTATATATATTCTTCCTGGATGTTCATCTGAAATGTATTGGTTACATTTACACCAAGTTCTTTAATTCCTCTGATTTTTTGCTAAGATATGGAGCTAGGGGACCATCTTAATTTTCCTCCAGATACACAGTGTTATGTTTAGATAACCCCAAAGTTCATTTGTGGAACAATGAAAGAAAGTATAGAGGTGAAATGATTGGTGTTTTGAGATCCTCAATCCAATCAGTGAATTAATCCCCTGATGGAGATTAACTGAGTGGTGACTGTAGGCAGGTGGGGTATGGCTGCAGGAGGTGGGACCCTGGGGGCTTGCCTTTAGGGTTCATATTTTGTCCTTGTTGAGTGGAGCACTCTCTGCTTCCTGATCCTC
The DNA here is from genome assembly GCF_001458135.2 of Marmota marmota marmota. Taxonomy (NCBI): domain Eukaryota; kingdom Metazoa; phylum Chordata; class Mammalia; order Rodentia; family Sciuridae; genus Marmota; species Marmota marmota. Next base: position 3,883,790 of record NW_026000241.1, on the reverse strand, counting down.
ATGTCCTAGCCTGCTTTCCTCCACCATACTCTTTTGCCACAACATTCTGCCTCACAACAAGTCCCAAATATTGGAGCTAGTCATCTTTGGGGTGAAACCTATGAAACCGTGAGTCACCAAATAAACATTTTCTCCTTAAAATTTTTCTCCTACATTCCTTTGGTCATTGAAAAAAACTGAATAAAACATAGCCACTTACACCAGCTTTTATTTACTTTTTCAGGCTCTTCCAACTATATTCAAATATAATCTTGTCATTTACTAAATTTGCATATATGCTGAAACATAATCCCTGATTTGCTCAACAAATAATTCTAGTAATATATTATTCTAGAATATTATATAGGTATATGAATGTGTATGAATATATATACACACACACACACACACACAGATACACATACTTAAGGATGTACCAATGTAATTAAATTATTGCTATTTTATATTTTTCACTTTGTTTAATACTTCTTTCATTTTGTTTGTTACAGTTGTTTTGACACTAATGTATTCAACCTGGCTCTATCGCCTTGAAATTATTTTTATTTTAAAACTTCTTCCTTTAAAATGAACCCTATTATGATGTGTAACTATAATATACTATCAAAAACATTAAAAAACTTCTCCCATTCTATAAACTTTTCTAAATAATGCACATGTATCCACATATAATAAACATAAAGGCGAAAACATAAAGGATAAAATAGAAGATGAATGTCCCTGCTCATTTGTCCCTTGCATTACAATGGCACAGAGTATAGCTAAGTAAATGTATGTGCCATTGTGTCCTCAGAGATATACCATATGGAGAGTGTCATGTGTGTGAAAGGTTGTACTCATCACAGGAGCACAATTTTGTAGAGTAGGGGGGGCCTTCAAATGTTGGACTAAGTCCAGAACAGGACCAGGGTGAGCCCATCTGGTGCGTCAGAGAGCTGAACAGTGGTTGCCAGAGGCTGGGAAGACATGGTGTAGAGAGAGGAGGGCCCATGGGTACAGCCTGGAGCAGTAACTTCCCATGTCGTGGTAACTGTGGTGGACAATACTTGTGGGTTTCAAAGCAGCTGGTGGAGAGGCTTTGTGAATGTCCCCACATGAAGAAACCATGAAGGTTCAAGGTGCTGTATACACACATGACTCTGACCTGATGGTTACACAGTGTGGATGTATATTGACATGTCACATTGTACCCCAAATATCAACAAACATGATGCATCAGTGGTAAATTTTAGAACTATTAAAAAGAAAGTCTAAGACCCAAGAAAAGAGCTGCCTGAGGAAAATGAGACAGAGGCCCTCCTCACCTGCCATCCAGTCCTGTGAAGACCAGTGGGGAAATCAATGGGGGTGAGCACATGAAAGGCCATTCTGTCTCACAAAACAGGACAAAGAGCATTTGTGGTTCTTGGTGTGTTTCCTTTGGTGAGTTGTTGATTTACTCTCTAGGTAACAGTTTCTTCTATTTAGACATTTGATATATGTGCTTTTCAACACTCTGATGCTATCCTTACTCTGTTCTCTTGGCTAATGTGGTTTTGATCTCTTGTTTTGGGGGGGCATCAAGAGGAAAGAATGGGACTTGGAATGCCACCAGAAAAATGGAAACTGTTTCTTCCTTACAGTCTCCTGGGGACCTCCTGAGTTTATTAGCTCTGTCTCTTCCAGGTCCACTTACCACCCCCCTCTGTTCATTCAGCATATTTTTTTATTGTTTCTTTTAACACAGGGCAGATAAACACCACAGAAAAAGGGAACCAAAATGTAACCTGTGATGAAAAATTGACAGCCTGAGTCTCTGATGACCAATTCTACATTCTTTCAGGCAAGTTAATTTGATATCAGTAGCTCAAATCCATTTCTTTCTTATGGTGTGGCTGGGAGTGAGAAGAGCTTTGTGTTATTACATCATGCTGCGTGTACAGGGCTGTGTGTGTTGGGTGGGTGTGTGTACCTTTAGCGTTGAGAGCAGGTTTCAGAGTAGGTGTACCTGGGCACAGTATACAGACTCTCCCCGGATTTGATGGTTCTACCTGTTATTCCTCGACTTTAAAATGGTATAAAGCAATGTGCATTCTGAAGAAAATGTACATTGAATTTCAAACTTAGGTTCTTTTCCAGGCTGGTGTTAGGCTGTATGATACCCTCATGATGCTGAGAACAGACAGCATGTGCCCTGCCAATTCTACATTGCAAGGGCTTGCAAGGGCTCAGAACTGCACTGAGGCTACAGTTACTGTGTTGCCCAGCTGGGATGTTCATGAGGTTAAGGCAGTCAAGGCTTTTTCAATTTACAGTATTTTCCACTTGTTCTAGGTTTATTAGGCCATAATATAAATTATGGAATAAAAAATCATGGAATATCTTTTGTATTCCTAATGGAGATTCATCATCCAGAGCCCAGAACATCTTCTGTCATCTAAAGTGTTATACAATTTAAGTTTTTTCTTAAATATTTCTACATCATAAGATTTTAGGTTATACTGCATGTTATTCAAATGTCACCAGAAACTAAAATTCTAAACACTGAATGACTCAGAAAACTCTAGAAAGTCAAAAACTTCTAATGTACAAGATTTTTATAAACAGAATCTGAAAAGCATGACATTATTTTTCATTTTTATTTCAATCATAGTCTTCACTGGATTCAAAACCAAACTAAAATATACCCCTCAAACCAAAGGAAGGCTGAAAAAATGGCACTTGAAAAACAGAAAGAGAATGTCACCTCCTGCAGAGAAATAAAGGTGTTGAAACAAACAAAAAAAGATTTTAGGGATGCATGTCTTTTTTCTGCATTGCTTGCACATTGTCTACACAGCCCCAGGAACTGGGTTTATACTGAATTTGATTCTGTAAAGGCATAAAGAAATTTGTTATTGTAGAATACATGATCTCTTGGGAAAAGCTGAGAATGGGAAATCATAAATATTGGGGTGTTTCATAAAGGGAAAAAGATTCACATAGGAAACACAAAAATAGTTTCTTGCCTGTAACATAAATGAGATCATTTCTGAAAAGTTAGTCATGCATGTCTGATTATTGTTGTTGTTGTCTCTCCCTCTCTATGTGTTTCTCTCTCTCTCTCTCTCCCCCCCCCCAGTCAGATGGACCACGTGGAACAAGGGAATAGTACACACATTTCAGAATTCCATCTTCTGGGATTTTCAGAGCAACCTGGATGGCAACCCTTCCCCTTTGGGCTTTCCCTCTCCATGTAGCTGATAACTGTGTGTGGAAACCTGCTTATTATCTTGGTCATCACCTCAGTCTCCCAACTGCACACACCCATATACTTCTTCCTCAGCAACCTGTCTTTTTCTGACATCTGTATCACCTTCACCACTGTCCCAAAGATGCTGGTGAACATGCAGACACAGAGCAAGGTCATAAGTTTTGAAGGCTGCATCATGCAGATGCACTTTTTCATAGTCTTTGCCAGTTTGGAAAACTTCCACCTGGCCGTGATGGCCTATGACCACTTTGTGGCCCATCTGTCACCCCCTGCACTACACAGTCATCATGAACCCCCAGCTCTGCATGTTGTTGGTTGTGGTGTCCTGGATCCTGAGTGTCCTGCATGCCCTGTTACAAAGCTTAATGGTGTTGCAGCTGTCCTTCTGCACAGACTTGGAAATCCCCCACTTTTTCTGTGAACTTAATCAGGTGGTCCAACTTGCCTGTTCTGATACTTTCCCTAATGACATGGTGATGTACTTTACATCTGACTGCTGGGCAATGGCCAGCTCCCTGGCATCCTTTACTCTTATTCTAAGATAGTTTCCTCCATAAGTTCAATCTCTTCAACTCAGGGCAAGTACAAAACCCTCTCCACCTGTGTGTCTCACCTCTCTGTGGTCTCTTTATTTTATTTAATGAGCTTCAGTGTGTACTTTAATTCTGCTGTGACCATAATTCACACTCAAGTGCAATAGCCTCGGTGATGTACAGCGTGGTCACCCCCATGCTGAACCCCTACATCTATAGTCTGAGGAATAAGGACATCAAGAGCACTCCAAGAAGATACCCCTGAGGAAAACGGTAATGGTGGTTTTCCAGAACTCTCCCTGCTTGCAGGACTGTCCTCCTCTGAGATAGTGACTCAGAGGTCAGATCATGGAAGTACAACTTGTTGCTCCCAGATTTTTCTTTGAGTGTCAAGTTTCTTTAACTTTCATGACTTTATATAATTTAAACAACTCCTTTTATTAAAGTTTCTGCTGTTTCCAATATTCAATGGTATTTTTTCATGTTGTCATTTTTGCTACTTTCTCAAAGTTTTTACCACTTTTTGAAAATATTTTGAGTTTCCCACTGTCCAATGTGATTATTATTTGCACTAATGTGGTATGAACTACATTAGGCAGCTGAGGTCGTTTGTATAACTTTATAGCAGGAGACAATCTGAAAGTAAATTTTTTGACACCTGTATTCCTGATTCCTTGCTCATCTCTCCTTAACCACTCTCTCTGGTAACACAGACCTTAAAATACGAGTATGTTTCCCAGCTGTCACGGGTATTTGTTTTCCCCATGATGGTCTTGTTTCTCTCCAGCATGGTCCTCAGTGCATCCTGTTTACCCTGCATAGTGTAGTAAGGCCAAAATTATGAATCTAATACATGTTAGAACTATAATGGACAGAGTCCAATTTTAATGTGTTGGTTGACTTAGAGTCAGATATGACCAAGAATCCTGTGGATTAAAATGTTCAACCATACTTGAATTACTCTTGAAGATTTCTTTTTGGTGATGTACATGCTTCTGGAGCAAATAGGCCTGGTGTATGAGAACCAGCCCCAACCTACTGGGGGGGGGGCTTAAGAAAATAAGGCAGATGGACCCAGAGAGCAGAGTACAGTTTATTGGGTCTTACTGACAGAAGCCTGGTCCTGGACCATCAGCTCAGGGCAAATACAAAGCCCTCTCCTCCTGTGCATCTCACCTCTCTGTGGTCTCCTTATTTTATTTCATGAGCTTTGGTGTGTACCTTAATTCTTCTGTGGATACCTGCAGTTTGGGTCAGAAGGAAGAGCATATATATGTGGGTTAGGACAATTGACTTCATCTGAGCCAGAATGTACCTGGTTTACCTTAAGCTTATATCAAGTCAGGGCCATCCCTAGAGCCAGGTCCAGGTGTACAGCTGCACACACCAGGATGATGGCTTGGTCTGCTAGAATTTTCTGGAAACTCTGCAGGAAACACCACCATGGGTTACTTTGGGGTAATTGTGGTGGCTAAGACTCCAGATGGCTGCAGCTGTGCCATGCTGGGTCCATGCACACATCTAGTCACCAAAGTATGGACACTTGTTGTCCACACCATGGGGTTCCACTTGGCAGAAAGACCTGGTGAATTTTCTATATTATTTCATCTAATGTTTCTGCTTAAAACTCTCCAGTACTGCAAACTAATATGATTCCCTCCATTGCCATTAACAAACTATCTCCCCCTTTAAACACTTTGCCACACTCATTAGTGTGCAAGTGAGTGACAGGAGCATCACTGTAATCAGTTTCTCTTTAATCTCCTAAATTCTCTTAAAACCTCATTGTCAAAGGATGACTCATGCAAGACATTGACTAAGAGACCCAGTTATGGCTCTGGTGATGGAGACTTCTGCTTTGGTCCTACAGGGTACTTCTAGGGGGGAAAACCTGCTCTGGAGGGAAAGGAAGGTATTGGGGAATAAGATTAATCAAATTTTGTTATGGGGGCTGGGGAGTTGGCTCAAGCGGTAATGCGCTCACCTGGCATGCGCGGGGCGCTGGGTTTGATCCTCAGCACCACATAAAAATAAAAAAAAATAAAGATGTTTGTCCAATGAAAACTAAAATAAATAAATAAATATTTAAAAATTCTCTCTCTCTTTCTCTTGCTTTAAAAAAATTGTTATGTGCATGTGCAGATATGGCATAAAAAACCTCTCTTTTATTTACAATTGTAATTCAATAATAAAAAAATAAATGAAAATTTTAAAATATGGTTTCAATCACTCCTAAATGCTTAATGGTAATATAAATCATATTCTTTTTTTTAATACAGTAATCTGAAATGAATATGAATATCCAGGTCATTAGGAATAATGCCATAAAATATTAGAACAGATGCCAAAAATAAGAAACAACAGATTATTCTGAATGACCTCTGATCTGTTTGTATCAATCACTGTATCAGTAAGCCATTGCTGCATAATGATCTATCCCCAAGGAAAATGGTTTAAGATAATGTTTTTCTTATTTCATGGGCATCTAACAGAATGTGCCTGTCATACTTCTCTTAGCATGGCATGCTCCAATGTCACTTGTGTTGTAAATGAAACAATGAGAGCTGTGTGGTATTTCATTGTGTAATATATACTACATTGTATTTATTCATCTGCCAATGAATGTCAAAAGCACTGTATTAAATTGGCTTTATTTTCTTGCCATCATTTTGTTTCCTAAGCTTCTTTGCTATATTTTCTATACATAGTGCACATATATTTACACAATACCATGAGAATGTAAGGACCAACATATCAGGTGAAGTCCCTGGATATCTGTGTGGATGACGTGTGGATATCATTCTGGTGAATAGAGAAAACGAGATAAATGTGTGTATGATTGCTGTCTTCAGGGATAAATCTTACGAAAAAAGCCATCCTAAAAGTACACCATCATCATGGTCTGCACGGATTCTTATGGAATATGGTCAGGGGAGTTCTTTGCATTTTGAAAGAAGACTAGAGCCAGGAATGAAGCATACCCATTAGACTTGTCAAAAAAGAGATCAACCCCACCCCCCACCACCATCAAAAAATGGAAAAAATGTCACATAGAGCAGTAATAAAGTCTGTTTTAATGTATATACCAATGCACAATGAAGCCCACCATTCTGTATAATTAACATACATGAATAAAAAGATTATATAATAACATTTTCCAACCCCCCTCTGTCTCCTTCCCCCTTCCCTGTCAGCAAATCAGGGTCTCTATGCCACACTCTGCTTCTGTGACAGCAATGATCTACCCATCCCTGATCTACCCACCAACAGTGAGAAGCTTGCAGTGCTTAGACACAGAGCCCATGAAGACGTGCACACCTCACCTCCAGGTTGGGCTCTGGACATCCTCATTCCCACAGTGGTCAACACTGTCCACAGCTATTGGTCAAGTTTGTCACTTAAGTGTGTGTGGGTGGTAGCACCTGATTATCCAGAGACAGCTCCAAACATACATTCTCCAGGATCTGCTCCCAACCAAGACAACAGGTGTTCTTTTCGCAACACTTTATTATTAAAATTTTCACAGGTACACTGAGGTGACCGAATTGTGCCTAGAGCAGCCCCACTAACTCACCACACATCTGCAAGAAACTTTCTGATACTTTTGCTTTTTTACATGTCTTCCCCTCTACTCACTCCTCCTCCCCCATCCATCCATCCATCCACCCATCCACCCACCCATCAGCCCATCATGGGAGTTTATTCCTCCAGATGCTGCTCTGCTGGGTCTCCTCCCAGGGCCATCATGGCTAATCAGGAAATATATTTGTAACTCCTTAGCTCAGTTCCATGGTGACCCACTCATTGTCACATTCCCTGTCACTCTGTGAGAACTGGCTGCCTTACATACTCCAAACACTTTGTCATGCACAGGATGTAATAAGGGTGCACAAAATATCATATTAAACAAAACAGGAATTTTCATGTATTTTCTGATGCAACACAAGAAATAACTGCAGGAAAGCATGAGGGTGGCCAAGGGAAGAAACGTGTGAGAATCAGAGAGAGCAGAATATTAATGAAGATAGAGAAGGAAACTGTGGGATATAAAGGGAAAGATAGGCTCTCCTCCCACCACCTGACAGAGAATCACCATTTCTGACTTTGAAGCTTTGGGCTTAGCCATCAGAATCACTTTTTCATCCTGAAAAAGGCGTTCTTTCCAAAGAATAATTTTGGGCCAGATTTATGTCTTTATTCCACAGATTGTGGCTGAGGAGCCTCCCTTAGGGGGTGATGATGGTGAACCCCATCAAGGCTGCAGCACTTCAAGGCACTTCAAGGTTCTAGAACCAAGAAACCCTTTGACTTGCACAGTGAAACAGGGAGACAACTACGAGTTGAGACACAAACAGAAAGCACATTATAATATTTCTGCTTTGTTGTATAAATTCCACTAACAAAATAAAAAAGTGTTAGAAAAAGAAAAACTATGATCAACCTGCATATACATGTTGACTGCCCTATTTGCAATAGTCAACATGAGAAATCAACCAAGGTGTCCATTGGCTGAAGAGCAGAAAAATATATGTAGTACAAGCACAAGGTCAACTATAATTCAGCCAAAAAAAAAAGAATGAAGTCCTGTCATTCAGCACCACTTTGATGGAACTGGAGCACACCATGTTAAGTGGACTCACCAGGCAAAGAAGGAAAATTACTGTCTATAGTTGCCCTCCCAAGTGTCTTCTCAGAGCACTCTTAATGTCCTTGTTCCTCAGACTGTAGATGAAGGGGTTCAGCATGGGGGTGACTACAGTGTACATCACAGAGGCTGTTGCAGTAGAGTATGAGTTTGGGGTCACAGCAGAACTGAGGTACACACCCAGGCTTGTGCCATAAAATAAGGAGACCACAGAGAGGTGAGACACACAGGTTGAGAAGGCTTTGTACTTGCCCTGAGCTGAAGAGATTGCACGGATGGAGGACACTATCTTAGAGTAAGAGTAAAGGATGCCAGTGAAGGTACAGAAAGCCAGAAGTAAAGATGAAAAATATATCACTATGTCATTAAGAAAAGTGTCAGAACAAGCACGGTGGACCACCTGGTTAAGTTCACAAAAGAAGTGGGGGATTTCCACATTTGTGCAGAAGGACAGTCGCAACGCCATTAAGCTTTGTAACAGGGAATTTTGGAAACTCAAGGTCCAGCACATTAGAACCAGCAACACACAGAGCCCATGGTCCATGATGACTGTGTAGTGCAGTGGGTGACAGATGGCCACATACCGGTCATAGGCCATCACAGTCAGAAGAAAGATGTCCAGCCCTGCAAAGTGTATGAAAAAGTACATCTGGGTGATGCAGCCTGCATAGGTAATGGCCTTGCTCTGTGTCTGGATGTTCACCAGCATCTTGGGGATGGTGGTGGAGGTGAAGCAGATGTCCACAAAGGACAGGTTGGAGAGAAAGAAGTACATGGGTGTGTGCAGGTTGGAGTCTGAGATGCTGGCCAGGATGATGAGCAGGTTCCCCAGCACAGTGACCAGGTACATGGACAGGAACAGCCCAAAGATGAGGGGCTGCAGTTCTGGGTCCTCTGAAAATCCTAGAAGAATGAATTCTGAAATCTGTGTGCTATTCCTTGATTTCATGTGGTGGCTGTGACAATTAGCAGAAGAGAGAGAGAGAGAGAGAGAGAGAGAGAGAGAGATGCATTACTATTTAATTTCTATTTTGCTCTCATTTCTATTTATAGTAAAGACATCGTTTTTATATTTTATCTGAATCTGGTCTCCTTTTGAAACATCATCCTACACTTTTTTAAGAAAATTTTTCCCACATTTCTCAGCATTTCCTCCAGTTCAGTACTCTACAATTATAGTGAGAGACTCCTAATGCATTTGAAGAACAAAAGTTGAGTATTTACTATGTTCTAGGAATAATCTAGAAAATGTAGGAACCGTGCAGAAAAACAAATGTCCCTACAATATAAAGATGGAGAAAAATTAAAAGCAAACTTGCAAAATTATACAAAATGCCAGGTAAGACAGATGCTTGGAAGAAGAGGAAAGAAGGTAAGAAACAAGACAGTGGATGATAAAGATGCTTTTTTAAAAATCCGACTTCTGGCAAGACCAGCAAAGAAAGTGACAAATAAGATTTTAACAAAATCTGAAGGAAGAAAGAGCAAGTGCCACAAAGAGCAAGTCGTCAGGGAAGATTGTCTGGCAGGAGGTACAGACTGTGCAAAGGCCCTGAGGTAGCTGCCCATTTCAGATATCCAGGGCTAACAAGAACTAGGGTGGCAAGAGGAAAGACCAAGAGCGAGCGAGAGGGGAGGCTCAAAGGCTGAGAGCACAACAGTGGTAACCCGAGGATGGGAAGGTGAGCAAGGAAGGGAGGACATACATGGGTTAATTGATGGGTACACAAACACAGATAGGAGAATTAAATTCTAGTGTTCCACAGTACAGAAGTGGGCCTTGGGCTACCCATATTTTTTGTTTATTTCAAAGTAGTTATAAAACAGGAGTTTGAATTTTCCTGTTGATAGTAATGATAAATGTTCAAGGACATGGGTGTGATAATTACCCCAATTTGGTCATTAAACATTTACACAGGTAGCAACGTATCACACAGTCAACCATAAATATATGCAATTAATTTTGTGTGAACTGAACATGTAAATAAATTTAAAAAGAAGATTCTCCTTATAATTTCTTCTGTAGGATACTTTCTTTGGTAGTATCTATCCCAAGATGTGATTATGCTTATTAAGTGAAGATCCATGTGTAGCTCTTTGGATCTCAGAGCTTAAAGCAACTTGCTGAGTTCAAAAATGTCAGCCCAGTAATTGTATTAGTTACGATTGCATGAACATAGTAAAGCACTCGGAAACTCCATTTCTTTAACTGTAAATGTGACGATAATGGTACCCAATACATAAGGACCTTGTGAGAAGCAAATGAGGTGATGTGTAGGTAATTTTAACTTAATTTACAGAAGGTGGAGAGGGATGTTGACAGAGAATGCTAAACAATGTTGCATATAGATGCAACATAAATGAATCTGTGCTGAGATCCATGCACAGCTCTGATTATTGCAGCACTGTTAACAACACCCAAGATGTGGAATCTGCCAGGACATCCATCAGGGGATGAATAGCGAAAAAAAAAATTCCATTGGTAGGAGGATGGATACAAAACACAACAGAATCTTATTCAGCCTAAGAAACAATGAAATCCTCCCATGTAGCAACGTGGATATAAATGGAGCTCATTATTATAAGTGAGATAAGCCCAGACAGTAAGACATATCCCTCCCGCTATCATTCATGTGTGGAAGCTACAGCTCCTGAAAGAGAGTAGAATTGTGGTCGCTGAAGACAGGGAAGTTATGGAGGGAGGGAAGACAAGGCAAGGGAGACGCTAAGCTCCCACACACTGATAGGCAGGAGGAGCAGCTCTGGTGGTCTGTAGCAGGGGAGGGGAATGGTAGCCATAGAAACCTTCCAACATTTCAAAGTAACTAGAAGAGTCTGAAGTTTCTCAATATGTAGAAGTGATTAATGCTTGAGGAGAAGGAAATGTTAACTACCCTGACTGGTTCATTTCACATACAATGCATCTTCCACATTATTCTATGTACCTAATAAATATAGGAATGTTATGTGTCCATTAAAATATTTTAAAAATCGTATTTAGCATGTTGAAGAACCAAGTAATCTTGTGCCACTGAAACATCAAGACAAATGATTCTGCCCACTCTTTGCTTTTGCACTATTAAATTTGCTACAAAATTTTTCCTTTGAATTGTAGTGCATTGTCATTTGATTTCTACGTGTCATTTTGAGTCCTGGGATCTGTATCAGGAACCCGCATTAGGAATGTGGAAGCTAGTGGACGTATGATGGGGTTTTGTCCTGATAAAGCCACCATAAGAGTTGTAACATCATAAGTCAAAAATGCACTAACATCCCCAACCCACCAGCATCCCAGCTGAGCAGCACGGCAGCTATGGAGTCTCAGGTGCTTACCCAGGGGATAGTCTGGCTGACCAGGAGTCCAGCTCTGTGCTACAAGAGTGCAGCATCATTAAAGGGTATTGTATTACATATCACCAGCCTGGAAAAGATCAAAATTGAAAATTCAAAGTAGTTTTTTTTATAATGCACATCATTTTTAGATGATCATAAAGTTCAAAAAATCATTATTATTTTGAGCCTCATAATTTGGAGACTGTCTGCATACTATTCTCAGGTCCACTTGCTCTGAAACCAACACACAAACTGGCACACACACATACACACAACAGCCCAACGTGTTCATATCATGCTCTTCTCACCCCAGCCACACTATCCAATAGGAATGGATACAAGGCAAGTTGTCAAATTCAGATTCACTTTCCCCTAAAGAATGAAGCAATGGTGCTCAGAAACTCCAGGTTCGCGGTCTCCCATCACAGGTAACCTTGGAGATCCATTTTTGTATGGTCATTATCTGCTCTGCATTTAAAGAAACAAGAAATATGCTCCATAAAGGGAAGGGGATGTAAAAGGGACCTGAGAGAGGAACCATCTAAGGAGGCAGGGGTCCCTAGGATGCTGCAAGGAAGGAGAAGCTGCCTTGATTCTGGTGGCATTTCCCTCCCATGATTCCCTCGGTGGCCAGCAAAACTATAAGGGATCAAAATAAAGAAAGGGCATCTTTTCAGTGTCCAGAAACATCACATCAACATCCAAATAGACAAACTGAATATTGCAAGCCAACAACCCATGAAAGGAAGTTCACCAAGAACAACAAATGCTCTCCACACTGTCCCCGGAACAGCAAGGGAATGGCCTCCCTGAGGCTGCTGCTCTCTGGCCATGAGAGGAAGAGAACAGTCACGTCCTGTCAGTCCAAGGTGGAGCATTCTGAGGAACGGCAGCAGAGGAGACATATACAGCTCCTCAGACTGCTCATTAGGTGTGTTCCTCATTATGGCAACACTGGGCACACAACCAATTCCCCGGCTGGACAGTGCTCTGTACACAAGAAGGTTTCTTTTTCAAGCAGATTCTCTATTCTCAAGAGGCAGAATTAAAGTCAGCAGAATTCATCCTATTACTTCATCTCACACCCTCTTCTTGCTTCCAGAGATTTAACCACATGACACCCCAAGCTGAAGTTCTCTTCTGAGTCTGACAGGAAGAACATATCTTATCCATGAGGCTTGGAATGGTTAAGTGATGTGTCCACTTGGGCCCATTGGGAGTCAGATTCTCAAGACATGAAATTTGGAAGAAGCAGAAATATTAATTTAATAACAGAATAGAATTGCCCCAGACCAGGAACTACCTGCCTTCAACAGGTGCTCAATAGGCATTTGGGAGGGAAAAACATGGTGGTGGGGAGGGAGTGAGCCGCCAGGGCCCTGTGCTGCCAGACCTGCAGATCTCACCTAGTCAGAATACTGCGTCTCTGAGGTGTAGGAGCACCCCTATCCAGCTGCTCTCCGCAGAAATCACCAGCGCTGTGACCCCATGCAGGGCTCCGGGCCTCAGCGTTCCAGGAGGTCATCCAGCATTGGAGCAGGACATAAGCCTGGGGGAGGGCCTTAGCAGAATCACCTATGAACACATCTGCAGATGGCCAAGATGTCACTCGGCTCCCACACAGGTCACTCAGCTGCTACCTACCTACAGCCCAATGCCATCACCCAGCTCTCCCCACCTCACCAGGCTCCCTCCACCTCACCAGACACCCAGGTGCTGAAAGCAGGCCACCACCATCTTGGCTCAACCTTCTCGCCATATTATCTAGGGGCAGTTCCCAGATAGGATCTCTAGTGGCCAGGTACCAGATTCCCAACCTTCCCCCCATCCCCAACGGCAGTAACCCAACACAGTAGTTACACAAACAGGTGTGCAGTGAGACCAGGGAGATGCCCACAGATCAATTGAGAGTTTCCTCAATTGGAACTGCTAGGGGAGAGGGAAAGACCAGGAACTGGGAAATCTCCAGGCAAGAGAGGGAGATAGTAAAAGGCACTCATGTCATATAAGTAAGCGGTCCCAAAAAGAGACGTGTGAGGTGCAGTCTTTCTTAAGAGACTGGTGGTGCCACTCCTCACATCCAGGCACCTTGCTCCAGGACCAGTCTTCCCACCCTGGTTACCTCCACCATCCAGAGGACAGAGGCACCAGGTTACAACAGAGGATGACACTTACTGGATGAGAAGAGAATCAGGACAGATATGGATCTCTAAAGCTAGACCCCGGCTTCTTCCTTCAAGGTTTTGGTTGGTTGGTTGGTTGGTTGGTTGATTTTTTCTCTTCTACCCTTCCATCCTCCGGCCCTCATGTCCCCAGTATATGTGAAACCAATAACTTTGCATGAAATAAGACTTTGAGTATTGAGTCATCTGAATAATATAATATAGAGGTGTTGTATATGCCCTTTTTTTCTCTTCCTTTTTATTCTTTCATTTTTCTTTCTCCCCTCCAATATTTACTGTGCTAACATCTGTATTTTTCTAAATACCTATGTATGTTTATTTTATGTACTCTACTGTCATTCCATGTACTTACCTAATCCTCTTGCTACTAACCTTCTTCACTAGATTTCTCCTGCACACTTCCTAAGATATATTAACTCTATATCCTCACATCCTACCTCCTAAGCACATCATCCTAATCCACACCCCCAGTTTATTATCCACTGTTAGAATCTGTAAACCTTTTTACAAAATTACTGATTATATTTTAGATAATAATTGAATCCAACATTTCTCTACATTGAGACTAAACTGTAAACATTTTAATAACAAGAAATTGTTTCATAGGTGGTATATTGTTGATATCGGGATCTGTTAACATTGTCCTTCCCCACAAAGGAGAGGTCTTGGAGCCCGACAGGAGCCCTACAAACCTGTAGGGTAAAACAATAACAATCTAGACCCACAGAGCTGGAAAGGAAGACACGAGCAACATGAAAAGACAAGGGAAGAAAGTACCACAAACAAATCAAGACACCACATCATAGAATCATTGGCAGCCATAACAGACGAAATGACAGAGAAGGAGTTTAGGATGTACATGGTTACAGTGTTCTTTGAACTCAAGGAAGATATAAGAAAGAAATTCCAGGAAGTGAAAGGTCACTTTGACCAGGAGCTACATAAACAAATACAGGAAGCAAAAGATCACCTCAACAGGGAGATAGAGGTGCTAAAAAACAAACAGAAATCCTTAAAATGAAAGAAACAATCAACCAAATTAAAAGCTCAAATGAAAGCACCACCAACAGAATAGACCACTAAGAAGATAGGTCATCAGACAATGAAGTCAAAATATATACTCTTGAAAAGAATATAGAGCACACAGTGATAATGGTAAGAAACCATGAGCAGAACATTCAAGAATTATGGGTTAGCATAAAAAGACCAAATTTAACAGTTATTGGGATAGAGGAATGCATAGAGGTCCAAACCAAAGGAATGAACAATCTATTCAATGAAACAATATCAGAAAATTTTCCAAACATGAAGAATGAATTGGAAATCCAAATTCAAGAAGCCTACAGGATGCCAAGTGTACAAAATCTCAACAGATCCACACCAAGGCACATTATAATGAAAATGCCCAACATACAGAATGAGGAGAGAATTTTAAAAGCCACAAGAGAAAGGAATAAGATTACCTATAGTGGAAAATCAATTAGGATAATGGCAGATTTTTCAACACAAACCCAAAAGCTAGAAGATCTTGGAACAACATATATCAAGCTCTGAAAGAAAATGGGTGCCAACCAAGAATCTTGTAGCCAGCAAAATTAAGCTTTAGATTTGAAGATGAAATAAAAACATTCCGTGATAAACAAAGGTTAAAAGAATTTATAACTAGAAAACTGACACTACAAAATATCATTGGACAAATATTCCATGAAGATGAAACAAAAAACAAAGAAAATTAGCAGAGTTCCCTAAAGGAAAAACTAATCAAAGAAGAAAATCAAGTCAAGTTAAATAACAAAAATAAATAAATATGACTGGAAATACAAACAATGTCTCAATAGAAATCCTGAATGTTAATGGCTTAAACTCACCAATCAAAAGACATAGACTAACAGATTGGATTTAAAAAAAGACCCAACAATATGTTGCCTCCAGGAGACTCATCTGATAGGAAAAGACATCCACAGACTGAAGGTGAAAGGTTGAGACAAATCATACCACTCACATGGATTGCAGAAACAAGCAGGGGATTCCATCCTCAAACCAAATAAAGTAGACTTCAAGCCAAGGTTAATCAAAAAGGATAAAGATGGACATTACATACTGCTCAAGGGAACCATACACCAACAATACATAACAATCATAAATATATATGCCCCAAACAATGGTGCAGCTATGTTCATCAAACAAATTCTTCTCAAGTTCAAGAGTCAAATTGATCACAACACAATAATCTTGGGTGACTTTAACACACCTCTCTTTAAAATATATCTTTGAATATACTTTGAAACAAAAGTTGAATAAAGAAAGTCTAGAACTCAATAATACAATCAATAACTTAGACTTAACTGACATATATAGAATATTTCAACCTGCATCAAGTGAAAACACTTTCTTCTCAGCAGCACATGGATCCTTCTCTAATATAAACCATATGCTATGCCACAAAGCAACTCTTAGCAAATACAAAAGAGTAGAGATACTACTATGTATTTTATCAGATCATAATGGAATGAAATTGGAAATCAATGACAAAATAAAAATTACTACAACACCTGGAGACTAAACAATATGCTACTGAATGAACAATGGGTTGCAGAAGACATCAAAGAAGTGATTAAAAAATTCTTAGAGGTAAATGAGAACATAGACACAACATATCAAAATCTATGAAATTAAATCTAAGAGGAAAGTTCATTGCATAGAGTTCATTCCTTGAAAGAAGAAAAAGTCAACAAATAAATGACCTCACTTTACATCTCAAAGCCCTAGAAAAAGAAGAACAAGTCAGCATCAAAAGCAGTAGAAGGCAAGAAATAATTAAAATTAGGGCTGAAATCAATGAAATCAAAACAAAAGAAACAATTGAAAAAAAATTGACAAAACAAAAAGTTGGGGGAGAGAAGATGGCGGCGAGGGGAGTGCATTACCCCCGTGTGCTGCTTCACTGTGTGGGAGTATGACAAGTCAGGACGGCTAAAGCATATCTTGTTAGGAATTTCCAGCAATAGTGGGGTGCTCCGGAACCTGGAGGAAGGATTTCCATCGCATGAGGATCTGCTACGGGGACTCAAACGCGAGAGGTTTGTCGCACGGAGGGTAACACGGCTTATTCAGCAAATCGCCCCGCGGCTAGAGTCTGCAGCGCGCGCTGGGATAGAGACGCAGGGTTACAGCGCTGCAGTTTCTGCCAGCCGTGCAAGCACCGTACTCAGGGCTGAATTCTGGGTTCGAGACGGGGGAAAGGAAGCGGTCCATCTCGGTTCTCCACACCGGTCAGACCACAGAGGAGGCCAGCAGCCACCATGATGGTAAACTGACGTCACATTCCCTGTTTTCGACTGACCGCAGCTCATTCAGCCATAGATCAGGTAATTTCAGGCTGCAATTCGCCTGCGGCTTGCAGACAGATTGCTAGGGTTCAGCGCCTGGGTGCTTCTTAGAACCTGAGCTTATCGGA
>NW_026000241.1:3819767-3862882 GCF_001458135.2 Marmota marmota marmota | reverse complement strand
GGAGGATGGGAAAGGCAGCGGAGCACAACAGACACTAGGATGGCAATTTGTAAATCAATGGATGTGTAACTGATGTGATTCTGCAATCTGTGTATGGGGTGAAGGTGGGAGTTCATAACCCACTTGAATCAAAGTGTCACATATGATATGTCAAGAAATTTGTAAGGTTTTGAACAACCCACAATAAAAAATTAAAAAAAAAAAAAACAAAAAACAAAAAACAAAAAGTTGGTTCTTTGAAAAAATAAATAAAATTGACAGACCCTTAGCTATGCTAATGAAGAGAAGGAGCGAGAGAACTCAAATTACTAGTATATATGATGAAAAATGTAATATCACAACAGACACTATAGAAATATAGAAGATAATTAGAAATTATTTTGAAAACTTATACTCCAATAAAATAGAAGCTAGTGAAGGCATTGATGAATTTCTTAAGTCATATGACTTGCCCAGACTGATTCAGGAAGATATACACAATTTAAACAGTATCAAGTGATGAAATAGAATACGCCATCAGAAGCCTACCAACCAAGAAAAGCCCAGGACCAGACGGTTACACGGCAAAATTCTACAAATCCTTTAAAGAAGAACTAAAACCAATAGTCTTCAATTTATTTCAGTAAATAGAAAAAGAAGCAGCACTTCCAAACTCATTCTATGAGGCCGATATCATCCTGATTCCAAAACCAGGCAAAGACACACCAAAGAAAGAAAACTTTAAATAAACCAATATCCTAATGAACGTAGATGCAAAAATTCTCAATAAAATTCTGGCAAATCGAATACAAAAACATATCAAAAAGATCATGCACCATGATCACGTGGGATTCATCCTAGGGATGCAAGGTTGGTTAAACATAAGGAAATCAATAAATGTATTTCATCACATCAATAGACTCAAAGATAAGAATCATATGATCATCTCAATAGACACAGAAAAAGCATTTGACAAAATACAGCATCCATTCATGTTCAAAACACTAGAAAAACTAGGGATAACAGGAATATATCTCAACATCGTAAAGGCTATCTATACTAAGCCCCAGGCCAACATCATTCTAAATGGAGAAAAATTGAAGTCATTCCCTCTAAAATCTGGAACATGACAGGGATACCCTCTTTCACCACTTCTATTTAACTGAGTCCTTGAAACACTGGCCAGAGCAATTAGACGAAAGAAATTAAAAGGATATATATATAGTAAAAAATGAACTTAAATTAGCACTATTTGGTGACCCTGGGCAGGTCATTTCTTGTGAGCTTTATCCTGTGACTTAGTTTACACAGATCCTCCATGAAGAAGGGAGAATCTACCCCATTTATACATAATGTGCCAAGGTCTGTAAGTTTGATATCTTGTCATGAGGAAACATTCAAGAGGCAAATGTCAAATTGTTTAGGCAGAAACTGAGCTACAAAGTCCAGCATCTGACCTAAAATCAGAACTCAGTTGGTGGAGGCCTTCATGGTGGAGAAGGCTTTGGAATGCCTGCACTTTACTCTAACTCTATACCACAGCCTCAGTGCTAAATATGGAACCACCATGTGACCCACAATCCCACCACTGCTGTTTGTTAGTCAGCCTTGTCATTGTTGTGAGGAAAAGACCCAACAAGAGCAACACAGAGTTGGGAAAGTTGATTTAGGGCTCATAGTTTCAGAAGTCTCAGTACATAGATGGCTGACTCCATTGCTCTGAATCTGAGATGAGGCAGAACATTATCACAGAAGGGTTTGGAGATGGAAAATAATAAGTAATCGGAGAGAGCTCTATTCACCATGGACAAAATATAAACCCCAAAGGTACAACCTCACTGACCTAATGTTCCAACTACATTCTACCTGCCTACAGTTACCACCCAGTAATTTTCTATCAGTGAATGAGTACACTGATTAGGTTATTTCACCTCTGAACTTTCTTGTACTGTTTAACACATGAGCTTTTGGGAAACACCTCATATCTAAACCATAACAGTCAGTATTCATTCAAAAGAATGAAGTATCTCAAATATCTCCACTGCTACATTATTCAAAATAGCCAAGACCTGGAATCCACCAAAGTATCCATCAACAGATGAATGGATAAAGAAAACACAGCACATATACACAATGGAACAGGATTCATCCATAAAAATAGATGAAGTCCTGTTCTAACAAAATGGATGGAACTAAAGGTCATAATGTTAAGAGAAATTAGCAGACACAGAAAGACAAGTGCCAAATGACCTCACTCCTGTGTGAAATATAAAAATTTTAATTTCATCAAACTGAAGATTCAAATATGAGGGATGAGTTGGTTTGGGGGAGAGAAAGTTGCGAAAATGTTGGCCAAAGAATACACATTTCCATCAGATAAAGAAGAATAAGTTCATGAGCTCTACTGTACAACATGGTCAATAGAGTTAATAATATATTGAATCTTCAAAAGTACCAAGAGTAGATATTAAGCTTATTAATTAGATATTAAGACTGTCATTCTACACCACAAATGATAAATCCATAATCTTTACAATGATGAGCTATATTTGGTCATTCATATGTATCTATATATGATATGTATATAGGAATGTGCACATAAAGACATATATATTTGAAAAGTTCATATACAATCAGAACATTATGGTTTATGCTATAAATGAATGCAACTTTATCTGTCAATTAAAAAAGGTAGTCCACCAATCAAGTATGGGAGCCTCAAGATCCCTGGGCATTAGTTTCAAATGCACAATCTCTGGGCCACCCTGACCTCCCTGATCATAATCTACATTCAAACAAATCCCCAAGTAATTCATATTTTCATTGACTTTGGAAAACTTCTGGTCTAGAAAGGATGTTTCTCACCTCCCCATGTTGACCTCTATGCGAGGGAACCCTGTGGTGTGGCCTCCTGTGCACTGAGGAATGATGAGTGACATCCCTGGCTTCCATCCACAGTCAAGACCCAAAGTAGTGGGTAGGGTTGGACAGTCCTTCTGCAGAAAATGTGGAAGTGATGACTAATTGTAAAATATAAACAAGGTCTCCATGGGGCAGAATCATGAAGAAAATAGTTTATTTTTCCAGTGGTACCAAAAAGTTTATGAATATATTATATGGATTTGCACCAGGAAGGTGAGAAGCAAAGGAATTTGATGCACCAAGAAATATCAGTTTTATAAATTTTCCCAAGAGTGGAACATAGTAAAACAACTGAAAATAGTCTGAAAATCCTTACTGAGCCTAGTTGGAGCCATCTTGAGCGGGTCAGTGATGGTGTCCGTGAGACCAGCACAGCATAGGCAGGTGGACTCAGGCTCTGAGCTGCCTGCCTGGGTCCTTGGAGGAGTCCCCTCCACAACCACCATCACTGTCTCCCAGGAGCCACTCAATGCTGGACTCATCACAAGGGTTGCCAGGAAACACTTGTGATGTCACAGTGACCAGAGCCAATGAGGAGCAAGGTGATGGTCACAATGGCAGCTGTGTGTGGAGCATCTGCTCTATGCAGGTCATTCCTGTGAGCTTTAACCTTAGTTCACACAGAAACTAAAGAAGGGGGAATCTACCAAGTATGTCTATAAGGAGCCTTTGCTTGTAATTTTGATTTCCTATCACAAGGGAAGCCTTCAAGAGGCTAGTGTCAACTTATTTAGCCAGAAGCCAAGCAAGAGAGTCCAGCCCCTGACCACCTAAAATCAGAACTGAGGTAATGGAGGCCTTCATCGTGGAGAAGGCCTTGGAATGCCTGCACTTGACTCTTAACACTGGACCACAGCCTCAGTGCTAATTAATGGAACCACCATGTGACTCTGCAGTCCCACCACTGGAAATGGTCATCCAAGAAAATGAAGGTGGCATCTCAGAGACTTCTGCACTTCCATATCACTTCAGCATTGACCAGAGTAGGCAGATATGGAATCCACTTAGGTGTCTATTCATGGATGGATGGATAAAGAAAACACCTTATGTATACTAAGGGGAGTATGGTTCAACCACAAAAATGGAAGAACTTCTGTCAATTGTGACAACACAGATGGAAATGGAAGTCCGTAAATAAGTGAAATTAGGGAGACAGAAAGACCAATGCCACATATGGAATCTCACATGTGGAATCTAAAAACACTGATTTTATGGAAATAAAAAGAGTGAAATGGTGGTCTCCACGGACTGATATGGTTTATGGGGTTGTGTGGAGAGATGTTGGTCAAAGGATCTGAGGTTCAGCTAGACAGGAGGAAGAGTTCAGAGTTCTACAACTGGTGACTCTAGTTAGGTACAGAATCTTTAACAATACTGAGTGGATATTGAGTGTCTCACCACAAAATATAACAATTATGTGAAGTGATGCACCTGAAAATTAGCTGGATTTAATCATTGCACAATGCATGTGTTCTTGAAAATGTTCTGCCATAGGCCATAAACACAATTTTCCTGTGTATTTAAGAAGAGTTATCTACCACCAAATGGCAGCCTCAATGCCAACTGGGAGCTCTTAGACTAACACATTCTCACCTCACTAACGTGCCAAATCACAACCTGCATTTCAACCATATCCCCAAGTGATTCATATTCACACAGAAGTTGGAAAGATTCTAGTCAGAAATGTGTTTCTCAAACTCCCCACCATTGACATTTGTGCTAAACAACACCTTGGTGTGTGGGGTCCTGTGCTTTGCTGGCCACTGAGGAGCATCCTTGGCCTCAACCTGCTAGGCACAGTAAAAATCCCAAGTTGTAACAACCCCAGACTTCCTCAACCACCCATCTCCATCATCATGCCTCATGGAAGACCAGTGCCCTGAAGCAAGAGAACTGGAACACCAGGAGGAAAGCTCCTTCTTACTCAGTTCATAATTAGAGGAAGATCTCTTAGTCTCTGGGCCTCATTTATACAGATGTAAAAAAATTAATCCTCGTACATCTGTAAAAATGAAATGAAGCAATCCTTGTAAGATTTTAACTTCAGTCTATGCTGCACACACTCAAGAATATCTCAAAATATATCTCTAATAATTACCTAATGTTTTATAAATGAAGGCATAAGTGACCATTTTATACTTGATATCCAAGCATGAAACTCATAAGTGCCTTGTAAAAACCATCATGAATCCAAGGGTTCTGGCAAATTCCCATGACTTTAACAAATGAAGACAGTTCTCTCCTTTGATGAAGAGGAAATAGCAATTTCCTAAAGATAATGGGAAATGTGCCCTCTACAAGACTATGCTTGGGAGATCCAAGAATCTAGCAAAGCCAAGTAGCTCAGATGTTTTGAGGGTTGGGCACAAATGCTAAGAAGTTTGGACTTCTGGAACGTGGAGG
The DNA here is from genome assembly GCF_001458135.2 of Marmota marmota marmota. Classification (NCBI taxonomy): domain Eukaryota; kingdom Metazoa; phylum Chordata; class Mammalia; order Rodentia; family Sciuridae; genus Marmota; species Marmota marmota. Next base: position 3,857,578 of record NW_026000241.1, on the reverse strand, counting down.
ATTTTATGGACAAAGAAAAGCAAAGCCTAGTTTCACCTAATTGCTCTGATCTCCTGGGAACATAGAAGGAGCAGGAACATTTTCCTTGCTGCTCACAAAAATGTGCCCCAGGGAAGTCAAGTGCTCAGGGGAAGTAGTTAGGAGAGGACTGAACCTAATTAGCAGAGACAGGGAGCTACGTGTAGATGTCCTGATGTTGTCCCTCAGAGCAGGCAATCGCAAGCTGAGCAGGATGTGGTGGCTTGTTCTGGAGTCCTAAGTCTGGCTCAGGGGACCTGGGCTTCCCTCTCCTGCTGTCTTGTCAGGGGACAAAGCTTCAGTCTCCACCATCAACTAGGCAAACTCCAGACTTCCACAGGAAGACCTTCTCAGAGACCCCATCCATGTGAGTCTCAGACATGATCGGTCCTGCAGGAAATGTTCAGCAAGAACAGAAGCTGACAATATCGACCCACCCAGCCCAGAGCTGAAAGAGCTGAGTGCTGACTCTCTCATCTGCCACAGGTTAACATGTTAAAAATAGAAGCAACTCTCAGACTCTGCAGTGCTTAGATCATTGCTGACCACATATAATGGGAACAGAGTCCAATTGGACAAGACTGGGAAAGTGTATCAAGTATTTTCCATAAAATGAGAACATATCCAGGGAGCTCCCCAGTAGCAGGTTGGACAAAATGAGTCTTATTGGTGGCGGGTTGTGCAGTGAGGTGAGGGCATTTCTTTCTTTAATTTCAGCCTGGAGTGTATTCAAGCTCTTTCGATATTCATTACAAAGGGGAGACTAATGGGCTGCTTACAAATACTGCCTTGCCACCATCCTTCAGGGGACACACATCTCAAGGCATCCTGTCTCGTGCTGGGTGGTCACTTGAGTGAAATAATTTTTATTTGATGGGTCAAAAGAGAAAATTAAAGGGCTTTATTTTGAAGTTCTTTCCTTACTGCCCTGGAAGAAGTACATTTTTTAGATTGTTAGCCTTTTTCTTTCGATTTGCAATTGTAAATACTTTGCTTTTGTGGGAATTTGGCATCTTTATATTCTGCATTCAAAGAAAGAATTGGAAGTTATTTTCGCTAAGATTGCTGCTTGCCATTGAGCTCTCTATATATGTCTTGAAATTTAGAGTGGGAACATTGAGTTTATGAATTTCATGTAGCAAGATCTAAGAGTTGGTCATGTTGCTGACCCACCCGACCAATGCTTTTTATATTTAATCTTCCTCTGCATGATCTATAATAATCAAGTTCCTTTTTTACCATTTTCTTCTATTTTCTTATCTGTTTTTCCTTATTATTCCCTTATTCCTTGGGGTGGTTCTATTTTTATGAGTAGCAACACCCTTTCCCCTCTTGTGGAACATATTCTGTTATATTCAAGTGAAAATCGACTGTGTCTTTCTCAGAAGCCCATGTTTCATACACAGGAGTTTCATTACCTCTACAGAGATGGCCTCTCTGCACAGTTGGAATATGCACCTGGCCTCACGGGTTTACAGGTGGGAATAGGTGGGAAGATGCAGGTAGCACTCCTTTCCCACGTGTGTGGTGGGAACTCATGAAGGGAGTGTTGCTACTGGTCAAACCATGGTGGTTACTCACTCCATCACTTCTACTGCTATGTCCAGTGTCCTAAGCACATTTGGATCCACTTATGTTTTTACAGGGTGAAATTAGAAGTTGGAATACCACTTCTTTCACTGCTCCTAAAAAAAAAGTATTTTTTTATTATTTTATTTGCAGGTATTTGTCAATCTTGAACTAGAGACTCATGATGATGGTTATTTTAGTTATTATTTAAATTTATTTATTCTAATTAGTTATACATGACAGCAGAATGCATTTCAATCCATAGTACACATAAAGAGCACAATTTTTCATGTCTCTGGATGTACACATTCATGTCTTCATATATGTATTTAGGGTAATGATGTCCATCTTATTCCACCATCTTTCCTACCCTCATGCCCCTCCCTTCCTTACCCTACACTTTTCCCTATCTAGAGTTTCTCCATTCCTCCCATGCTCACTGCCCCACCACTATTATGAGTCAGCATCCACATATCAGATAAAACATTTAGCATTTGTTTTTGGGGGGATTAGCTAGATTCGCTTAGCATTATATTCTCCAACTCCATCCATTTACCTGCAAATGCCATGATTTTATTTGCCAGATGAAATGACATATTTTACATAGCAATACAATGTGTAATATAGAGGTTTGTCTCATAATATTTAATGTCCTCTCTGTTTCTGAGACCAAATTAACCAAACTTTCATTTTAAGTTTTTCTCTCCATCTAGACTTCAAGTGGAGACATGTATTTGAAAATAAACTTTGTCAGTGATTATGGTAGAGGCTGTGGACACCAAGCTGGGCAAGAGAAAAGAATCACAATGGTGAGAAGAAAAGCCAGTGCTCAGCCATGAAGCTCACTGGTCTGTTAGAATCTGCCTCATCAGGAAGCNATATATATGAGTTCTTTATTCATTCATCTACTGAGGGGCATCTAGTTTGGCTCCACATTTAGCTATTGTGAATTGTGCTGCTGTAAACATTGATGTGGCTGTGTCCTTGTAGTATGCTGTTATTAAGTCCTTTGGGTATAGACCAAGGAGTGAGATAGCTGGATCAAATGGTGTTTCCATTCAAAGTTTTCCTTATTGGCTGCTCGAATTTGCAGTCCCACCAGCAATGTATGAGTGTGCCTTTTTCCCCCAAATCCTCACCAACACTTATTGTTGTATGTATGATTAATAGCTGCCATTCTGACTGGAGTGAGATGAAATCTTTGAATAGTTTTGATTTGCATTTCTCTAATTGCTAAAGATATTGAACATTTTTCATATATTTGTATATTTGTTGATTGATTGTATATCATCTTCTGAGAAATGTCGGGTCAGTTCCTTGGCCCATTTATTAACTGGGTTATTTGTTTTTTTGGTGTTAAGATTTTTGAGTTCTTTATATATCCTAGAGATTAGTGCTCTGATATGTGTGTGGTAAAAATTTTCTCCATTCTATAGGCTCTTTATCCACCTTATTGATTGTTTCTTTTGATGAGAAGAACTTTTTAGTTTGAATCCATCCCATTTATTGATTCTTGAATTTAATTCTTGTGCTATTGCGGTCTTATTAAGGAAGTCGGGCCCTAGCCCTAATCCAACATCATGAAGATTTGGACCTACTTTTTCTTCTATTAGGCACAGAGTCTCTGGTTTAATTCCTAGGTCCTTGCTCCACTTTGAATTTTGTGCATGGTGAGAGATAGGGCCTTAATTTCATTTTGCTGCATATTGATTTTCAGTTTTCCCAGCACCATTTGTTGAAGAGGCTGTCTTTTCTCCAACATATGTTTTGGTACCTTTGTCTAATATGAGATGACTGTATTTATGTGGGGTTGTCTCTGTGTCCTCTATTCTGTACAAGTCTACAAGTCTATTAGCCTACAAGTTTATTTTGGTGTCAATACCATGCCATTTTTGTTACTATTGCTCTATAGTATAGTTTCAAGTCTGGTATAGTGATGCCACCTGCTTCACTCTTCCTGCTAAGGATTGCTTTAGCTATTCTGGGTCACTTATTTTTCCAAATGAATTTCATGACTGCTTTTTCTGTTTCTATGAGGAATGCCAATGGTATTTTGATTGGAATTGCATGAAATCTGTATAGGGCTTTTGGAAAAATGGTCACTTTGACAATATTATTTCTGCCTAACCAAGAGATAGGTAGATCTTTCCATCTTCTAAGGTCTTCTTTAATTCCTTTCTTTAGCATTATGTAGTTTTTATTGTAGAGGTCTTTCACCTCTTTCATTTAGTTGATTACCAAGTTTTTTTTGAGGCTATTGTAAATAGGGTCATTTTTCTCATTTCTCTTTCAGAAAATTTGTCACTGATGTAAGGAAATGCCTTTGATTTGTGGGTGTTGATTTTATATCCTGCTACTTTTTTTAAGGAGTTCATTCCTTAAAAGAAAAAGTCAACAAATAAGTGATCTAACATTACATCTCAAAGTTCTAGAAAAAGAACAAATCAACACCAAAAGCAGTAAAAGACAGGAAATAACTAAAATCAGAGCTGAAATCAATGAAATTGAAACAAAAGAAAAAATTGACAAAACAAAAAGTTGTTTCTTTGAAAAAATAAATAAAATTGATAAACCATGATAATGAAGAGGAGAGAGAAAAGTCAAACTACTAACATCCACGATGAAAAAGGAAATATCATGCTTGACACTACAGAAATACAGAAGATAATTAGAAATTATTTTGAAAATTTGTATTCCAATAAAATAGAAAATATTGAAGGCATCAACAAATTTCTAGAGTCATAGGATTTGCCCAAACTCAGGATGATATACACAAGTTAGACAGATCACTTTTAAGCAATGAACTAGAAGACACCATGAGAAGCCTACCAACCAAGAAAAGCTCAGGATCAGATGGATACACAACTGAGGTCTACATTAGTTCTTTGATGGAAGTTTTATTTTAGTTTTGTTTTATTTCAATGTACTTCTTCCTCTCCAACCTGTTCTTTGAGGACATGTGCTTCACTCCACTACCGTCCCAAAGATGCTGGTGAACATCCAGACACAAAGCAAGGCCATAAGATATGAAGACTGCTTCATACAGATTTACCTTTTTATATTATTTGTAGGGTTGGACAACTTCCTCCTGGGCGTGATGGCCTATGACGGATATGTGGCCATCTGCCGCCCTCTGCACTGCATTGTCATCATGAACCACAGGATCTGTGGAGTGCTGGTGCTGGCATGCTGGGTCATAAATGTGCTGAATTCCTTACTAGAAACTTTAGTGACATTGTGGGTGTCCTTCTGCACAGACCTGGAAATCCCACACTTTGTGAACTGAATCAACTGGTCCTACTTGCCTGCTCTGACACTTTTCTTAATGACACAGTGATGTATTTTGCACCTTTGCTACTGGATGGAGGCCCCCTCATGGTTACCATTACTATTACTCCAGAATAGTGTCTTCCATGAGTGCAATCTTACCAACGCAGGTAAAATACAAAGCATTCTCCACAGGTGCATCTCACCTCTTCTCACTCCTTACTTTATAGCACCCTCCTGGGGGTGGACTTTAGTTCTGCTGTGACCCAAAATTAATGCTCTGCTGCCACAGCCTCGGTGATGTACACAGTGGTCACCCCCATGCTGAACCCCTTCATCTACAGTCTGAAGAATAGAGACATCAAGAGAGCTCTGAAAAAAAAGTTCAAGATAAAACTATAAAAGGGCCCATGTTACTGGGTCTGAAAGATTTTTTTTAGATCACAGAGCTCAAAGCCTCAGGGGAAAATATTACAATTTTTTCATCTGATTTTAGAAGTACAACTTGTTCCTTCTGTTCATTTTCTGGAGTTTCTCTTCCTTTGATCTCAACTTCTCTACAAAAGCTATAAAGCACACCCTGATATGCTTTCTGTTCCCTCTGAGATATGAACAGTGTTCCTCTTAACCACTTGCATACTTCCTCAAACTTATTTTCTTTTCTTTATTTTTAAGAGAGAGAGAGAGAGATAATTTTTTAATATTTATTTTTTAGTTTTCAGCAGACACAGCATCTTTATTTGTATGTGGTGCTGAGGATCGAACCCAGGGCCGCACGAATGCCAGTTGAGTGCGCTACCACTTGAGCCACATCCCCAGCCCTTCAAACTTATTTTCAATCCTGGATTAGAGATATTGGAACTTCACTTTCATCTCACGGGATGACATGCATTTCTGAAAACCATTTCCTCTCCCATGATGGATCATATGGAGTAATTTTTCTTTTATTGATACTAAAACACACAGTCATGCATTGTACTCCTGTGGGGGAAACGCATTTGACAGTTAAGATGGCCTGTGTAATAATCCTATACTGGAGGGAATCCCACAGAATGGCTTTGCCCTTGTGGTTCCCTCATGACTCCGCGTGTCCCCATCTCAGCTTGCTTCCTGATGAGGCAGATTCTAACAGACCAGTGAGCTTCATGGCTGAGCACTGGCTTTTCTTCTCACCATTGTGATTCTTTTCTCTTGCCCAGCTTGGTGTCCACAGCCTCTACCATAATCACTGACAAAGTTTATTTTCAAATACATGTCTCCACTTGAAGTCTAGATGGAGAGAAAAACTTAAAATGAAAGTTTGGTTAATTTGGTCTCAGAAACAGAGAGGACATTAAATATTATGAGACAAACCTCTATATTACACATTGTATTGCTATGTAAAATATGTCATTTCATCTGGCAAATAAAATCACCAAGGTGTGGAAGGTTGGTGTTCATGTGTCAGAGGTTTGATCGTTGAGGTTGGTCGGTGTTTTCTAGGTTGCACTGTTGAGTCAGTGATGTGTTTCTGCTTGAAAATGTTCAGCGCTCCCTGGAAATATTAATCCTTCCATTGTTCTAAGTGAAATCTTCCTCCCCTTTCTGAATTTTGCCACATCAAGAGAAGGGTAGTAAATGAGCTATACCCACATCCTCCATTATGTGTGTCTTCAGGCTCAGAATGACTTCAGTCCTCAAGATCAAAGGATGGGCTCACAAGGGAGCTTGATTCCTGCCCTTCATGTGATTTCTGGCCACAGGCTCTCCTATGAACATGAATGTTCTTTTCCTGAGTCAGACTCAGAAAACCCCAATAGGTAGTCCCATTAGGTAATAAAAAAAATACCTTATTAAACTATTTGCATTGAGGACTGCTTTTCCTGCAGCAATAGCTAGGCCTTGCAATAACTAAAGAGAACAGAGCTGAGGGTCATTGTAATAAAGTGCCAGTTTGTTTCTTTGGTATTTGTTCTGATTTTAAAGACAATATTCACAGTTGGATATAAAAGGTGGGTAAAGTAGTCACAGGTTGCAAAGATGAGAGCTTGGATACCTGTGGGGGACTGTCCTTCTGTCCATCACATCCCCCACTTACCCAGCAGCTCTGACCTAGAGAAGCTCATGCCAACACACACACACACGTGCACACACACACACACACACACACACACTCACTCACTAACATGGTTCTCACCTTGCCAACTTGCTTGAATGGGGGGCCCAGCAAATTTCTGAGAAGATGCAGATAGTCAATGTCTTCGGCTTCACAGGACACATGGTCTCTCACAGTGACTCAGCTCTTCCATGAGGGTGGCAGTCACCATATATATGAAAGGAATAGGTGTGGCTGTCTCCCAACAAAACTTTACTTATGGAGACCAAAATTTGAACTTGATGCAAAACCACAGTGAGATGCACTTCACACCCCAGAATGAACATAGAGAGGCAAAGACTGCAGAATACCCTTGAGGTAGAACCCAGAACTGCTGGTGTCTGGGGAGCAGAGAAGAGACTAATGGTTACCAGGGCTGGACAGGGAAGAGGAAGGGTAGTAGAGATCTTCAACAGGCACAAAGTCACAGTCAGGAGGAATGCGTTCTGGTGTTCTGTTGCATTCTAGAGTCACTAAAGCTAATCAGAATGTAATTTTTTAAAATCTAGAATATTTTGGATAATCTCAGCACAAAGAAATGATATATGTTTAAAGTGATGCATGTGTCAAATACTCTAAAATGATCACTACATATTATTGACAATAGGTGTATTTAAGTAATATAAAAAGTATCATTTTTTAAAAGAAAATAAAAATATTGCTGAGGATAGGAATGGAAAATGGTCCAGCCAGTGTGGAAAACAGTTTGGCAGTTCCTCAGAAAGTTAAACATAGAATTATCATATTACACAGCAACTCCACCCCATCTGTGTGCACCCCAAAGAATAGAAAACTGGGTCTCAAATAGATGCTTGTACACCAATGTTCATAGCACATATTTAGTGCTGAGTTGCTGAGGCTGGCTTTATACTTGCAATCCTCCTGCCTCAGCCTCCTGAGCCACTGAGACAAAGAGAAATTTATATGTTCTTAACTGAAAAAGAAAAATGAATGACAAATAAATACACAGCAATCAAGGAAACTGGAATTAATTTTTTTAAAAGAGCTAAAATTTCAAGCATTAGTTTAGGAAAAATCTACCAAATTGATTATATTCAACAGTTGTTAGACCAGGGGTGAAATGGATATTCCTATATGGTAGGCACTAGAGAAAACTTATACAAACATTTTATTCAGCAATTTGGTACCAGTTATGAAAATTTAATCTGGATATACCTAAGGCCCAGCAATCACACCTCTTTTATCTATGTCACATTAAACAATCCCATGTTCACAGAAAGCTATTTATAAGGTTTACTGCAGTATATTTGCAAGAGTGAAAAATTTCACTACATACAAGCAGCCATCAATAAAGAATAGCAAAATGAATAGGATATATTGGTATAAATTTTAAAAACAGGATACACCTGTGCATGATATAGCTCTTATACAGATATTGAAAAGATCTCCATTATTTCCCCCCACCATAGGGCATCAATGCATTCTACTGTCGTGTATAACTAATTAAAACAAATAAAAATTAATTTAAAAACCCTCCAATACACGAAGTTGAATGGGAAAGGCAAGTTGAAATATAATCCATATGGTATTATCAAGTTAATACTTACAGTATAATATTGTATCTTTCTATAAGTGCAAGGTGAAGAGCCTGAGTTTAGGATCAATGATTTTAAACATAACAGCCCCCATTGGTAACATGAGATTTTTTTCAATAGTATATACAATTATTAATATTATTTCATTGTTACAAGAGTTGGCTTAGGGATTATAAGGGAGAAAATACAGATGAGACTTTTGCTTAGAAAACTAAGATTGGCCAGGAAGCAATACAGAATTTGGTGTAACCTGGGGATGGGGACATTCAAACTTTCAGTGTAGGGATTTGTCATTATATTCCCCATGGCATAGTAATACACTTAACAATAAAGACTGCAAAGAATAAGATGTCTACAGGTATTTGAAAGAATAGTTTAATTTTTCACAGCAATTAACCATTTTTCTTTCAATGTGATTATGCATCATAAATACAGAAAACACAATACTAAAATTTGTAACAAACAATAGTAGTATGGGGACCAGGTGGCTCTGCGGGAACTGCCTTCTCAGACTTTCCAGGTGTGAGTGTTGGGAATGCCAAGTCTTGTCTCTGGTTTGGGGACATGGTGTTTTTGGTGGAAAGGAAATAGTAAGACACAAACTTACACAGACTCACCTTCTCCCTGCCCCGGAGGAGAGTCACATGTTGGGCTGTTTGACTTCTCCTGTGCCATCTACTGAAGCCCTGAGTTCTATATTTAATCATGAGCCTTGTTTTCATGTAAGTTATACAAGTAAGTCTAGTTATAGGCAATAAATAGATAAGTCTATTCATTCTAAACCAAGGTCCTAATGGGGCAAAAAGACCAGGAGAATGATCCTTCATGCCTGAGCTTCTAATACACAGTGTCCCACCTTCCTGTCTTGAAAGATGGAAGTCACGTCCAAGGAGATCTTCAGCATGATTATTATCCATACTAAGCAAATATTTGGAAACAAACCTCTGAGTTCTGAGAAATTCACCAGGGAACTGATAGGAAGAAGAAAGCATCCAGACTGTGATTTCTTCTCTGTGGTCAACTTCGTCACGAGTCATATTTAAACAGGAAGCACTCTGAACTCTAACCAGAACCAAAAGTCCTCGGTCACTGGGCTGGCTGGTCTCAGCACCATGAGGAGCAGATGTCTAAGACTGGTTCAAGGTAAGTGGAATCGTGACATGTGACAGGCAAGAAAGGGAGCTAGGAGCCACCAGCAAGTCCTTTGCTTCATTTTTGACTGGTTTTCTCACTGTCCATGCAAGGGAGAGCAGGGAGGGTATTTTTAAAAGATATCAGATATTTTTTAAAAAAATAAGTTCTCAAAGGAGAAATTTATTCCTAGAAAGTTACTCTTAGTGAAAACTTTGGGACTTAGCAGGGATTTGTCATTATATTCCCCACGTGCAGCAGGGTTCTCCAGATGAATAAGACCAATAGGGCACTATACAGAAAGAGGGAAGGATGATTTTTTTAAGGATATGCTCATGCAGTTGTAGAGGCTGAGAAGTGCAGACTCTACTGGGTATGTGGCAGGAGGAGACCAGGGAAGAGGTTGAAGAATGGAAACTAGGAAAGAGGCACAGAATCCAGTCTAGGAAGAGTTGGCAAAATGGAGACCAAGAAAAGGGGTCGAATGATGGAGACCCAGGGAAGAGGTGGCAAGATGGAGACCAGGGAACAGGTGGAAGGATGGAGACCCTGGGAAGAGGTGGCAAAATGTAAACCCAGAAAAGAGGTGGAATGATGGAGACCCAAAATGAGATGACAGGATGGACCAGGAAAGAGGTGGCAGGATGGAGACCCTAGGAAGAGGTGACAGTATACAGACCAGAGAAAAGGTGGCAGGATGGAAAGAAGAAGAGAGATAGCAGGATGAAGATCTAAGGAATAGGGGTCAGGATGGAGACACGGGGAAGAGATAGCAGGAGGGAGACCAGGGAAGAGGTGGCAAATTGGAGACTCAGAGAAGAGGTGGCAGGATGGAGACCAGGGAAGAGGTAGCAAAAGAGAGGCCCAGAGAAGAGACAGATACGAGGAAGAGGCAGCAGAATGGACACCCAGGGCAAACGTGAAAGAATCCAGACCAGGAAAGAGGTGGAAGAATGGAGACCCAAGAAAGAGGTGGTAGGATCCAGACCAACGACGAGGTGACAGGATGGAGACAGGGAAGAAGTAGCAGGATGGAGACCCAGAGAAGAGGTAACAGATGGAAAACAGGGAAGAGGTGGTAGGATGGAGAAAGAGACCCAGGGAAGATATGGCAAGATGAAGACTCAAGGAAGAGGCATCAAGATGGAGACCAGGAAAGAGCTGTTAGACCAGGGAAGAGGTGTCAGGATGGAGACCAGGGAAGAGGTGTCAGGATGGAGACCAGGGAAGAGGTGTCAGGATGGAGACCAGGGAAGAGGTGTCAGGATGGAGACCAGGGAGGAGGTGGCGATGGAGACCAGGGAAGAGGTGGCAGGATGGAGACCAGGGAGGAGGTGGCAGGATGGGGACCAGGGAGGAGCTGATGTTCCATCTCAGGTCCAGAAGCAGTCAGGGCCAGAACTCCGTCCTCCTCAGGGGGCCAGTCTTGGTCTCTTAGGGCCTCCATGGGTTAGAAGAGCCACACAGGAGAGGGGATCCTGCTTTCCTTGCAGTCTTCACATTCAGTGGGGTCTCCTCTGATGAAGGCCTCATGGCAATGTTTAGAGCCTGACCAGCTGTCCAGGCAGCGCATTAGATAAACTGACCAAGAAGGAACCACCAATACCCCTAGACTTTATTTTAGGGATTGAGAACCAGACTCTCTTTGACTCCTGGCCTGTCTCTCTGTTGAACAGCAAGAGGCTCATGTACCTAAGGCCCCATTGATTGAGGAGGGTCCCCAGGATGTGCCCTGGGAGGGGGCAGCTGCTGAGAGGCAGGAACAGCAGGAGGAGGCCCCCAGCCTGAGCCCAGCACCTGCCCACAGCACCTTCCTGTTGGGGGGTAATAGGGCAGCACAGGGTCCCAGGACAGGCCGTGGGGCTGACAGTGGTGGTGGGAGATGTGGCTCTCAGGTGTTCCAGTCACAGCTGCAGGCCAGGTGGCTAGTGTGGTGTGTGTCCCAGGAAGGGGACAGGGCCAGAGCACCTGGACAGGGCCAGGTAGGGGACCTGAGAGAACAGCTGGCCCAGACCCTCCCTTCCTACACCTAAAGGTCAGCGATGGTGGTAAATGCCCTGAAACACTGGGGTTTGTTCCCACGTGACCTTAGGACGTGGGTTTCATCTTATCCCCACTCTACAGAAAGAGAAACTGGGGCAGGGCAGTGAGACAGTCTGCCTGTGCTCCAGGTTCTGAACCAGGGACACCAGGATCCAGTCCCCCACCCACAGGCCAGGAGAGCCATGACTGGAGCCCAGAGCTTGCCAGGCTCAGCCCCCTTCCCATCCCCCAGACCCTCAGGGAGGCGCCACCTGGACTCCCTCTGCGGAGTAGACCAGGTCCGAGCCCAGGAGGGTTCACAGCCCCTGCCCTCCAGTGCATCACCTCCGGCCTCCTCTGCCTGCTGGGCCCACTGACCTGCCCTCTCTGTGTTGCAGGGCTGCTGTGTGTCCTGCTGAGTCTCTCCAGAGCCGGAGCCTGGGACTTTCAGCGTGAGTGTGTGGGGAGCAGCCTGTCCACAGCCAGAGCCTGGGAGGGGCCCTGCACCCGCAGCCCAGAGAGGAGAGGCCTGAGCAGGGAGGCTCAGGGCATCTCCCCACCTCCTGGGACCTCCTCTGGGACCACATTGCCCCCTCCCAGACTCTGACCAGTCTGTGCCCCCACAGCCTGTAACCCCCAGTGCCCTCTCAACTCGGAATGTGTCAATGCCACCGCCTGTCGCTGCAAGCCGGGGTTTGCCTCTTCATCTACAGAGATCTTCACTGACCCCCTGGAGATCTGTGAAGGTAAAGAGGATGGGGGAGGGGCCGAGCCACATCAGAGTTTGCAGGTGCCCAGTGCCAGTGGGGTCATGGGTAATGGTCAAGGGCTGAGCCTTTGACCTCAAGGCCATCATCAAAGACAGAAAAGAGAAAGGAAAGAGTAAGATGGCAGAGAGACCAGGGAATTACTTGGCTTCCTGCACAGAAAGGACCTGGGCCCCAGGAGTTGGTCTCAGCCTGCCCTTAGGTCTGGGGAGGGTGACACTGAGCTTGTAGCCCACACACTACCTTGGCATTGTCCCCTGGGGACAATGTCCAATTGTCCAATTGCCCCCTTTGGACAATTGTCTAAACTGGGGGTGTTAGTCAGAGAACTGTGTTGAGCAGATCAGACTGTGTGGACTTCAGGAATGGCTTGGCCCAGCATAGCCTCAGCAGTGCATCCCAGGATTCTGTCCAAAAGATACTAACTCAACATCAGACCCCATGCTGGAGGGTCAGGTAGGGGACAGGAGTCTCTTCCCTAAGAGACCACACACCTTATGGAGGTGACCCTATTATGTTGCAGACATCAACGAATGTTTGTTGCCCCAGAAAGTGTCCTGTGGATATTTTGCTGACTGCCACAATGTGCAGGGCAGCTACTACTGCACGTGCTCCCCAGGATTTGAGCTCCTTTCTGGGGCAAAAACGTTCAGTAATGCGAGTGAGAACACATGTCAAGATAAGGCCCACCCTGCCCCATGCAGTTCAGGGCACCAGAGCTGATCTGGGGACAACACCCAGTTATATTCTCAGCACCTGGACTCTGAGATGGGGCAGCTGTGCGTGCACCCATCACCAGCGTGAGAGGCGCCAGTGGGTCAGGACACTCTGGGACCAGCTGCTTGGCCCCATTCTGATAGCTCTGCTTGTGATGATGGCCAGGGTGCTTATCAGGAAACCCTGTGGACATGTGAGATGACACAACATCATTGTTGTTTTCTGTTTAAAAAAAAATGCGAGGCACCAGTGGCCTGTGCCTGTGATCTCAGTTAGTTGGGAGGCTGGGGCAGGAGGATCACTAGAGCCCAGGAGTCCAACTCAGCCTGGGAAACAGAGAGACCCCATCCCTAGCAGGGAAAAGTGGGAGAGAGAGAGAAAAAAAAAAGAAAACCACAGGAAGGAGCCCCTATCTTGTAAAGCTACAAACAAAGGTAGAGGCTGGGGTGCGGCTACCGGGCAGAGCCCTTGCCTGGCATGAGCAGGGCTCTGGGCTCCCTCCCCAGCACTGCAGAAAAACAAATCCAAAACCAGAGGTAGCTTTGCTCTTGGTTCACTGTGTGACTTCAGTCAAGTCACCTCACCTCTCTGTGCTGCAGTGTGTCCATCTGCAGAAGGGGAGTCCTGGGACTGGGCTGAAGCTCAGTGGTAGAGCACTTGTCTAGCAGGTGTGAGTCCCTGGGTCAGTCCCCAGCACCAGGGGAAGAAAGGGGGAGAGGGGAGAGTCATAAGAAAGGAAATGAGATTCAAAGGCACTGAGCAGGTCCTGGCTCCCAGAAAGTGCTGTTAGCAATGGCTTCTGAGCTGAACAGGGCCTGGGCCCCACCAGTTGTGCTCACCTGCCCTTAGGTCTGGGGTGGAGGGGAGCTTCCAGCCCACGTGCAACTCAGCATTGTCCCCTGGGTCCAGATCCAGGGGTGTCAGCCAGAGGACTGGGACAGAGGTATCCTGTGGCACCCAGGGGCCAAGGCCCTGGTTGACACAGGTGGTGCCCACTCCAGGCCACTGTCCCCCCAGCACAGAGAGGGAGAGTGGTGTGAAGGCCAAGGTCAGAGGCAGGGATCAGCTCCCTGGGTCCGAAGCCTGGACTGGCCACCCGTGAGCAGCATGGGGTCAGCAAAACCACTTCCTCTCTTGGAGCCCTCCTTGTACCTGCCCCCAGGAGCCTGGAGCCCCAGATCCCATGAGGTGGTGGCTCTCAGTGGCTCATTACTGGGGAACCCAGGGAGCTGGTGGGGGGAGGCTGAGCCCAGGATGTGGGGAAATGTGGGAGTTGGTGGAAGGTCCCCTGGGGGTGCTGCTGCACCTCATTCCCAACTGTCCCCACAAGACCACACCCCACCTGGTCCCCTCCACCTATGCCACACCTCTGCAGCCATTGCTACCAGCTAGGAACAGGGGAGGGGACTGGGATCGCCCCGTGGGGGCTGGACAAGAGCCCTAAGGGTGCATCAGCCCCTGTCCTGGCCCGTCCTGCTGTTGATCCACACAGCCCGGATGAGGGGTCCCAGCAGGGCATCCTCAGGTGCAAAAATGGGTCCAGGAGACCAGAAGCCTTCCCTGCCACATCCTGACTCCAGGAATCCTCTGGGCTCTGGGAATCTTTGGCCCCTTTCTGGGACACCCAGGGCCATCTGCCATGAGCTGTCACTCACTCCTGTCTTGGGTTCTCTGAGGCTCCTGTGTTGGCTATTCACCTCAGGCCTCTGTCCTGTGGGTCCCTGTGGCACTCAAAGGGGACCTGCTTCCTGAGCATGTTCCCCTCACATTTAGAGACCAGGAGAGATAAGAAGCCAGGAAACACCCCCAGGCCTCAGCTGGGAGCTGCTTCCAGAAGCTTCCTCATTTCATGTCTGTGGCCATCTCTGATAAGGGGGAACTTCCTCCAGGGGTGGTGACAGCAAGACTCCCCGGAGACAAGCTGGGCACCTTGGAAAGGCTGTCAGTGTCCACCCACAGTTCTGAGTGCCACACTAGGAGCTGGGGGATTCCTGGGGACGATCAAGGGTGCATTTGTGTCACTATGAGGAAAGGAAGGTGGGACCTGCTGGGGCCTGGGCACCTGGGGCTTTTGGTTTTCTAGTTGTTTGTTTGTTTTGGTCCTGGGGACCTAACCCTGGGGCCTTACCACTAACCACATCCCTGGCCTCCTGAGTCACTGGGATTACAGCATGTGCCACCTCACCTGCTTGAGCACCTCACTTTAGTTCTTCTTGCTGCTGCTCAGTGGCAGGGTTTTAGAAATTTTAATAAAACCTGCATCCATAAAACTTACCATTTTAACCACGTTCCAGTATACTAGTTCTGTGGCACTGAGGGCATTCCTGTTACACAGGCATCTCAGTCATCCCTCTCCAGGAATATATTCCTGTTTTTTTTCTGTATTTATTTAATTGACAAATAAAAATATTGTACATATTGATCAGGTACAGAAGGATATTTTGAAACATGCATGCCCACTGGGAAGGCTAAATGGAGCTGATTAACATATGCAATGCCTCAGGTGCTGATTTTTGTGGTAAGAACACTTCAAATCTAATCCCTTAGTGATTTTCAAGAATATAGAACATTGGCCAGACCCAGTGGTGCACACCTGGGATCCAGCAGCTCAGGAGGCTGAGACAGGAGGATCTTAAGTTCAAAGTCAGCCTCGGTACTTAGCAAGCAAGGCCCTTAGCAATTTGGTGAAACCCTGCCTCAAAGTAAAAATTAAGAGGGCTGGGGATGTGGCTCAGTAGTAGAGTGTTCAATCCCTGGTACCAAAAATAAATAAATATGAACAATAGATCTCTTGAACTTAGCTCCTCCTACCTGAAGTTTGTGCCTTGGATGCATATCTCTCCAACCCCCTCCTGTTGCCCAGACCCCTGGGAAACACCATGCTACCCTATCCTTCCAGGAGTTTGACTGTTCAGGTCCCACGTGGAGGTGACACCGTGTGGTATTTGTCCTTCTGATCCTGGCTTATTTCACTTAACATATTTCCTCCAGGTTCACCTGCGTTGTTGTGATTGAGAGTTTCCTCCCTTTTTAAGGCTGAAAAGCATCCCCCTGTGGGTGGGTTTTCTGCTTATTCACTCTCCTGTGGATGGATGGACTCCTCGGTTGACTCCAGAGCTTGGCTATTGGGAATAGTGCTGCAACATGAAGCATACTCGTCTCTCTACTGATAGATAGAGGTCAGATCAATATTCTGATCTGGTTTCCTTTGCGTGCAAACCCAGAAGAAGGATTTCTGGATCCCATGCAGTTCTACTTTTAATATCTGAGGACTGTCCCCACTGCCTTCCATCACAGCGGGGCTCACTTAAGTTCCCAGCCATGGTGTGCATATTGTCCTTTGCTCTGACTGCTGGCTACCCGTGTGCACATCTGGCTTCCCCAACAGCTACCCAGCTGGTGTGAGTTGATGTTTCACTACAGTTCATTTCTAGTCCCCTGAGGATTGGTGATGGCACGGGATTTCTCCTGGGCCTCTGGGCCCTTCTCCTGTTGTCCTTTGAGAAGTGTCTGTTCAGGTCATTTGCCCATTTGCGGATGGGGTGAGCGGGTTTCTTACTGTTGAGTTGCTTGATCAAGCTTCTCATGATACTTTGCATATTGACACCTAATAAGATGTGTGGCTTGTGAGTGTGCCTCCCGTTCCCTGAGTTGTCCCTCACTCTGTCCACTGTTTTCTTTTCTTTTCAAAAGCTGTTAGTTGGCTACGATCCCCTTGGTCCGTTCGTATTTTGCTGCCTGTGCCTTGGGTCCCGTCCAAACCATCACTGACAGGCCAACGTTGCGCAGCTCTCCCCTGTGCTCTCTGCTAAGCAGCTGGGCAGCTCCAATCTGACCTTCACTATTTAATCTGAGGTGATTTTTATGTGGTGTGAGGGGAGGGTCTGATGTCCTCCTGGTTGGCATGTCCAGGGTCCCAGACTTTTTAATGAAGAGTCCTTCCCATTGTGCGCTCTTGGCACCTTCATCAAAAATCAGCTGTAAATACGTGGGTTTTTCTGGGCTGTCTGTTCTGCTCCGTGGCTGTGTGTGTCCCCATACAGAACCACACTGTGTTGTCACTGCAGCTTCACAGTAGATTCTGAAGTTAAGTCATGGGATGTGCCCAGCTTTGCTCTTTTTCTGAGCACCTGGCTTTATCCTCAGATGTTAATGATGAGTGTCACTCTGGGAAGCCCTTGACCATGATCTCCTACCCCCCACCGCTTAGGCATCAAGAGTGGCCATCACTGCCACCTTCTCCCTGAGCATATACCACCTGTAGGACCCCAGTGGTGCAAAGATTCCCACAGGGGAGGGTCCAGGGAATGGCTGGGCCTCCCTCTGCCACTCCAGGATGGAGAGGACTTGTAGATCCCTTGCCAGGCCCCACCGTGGCACAGAATCTGAACCCACATGTCCTTGGGCTCTGCTCCAGAGAGCAGAGTGGTCCTGGGACTTCCAGAGCAGCCCGGCTCAGGAGGTCCACCTGGGGTCTTAGGTCTGTGTGTGTCTCACAGCAGGGTCAGGCTGAGAACCAGGGTCTCTTCCCTGAGAGAAAGAACAACTTTGGGAGGTGAGCCTTTGACCCGTTATGTTGCAGACATCACCAAATGAGGGCCATGAGAGTGCCCTGTGGAAAATCTGCAGACGGCCAGATCATACAGGGCATAATTGCTGCATGCACAGCCCAGGCTGTGTGCTCATTTCTGGAGCCAAGAATCCTTTATTAATTAGAGGAGAACAGCTGCAGTGTAGGCACTTCCCCCACCT
The DNA here is from genome assembly GCF_001458135.2 of Marmota marmota marmota. NCBI lineage: Eukaryota > Metazoa > Chordata > Mammalia > Rodentia > Sciuridae > Marmota > Marmota marmota. The sequence continues at coordinate 3,839,645 of NW_026000241.1, read as the reverse complement.
CCCCATCATCAGGGTTGAGGTTGCCAGACCCTTTCCTGTGACATCTAGATGGCAGAACCCTGGTTACAGGAGTGTTGCCCTGGTGTGAGGCAGATGTGCATGTTCCTATTGCCCAGCACAGTAGCAGGGTAGCATGCATGCCAGGGGCTAGCTCTGCATCTGGCTGCCTGGGTCTAAAACCTGCCTGCACCACCTGTTAGCTGCATGTTATTAGTCAAATCACTACCTCTCTTTGAACTTGGTCTACCCATCTGTATCATGAAGGTGATCATAACAGTGCCTACCTCCTGTGTCTTCCAGGAGGATTATGAAAATTACAAGTGCCTGTAAGAGAGCCTGGAACATGGTGGGTGCTGGACTCTTCTTATGTGTTTAAAAGATGAGCACATCTGCACCCATTGAAGGAGTTGCTCAGAGGGTTTGGGTCTTCCTGGGGGCCATGTCCCTGCCACTCAGAAGAAAGCTAGTTCCACACAACTTGCTCTGGTCCTTGCCATGGTCTGGCCTGACACCATGATTCCCAGGAGGAGTAACTTCCATGCATGAGCAGGATTCGCCTCCTTCCAGGGCAAGGTGGTTAGGCAAAGAAATCTGCTTCCACCATCCATGGGGCCAGGTGGAATCCAGCAGTGGGTGGGAAAGAGCCAGGACCCATCCACGGAGAAGATGGTAGTGCCAAGTACACAGAGGGAAAAGGGAAGGTGCATGAATGTAAGAGGTACACAGGGCTAAACTGGGGATCAAGGGGATTATGAGGACACATGGTCCCTATGGGTGCACATTGTGCCATGTGTACATACCTTGGCCAAAGTATCCAGGGGGCTGTATGGAAAGACCAGGGTCCTGGGAAAGGAACAGGGGTTCTGAAGAGGCTGTGGAGGGACCTGGGAAGCAGCAAAAAACTAACTGGGGTGACATGTTTCTGCAGCCTCACAACCTGCATCAGTACAGAGAAGGCATGGGGTGCATCAGGCCTCACACACTCCTCATCACACATGCAAGTGTGTAGGTCGCTAGGTGGCAGCACCACAGCCCAGGCAGGGCACTAATGGGGGAAAAGGGGGTGGAGCTCAGATGGTGGAGAGCACTGGTCCTGGCTTCAGCGGGAACCAACCCCTCTCTCTATGTCCCCAGATGTGGACGAGTGCAGCTCCGGGCAGCATAAGTGCCACCACTCCACCACCTGCACCAATACCTGTGGGTGGTACTGGTGCTACTGCCTCCCAGGCTGGGAGCCAATTCCTGGGAGCATCAATGGCATGTACAACAACATCTGCAAAGGTACCCAGCCTGCCCTGACCCCAGAACCTCCTCCACCCCACACACACCAGCGCATGCACACACATGCCCATACACACATGCTCCTCCTAATGAATCACTGTCCTGTCCCTGCAGTCAAGCCCTTCTTCACCTGGCCTCTGCCCCCTGGAGTCCACAGCCAGGTGAGCCACCCCAACCAGGACACAGAGATGGGAATCCCTGGTGCAGCACCCTGTCCACCAAATGAGGGCCATGAGAGAAAGGAGCTGCCTATTCCACTATTTGGCCCTGAGCATCCCACCCACCTGTGACCCCTCATCTCACCTCCCAGAGTCTCTCCCGCTTCATTGACAAAGTCAACAATCTGCAAAAGCATTTAAAGTCAGCCATGGCCAAGGACACCATTCAGGTAAGGGCAGGATCCAGGGGAAGCTGGTGGAGACCTCCCATAGAGGGAGGGGGGCAGATTTGGTCTGGGTGGGGGGAAATAGGCCCAAGCACAGTGGAGTCCTGCTCTGAGCTGGCCACTCTCCCAGGGCAGGTGGAAGAGGACACTGGGAGCCACACACACTGTTGGACGCCCACGTGCACTGTCTGTCCTCTTGCTCTCATCCTGGTCTTTGGGTTTTGTCATCCTTGATGGTCACGAACCAGGACTGACCTCTGAGGAGCAAGGACCACCCAGGGAGTCCCAAACCATGCTCTCTCTATCCCCAACTGGACAGTGTCTGGGTCTGTTCTCTCGGCTGAGTGGTCAAGCTTTTCGTATGGTCCTTTTGGCCCAAGTCCAACTGCTCTGTGCCCTTATCCCTCCAGGGGATCATAAAGGAGGTGGATGAGCTGCTGGAGGCCCCTGGGGACCTGGAGACCCTGCCCCCGTCACAGAAGCACTGTGTGGCCACTCACCTGCTGGCAGACCTGGCGAGTGCCCTGAGACACCTGAGCAGGGGTCTGCCTGAGGGGACAGCAACCTTCAATTATTCTGCAGGCACACGTAAGTCCCTGGGTCTGCGCCAGCCCCTGTTCCTTGCCTCATCCTCTTCTGATCCCACTAGAGCTGAGTGGCCACACTGTACCTCAGTGTGACTCACATAAATAAACACAACAGTGAAAAAGGCAGAAAACCAAAAATAGTACACATTTAAGTAGCAAAATAGAAACAGATTCAAAAAACTAATGTGGAAGAATACAAATGAATATTTTTTTAAGTATGCTATGTTTAATTGTGGTAAAATTAACATCACATAAAATTCACCATTTAATACCAACACTTATCATTCACCAAAAAATAAATATGTGAATAAAATCCACCAGTTCTACATTTCAGTGGAATCAAGAACCTTCACAAACTGATGCAGCCATCACCTTCATTTCTAAGACATTTTTCTCCAAAATTAAATACAGTGCCTCCTCAGCTTTCATCCCTCATTCCTCCCCTCCCCCAAACCTGGCATCCACTCACCTGCTTGCTGTCTTAAAGGAGCTGCCTATTCTACAACTTAGTGTAAAGCAAAGTGTGACCTGTCCCTCGAGCTTCTTTCACCTAGAATAATGCAGTTGAGCATGGCATAGCATCACTCCATCCCTCTTCACAGTTGAGTATTATTCCATCCTATAGGTGTTGAGTTGACCCACTCAGCCACTGATGAACATTTGGGTTGGTGCTACGTTTTGGCTGTTGTAAATAGTGCTGCAAAGATATTGTTATATAAGTGTTGTTTGAATAACTATTTGCAGTTCTTGGAGTATCTACCAAGAACTTGCTAGATACCATGGTAATTCTGGGTTCAATTTTGCGGGGAACCACGAGACTGTTTGCAAAGTTGCTATATTACTGTATATTACACCAGAGGGTGCAAAACCATGGAAAAAAGTGTTATTTCTGATTAATTTGGTTTTATCACAGCCATTCTAGTGAATGTGAGGAGATGTCTCATAGCCGGTTTGAGTTGCATCTCCCTGGTGACTGGTGATGGTTAGCATCTTTTCATGTGCCTCTGGCCATTTGTGTATTTTTTTGGAGAAATGAATGTTCAGATCCTTTGTGCATTTGTGATTGGGTTGGTCCTTTGAGTTGTATGAGCTTTTCATCTACTTTGACAGGAGACCATTATGATATATGCAACTTGGAAATGGTTTCTCCATCCTATGGATTATATTTTCATCTCTGTGATAATCGTTTCACTTTAAAGTCAGATGTTTTGAATTGTGAGGACGTCTACTTTATCTACTTTCTCCTTCATTGCTGTACATTCAGTGTCATATATAAAAATCCATTGCCAAATCCAAGGTCCTCTTATGGGCTTCAGTTCTTAGATTGAGGCCTTTGTTCTATTTTGAGTTAATCTGTGTGTGTGTGTGTGTGTGAGGTAGGGTCCCTCTTCCTTCTTTTTTCTTGGATATCCAGTAATCCCTCATCAATCATTGAAGAGACTGTTCTTATGCCCATTCAATAGTCTTGGTCCCCAGGCTGAAAACCAATTGACTTCAGAGGTGTAGGTTTATTTCTGGGCTCACCTTTCCCTCTGTCTTCATGCCAGTACCACTCTGCTTTGGGCTCCTCTCATTGGCCTTCAGTTCTGAAATCAGGAGTGTGAGTCCTCCCCCTTTGTTGCTCTTTCCAGCCACACTTTAACTACTTGGATCTCTTGCAATTCCGTGTTAGTTTTCAAGCGAGTTTTCCATTTAAGCAAATTATAATGTTAATGGGCTGTTGGGACATTGATAGGATGACATTGACCCTGTAGATCTCTTTGGAGAATGTCTCCATCTTACCAATATAATGTTTCCCAATCCATGAACATGAGGTGTTCATGTTAGGGTCTCCTTTCAAAACCCTCTCCAGTTCTCTAAGGGCAAGTCCTGAGTTTCTTAGTTAAATTGATTCATAATATTTTGTTACAGATTGTGTTCATAAGCAATAAAGTCTCTTATTTTCTTTTCTTGTGATGTATTTATCTGGTTTGGGCATCAGAGTAATATTGGCCTCCAGGAATTACCAGGTGGTGTCCCTCTTCTGTTATTTGAAAGAGTTTAAAAAGTTGTCATTCTTCCCTATATTGTTGGTGAATTTCACAATCAAAACCATTTGATTTCAGATGTTCATTTAGGAGGTTTTTCATTATTGCTTCAATCCCTTTACCCGTGATAGTTCTCTTCAGATTTTCTACTTCTTCTTGAGTCACTTTTAATAGTTTCTGCATCCCTAAGAATTTGTCCATTTCATCTAAGTTTTCTAATTTGTTGGTGCAAAATTACTCCTACTTTTACAATTCTTCATAACTTCAGATTTCATATACAAATGTGTATGCACTCATGTACACACACAGTATATATATATATATATATATATATATATATATATATATATATACATATATATGAAATCTGAGGTTACAAAATATTATATACATATATATGTGTCTTTATATACACTTGAATATATGTGTGATTATAGTAAAGGAGAAGTTCAACAAATACATGTATATCATGAGACATACATATACATATACAATATTCACATATACACATATATATTCCTAACATAATTCTTCTTATTCCTACACCTCATAGAACTCTCTGTAAAAGTGCAGAAGCGAGGAGATGGCAATGTCACCTTGAGTCTGAATCAGGCAAAGATGCAGCTGAACTGGAATCTGGCACAGAAATCTGCTCACAGAGGTAACATCTGAGATGGGAAAAGGTGGGATGTCCATCTTTACACAAGTACCATATTGTTTGGAAGAGGCCGCAGGGTGGGAAAGATGCCCAAGGATGTGAAAAAATACAGAATTAAACACTAAAGGGTGATGTGGATGGGAAAAGGTCACTAGAAGAGCGTCCAAAGGGGAGGTTCTGGGGAGTGATGAGGCCACATTCTGTTGAGTGCACGTGTGAATGTGGAGCAGCAAGTCCCACTATTATGTATCATTATAATACAACAATTCAAAAGGAGGAGAGGCCATCTAAGGAGGAGGCCCTGGAGGAGACCCTGAGACTCACCCGTGGCCTCGTCCTGCAGGCCCTTCTGTGGTGGGCTTGGTCTCCACCCCAGGGATGGACAAGCTACTGGCTGAGGCTCCCCTGGTCCTGGAGCCTGAGAAGCAGGTGGCTCCCCATGGGACATATGAGGACTTGCTGCCGAGAGTCTCACCTGTCCTGCTCTCAGATGTCATCTCAGTCTCTTTGAGCAACAAGGACACCCAGAACCTCAACTGGCCAGTTACCTTCACCTTCTCCCATCCTGTGAGTGTGCGGGTGTGGGGGGGGACCATGGTGTGGGAAGAGCCCCAGATCCAGGCACACTGTTGTTGTTTGTCTTAAAATTGAGGTTCGGTGGGACTCCCTACAGGTGCCCCCATCCAGGAAATTCAGCCCTTCCCAAGCCAGCCCTAAGGGGTCAGTATCTCCAAGCACAAAATGACCAGCTCACACCTCTGTTCTGTTCCTATAGCTGTTGACCTCTGAGCCAAAGCAGGAATTTCTCTGTGTCCTTTGGGACCATGGCCAGAATGGATGTGGTCATTGGGCCACTGCAGGCTGCAAGACATTGGGCACCAGAGATGGCAGCACCACCTGCCGCTGTACCCGCCTCAGCAGCCATGCAATCCTTAGGGCCAGCTACAACGTGCAGGTGAGAGGCTGCCTTCATCATTGACTGCTGCAAAACAGATTTATTCAAATGTCGCTGTTCAAGTAAAACAAATTTGGTATCTCACAATTCTGTGGATCAGCAACCCAGCACGCAGGGGATAGGTTCCTTGCACATGGTCTTACAAGGCTGAAATGATTGCATTGGTCAGGACTGCAGTCTTACCTGGGACTCACGGCCCTTCTCCCAGCTCCCTGGTTGCAGGCAGAATACAGTTCCCTTCCCTTAGCAGCTTTCAGCAGGGGACCACACTCCCTTTCTATGAGTCACCCACATTTCTTCTCATATGACCTCTTGTAGGCCTTCTTCACCAAGCCTCTGCCCCCTGAAGTCATCAGCAAGGTGAGCCACCCCAGCCAGGACAGGGAGGTGGGAATCATGGCATGGCCGAGAGTCCACCCCTTAGTCCTGAGTTTCCCATCCACCCATGACCCCTCATGTCACCTCCCCAGAGTCTCTCCCACTTCTTTGACAAAGTCAACAATCTGCACAGAGATTTCAAGCCAGCTGTGGCCAAGGACATCATCCAGGTAAGGGCAGGATCCAGGGAAAACAGGGGGAGACCTCCCATAGAGGGAGGTGGGGCAGCTTTGGTCTTGGGGGAAGGGAGACAGGCCCCAGCACAGTGGGGTCCAACTCTGAGCTGGCCACCCTCCCAGGGAAATTAGAAGAGGACACAGGTAGCCACACACACTGTTGGACTCCCCCATGCACTATCTGTACTCTTGCTCTCATTCTGGTCTTTGGGTTTTGTCATCCTTGACAGTCACGAACCAGGGCTGACCTCTGATGAGCAAGGGCCACCCAAGGAGTCCCAAACCATGATCTCTCTATCCCCAACTGGACAGTGTCTGGGTCTGCTCTCTAGGGCTGAGTGGTCAAGCTTTTCGTGTGGTCCTTCTGGCCCAAGTCCACCTGCTCTGTGCCCCCATCCCTCCAGGGGATCATGCAGGAGATGGACGAGCTGCTGGAGACCCCTGGGGACCTGGAGACCCTGCCCCCCTCACAGAAGCACTGCGTGGCCACTCACCTGCTGACAGGCCTGGAGAGTGCCCTGAGAAACCTGAGCAGGGGTCTGCCTGAGGGGACAGCAACCTTCAATTATTCTGCAGGCACACGTAAGTCCCTGGGTCTACACCAGCCCCTGTTCCTAGCCTCATCCTCTTCTGATCCCAGTAGAGCTGAGTGGCCACACTGTACCTCAGCATGACTCCCATAAATAATCACAACAGTGCAAAAGGCAGAAAACCACAAATAGCTCACATTTAGGTAGCAAATAAAAACAGATTCAAAAAACGAATGTGGAAGAATACAAATGAATATTTTTTAAGTATGCTTTGTTTCATTGTGGTAAAATTCACATAACATAAAATTCACCATTTAAGTACATCACTTATCATTCACCAAAAAATAAAATACATAAATAAAATTTACTTGTTCTACATTTCAGTGGAATCAAGGACATTCACAAATTGATGCAGCCATCACCTCCATTTCTAAGACATTTTTCTCCAATATTAAATACAGTGCGTCCTCAGCTTTCATCCCTCATTCCTCCCCTCCCCCAAACCTGGCATCCACTCACCTGCTTGCTGTCTTAAAGGAGCTGCCTATTCTACAACTTAGTGTAAAGCAAAGTGTGACCTGTTCCTCGAGCTTCTTTCACCTAGAATAATGCAGTTGAGCATGGCATAGCATCACTCCATCCCTCTTCACAGTTGAGTATTATTCCATCCTATAGGTGTTGAGTTGACCCACTCAGCCACTGATGAACATTTGGGTTGGTTCCACCTTTTGGCTGTTGTAAATACTGCTGCAAAGATATTGATTTATAAGTGTTTGCTTGAATAATTATTTTCAGTTCTTGGAGTATCTACCAAAGAGTAGACTTGCTAGGTACCATGGTAATTCTGGGTTCAATTTTGGGGGGAACCACGAGACTGTTTGCAAAGTGGCTGTATTACTGTATATTATACCAGAGGGGTGCAAAGCCTTGGAAAAGAGTGTTACTTCCGATTAATTTGTTTTTATCACGTCTGTTCTAGTGCATGTGAGGCGATGTCTCGTTGCCAGTCTGAGTTGCATCTCCCTGTTGACTGGTGATGGTTAGCATCTTTTCATGTGCCTCTGGCCATTTGTGTATCTTTTTGGAGAAATGTCTGTTCAGATCCTTTGTGCATTTGTGATTGGGTTGGTCCTTTGGTTCTTGAGTTATAAGAACTTTTCATCTACTTTGACAGGAGACCATTATGATATATGCAACTTGGAAATGGTTTCTCCATCCTATGGATTATATTTTCATCTCTGTGATAATCGTTTCACTTTAAAGTCAGATGTTTTGAATTGTGAGGACGTCTACTTTATCTACTTTCTCCTTCATTGCTGTACATTCAGTGTCATATATAAAAATCCATTGCCAAATCCAAGGTCCTCTTATGGGCTTCAGTTCTTAGATTGAGGCCTTTGTTCTATTTTGAGTTAATCTGTGTGTGTGTGTGTGTGTGAGGTAGGGTCCCTCTTCCTTCTTTTTTCTTGGATATCCAGTAATCCCTCATCAATCATTGAAGAGACTGTTCTTATGCCCATTCAATAGTCTTGGTCCCCAGGCTGAAAACCAATTGACTTCAGAGGTGTAGGTTTATTTCTGGGCTCACCTTTCCCTCTGTCTTCATGCCAGTACCACTCTGCTTTGGGCTCCTCTCATTGGCCTTCAGTTCTGAAATCAGGAGTGTGAGTCCTCCCCCTTTGTTGCTCTTTCCAGCCACACTTTAACTACTTGGATCTCTTGCAATTCCGTGTTAGTTTTCAAGCGAGTTTTCCATTTAAGCAAATTATAATGTTAATGGGCTGTTGGGACATTGATAGGATGACATTGACCCTGTAGATCTCTTTGGAGAATGTCTCCATCTTACCAATATAATGTTTCCCAATCCATGAACATGAGGTGTTCATGTTAGGGTCTCCTTTCAAAACCCTCTCCAGTTCTCTAAGGGCAAGTCCTGAGTTTCTTAGTTAAATTGATTCATAATATTTTGTTACAGATTGTGTTCATAAGCAATAAAGTCTCTTATTTTCTTTTCTTGTGATGTATTTATCTGGTTTGGGCATCAGAGTAATATTGGCCTCCAGGAATTACCAGGTGGTGTCCCTCTTCTGTTATTTGAAAGAGTTTAAAAAGTTGTCATTCTTCCCTATATTGTTGGTGAATTTCACAATCAAAACCATTTGATTTCAGATGTTCATTTAGGAGGTTTTTCATTATTGCTTCAATCCCTTTACCCGTGATAGTTCTCTTCAGATTTTCTACTTCTTCTTGAGTCAGTTTTAGTAGTTTCTGCATCCCTAAGAATTTGTCCGTTTCATCTAAGTTTTCTAATTTGTTGGTGCAAAATTGCTCCTACTATTATAATTCTTCATAACTTCATATTTCATATACATGTGTGTATGTACTTACATGTATACACAACACATATATATGAAATCTGAGGTTACATAATATTATATACATATATATGTGTCTTTATATACACTTGAATATATGTGTGATTATAGTATATGGGAAGTTAAACAAATACGTGTATATCATGTGACATATGTGTACATATATTATATTCACTTACACATATATATTCCTAACATAACTCTTCTTATTCCTATAACTCATAGAACTGTCCGTAAAAGTGCAGGAGCAAGGAGATGGTAATGTCACCTTGAGTCTGAATCAGGCAAAGATGCAGCTGAACTGGAATCTGGCACAGGAATCTGGTCACAGAGGTAATATCTGGGATAGGGAGAAGGTGGATGTCCACCTTACACCAGTACCATACTGTTTGGAAGAGGCATCAGGGTGGGAAAAGATACCCAAAGATGTGAAAAAATACAGAATTAAAGACTAAAGGGTAATGTGGGTGGGAAGAGGTCATTAGAAGAGTGTCCAAAGGGGAGGTTCTGGGGAGTGATGAGGCCACATTCTGTTGTGTGCACGTGTGAATGTGGAGCAGCAAGTCCCACTATTATGTATCATTATAATACAACAATTCAAAAGGAGGAGAGGCCATCTAAGGAGGAGGCCCTGGAGGAGACCCTGAGACTCACCCATGGCCTCGTCCTGCAGGCCCTTCTGTGGTGGGCTTGGTCTCCACCCCAGGGATGGACAAGCTACTGGCTGAGGCTCCCCTGGTCCTGGAGCCTGAGAAGCAGGTGGCTCCGCATGGGACATATGAGGACTTGCTGCCGAGAGTCTCACCTGTCCTGCTCTCAGATGTCATCTCAGTCTTTTTGAGCAGCAACAACACCCAGAACCTCAGCTCGCCAGTTACCTTCACCTTCTCCCATCCTGTGAGTGGGGGGTTGGGGGGACCATGGTGTGGGAAGAGCCCCAGGCCCAGGCACATCCTTGTTGTCTGTCTTAAACTTGAGGTTCAGAGGGACTCCCCCAGGTGCCCCCCATCCAGGAAATTCAGCCCTTCCAAAGCAGCACTAAGGGGTCAGTATCTCCAAGTACAAAAAGACCAGCTCACATCTCTGTTCTGTTCCTATAGCTGGTGACCTCTGAGCCAAAGCGTGAAGTTCTCTGTGTCTTTTGGGACCATGGCCAGAATGGATGTGGTCATTGGGCCACTGCAGGCTGCAAAACATTGGGCACCAGAGATGGCAGCACCACCTGCCATTGTACCCACCTCAGCAGCCATGCAATCCTCATGGCCAGCTATGATGTGCAGGTGAGACGCTGCCTTCTGCATGGATTGCTACAAAACAGATTTATGCAAATGTCACTGCTCAAGTAAAACAAATTTGTTATCTCACATTTCTGTGGGTCAGCATCCCAGTGCAGGGGGGGGGGGATAGGTTCCTTGCACATGATCTCTCAAGGCTGAAATGATCGCATTGACCAGGGCTGCAGATTCACCTGGGACTCATGGCCCTCCTCCCATCTCCCTGGTTGCAGGCAGAATACAGTTCCCTTCTCTTAGCAGCTTTCATCATGGGACCACACTCCCTTCCTAAAAGCCACCCACATTTCTTCTCATATGACCTCTTGTAGGCCTTCTTCACCAGGCCTCTGCCCCCTGAAGTCAAAAGCAAGGTGAGCACCTCAGCCAGGACAAGGAGGTGGGAATCCCTGGGGCAGCACCCTGTCAACCCCTTTACATTGAGCTTCCCACCCACCCATGACCTCTCCCCCTCTCACCTCCCCAGAGTCTCTCCCATTTCTTTGACAAAGTTAACAATCTGCACAGAGATTTCAAGCCAGTTGTGGCCAACGACACCATCCAGGTAAGGGCAGGATGCAGGGAAGCAGGTGGAAACCTCCCACAGAGGGAGGGGGGCATCTTTGGTCTGGGAGAAGGGGAACAGGCCCAAGCACAGTGAAATCCTGTTCTGAGCTGGCCACTCTCCCAGGGCAGGTGGAAAAGGACACTGGGATCCACACACACTGTTGGATGCCCATGGGCACTGTCAGTCCTCTTGCTCTCATCCTGGTCTTTGTCATTCTTGACAGTCACGAACCAGGGCTGACCTCTGATGAGTAAGGTCCACCTAGGGAGTCTCAAACCATGCTCACTATCCCCAACTGGACAGTATCTGGTCTGCTCTCTGGAGCTGAGTTGTCAAGCTCTTTGTGCGTGCTTCTGGTCCTTGTCCACCTGCTCTGTGCCCTTATCCCTCCAGGGGATCATGCAGGAGGTGGATGAGCTGCTGGAGACCCCTGGGGACCTGGAGACCCTGCCTCCCTCACAGAAGCACAATGTGGCCACTCACCTGCTGACAGGCCTGGAGAGTACCCTGACACACCTGAGCAGGGGTCTGCCTGAGGGGACATCAACCTTCAATTATTCTGCAGGCACACGTAAGTCCCTGGGTCTGCGCCAGCCCCTGTTCCTTGCCTCATCCTCTTCTGATCCCACTAGAGCTGAGCGGCCACACTGTACCTCAGCGTAACTCACATAAATAATCACAACAGTGAAAAAGACAGAAAACCAAAAATAGTACACATGTAGGTAGCAAAATAGAAATAGATTCAGAAAACTAATGTGGAAGAATACAAATGAATCTTTTTTAAGTATGCTTTGTTTCATTATGGTAAAATTCACATAACATAAAATTCACCATTTAAGTTCACCATTTATCATTCACCAAAAAATAAAATATATAAATAAAATCCACCAGTTCGACATTTCAAGAACATTCACACCTGCCGTTGGAATCAAGAACATTCACGAACTGATGCAGCCATCACCTTCATTTCTAAGACATTTTTCTCCAAAATCAAACACAGTGCCTCCTCGGCTTTCATCTCTCATTCCTCCCCCCCACCCCAACCCTGGCATCCACTCACCTGCTTGCTGTCTTAATGGAGCTGCCTATTCCACCATTTAGTAAAAAGCAATCATACAAAGTGTGACCTGTCCCTCTAGCTTCTTTCACCTAGAATAATGCTTTTGTAATCAGAGTTTAAAACGAATTCATGTTCATTCTTCCCTATATGGTTAGTGAAATTCAGCCATATGAATTTGGTGAAAATCTGATCTCTCATGTTCATGTAGGAGGTTTTTCACTATTGATTCAATCTCTTTACCCATTATAGGTCTCTTCAAGTTTTCCACTTCTTCTTGAGTCAGTTTTGGTAGTTTCTGTGATCCTCAGAATGTGTCCATTTCATCTCAGTTATCTAATATGTTGGTGCACAATTGCTCCTATGGTTAAAATTCTTCACAACTTCAGATTTCATACAATGTATGTATACACACATATGTATATACAACACACACATATATATACACATATGTATAAAATCTGAAATTACAAAGGATTATATACATATATGTATGTGTACACTTATGTGTCTATATATACACATACATATACATGTGTGTGGTTATAGTGAATTGGAAGTTACACATAGGTCCTTGATATATGTGATATACACATGTAGATATTCAATATCCACTATACACATATATATTCCTAACATAACTCTTCTTCTTCCCATGACTCATAGAACTGTCCCTAGAGGTACAGAAACACGGAGTTTGCAATGTCACCTTGAGTCTGAATCAGGCAAAGATGCAGCTGAACTGGAATCTGGCACAGGAATCTTGTTACACAGGTAACATCTGAGATGGGGAGAAGGTGGATGTCCACCTTACACCAGTACCATACTGTTTGGAAGAGGTTTCAGGGTGGGAAAAGATACCCAAGGATGTGAAAAAATACAGAATTAAAGACTAAAGGGTGATGTGGGTGGGAAGAGGTCACTAGAAGAGTGTCCAAAGGGGAGGTTCTGGGGAGTGATGAGGCCACATTCTGTTGTGTGCACGTGTGAATGTGGAGCAGCAAGTCCCACTATTATGTATCATTATAATACAACAATTCAAAAGGAGCAGAGGCCATCTAAGGAGGAGGCCCGAGAGGAGACCCTGAGACTCACCCATGGCCTCATCCTGCAGGCCCTTCTGTGGTGGGCTTGGTCTCCACCCCAGGGATGGCCAAGCTGCTGGACGAGGCTCCCCTGGTCCTGGAGCCTGAGAAGCAAGTGGCTCCCCATGGGTCACACGAGGACTTGGTGCCGAGAGTCTCGTCTGTCCTGCTCTCCGACGTCATCTCAGCCTTTTTTAGCAGCAATGACACCCAGAACCTCAGCTCGCCAGTTACCTTCACCTTCTCCCATCCTGTGAGTGGCAGGGGGAGACCACTGTGTGGGAAGAGCCCCAGGCCCAGGCACACCCTTGTTGTCCTCTTAACCTTGAGGTTCAGCAGGACTCCCCACAGGTGCACCCCACACAGGAAAGCCAGCCCCTCCTGGGTCAGCATCTCTGAGTGCAGGAAGACCAGCTCACATCCCTGTCCTGTTACTACAGCTGGTGACACCTGCACCAAGGCATGAGCTGCTCTGTGTCTCCTGGGACCACAGCCAGAATGGGAGTCACTGGACCACTGCAGGCTGCAGGACAGTGAGCACTGGAGGTGGCAGCACCACCTGCCACTGTACCCACCTCAGCAGCTTTGCCATCCTCATGGTCCACTACCATGTGCAGGTGAGAGGCTGCCTTCAGCATTGATTGCTGCAAAACACACTTATGCAAATGTCGCTGCTGACGTAAAACAAATTTGTTCCCTCGCGGTTTCTGTGGGTCAGCAACCCAGCACAGGGGGATGCGTTCCTTGTACAGATTCTAAAAGACTGACAAGATCATATCATTCAGGGCCGCAGTCTCTTCTGTGTCTTGCAGCCCTCCTCCAGCTCCCTGGTTGCAGGCAGAGTTCAGTTCCCTTCTCTTAGCAGCTGTCAGGGGGGACCACACTCAGTTCCTAAGAGCCACCCACATTTCCTCTCCTATGACCCCTGGTTGGCCTTCTCACAAAATGCTCCTATCTGAAAACCAGCATGAAAATGTCCCTTATATAGAATCCCTCTCAAGTTTTGAATCTGTTTTCCCAGGAAGAACCAGATATTTAATGAAATTGCTTGATTACACCAGATCAGGAGAATAAACTCCCTAATCTAAAAGTCAACAGATCGAGTCCTAAATTCCACCTGCAAAATCCCTCTACAGCAACACCTAGTTTATCAGAGAATTTAATAATTAGGAGAAGGTTTGTGTAACAGCAGGGGGTGGACATATGAAGACCAAGTTAGAATTCTACTTACCACCAGGGTCTGTAAGTCAACCATGGTCGGGTTTCAGGTTTACAAAAAAGGAAGGTCTGGTGAAGGTGGAGGTCAGAGGGGGTCAGGGGAGTCAGAGAGGATGGCTGGACTGGGGGCTGTTTACCTCCTCCTCCTATATCCAACTGAGTGGACACTTCTGCTTCCCCAGATTCAGACTCTTAGGTGAGCTCACATTATGGGTATTTACTGTGAACACCCTGTGACTATGAGCATGACAAAGGTCTCAGCCAAGAGCTTTTTATATATTATAGAAATTAGATTTTGTCTTTACATCAGATGATCTCAAAATTCAGCACATGTTAATATCACTTGGAGGACCATTTATTTTTAAGTGCTTTCTTAGGAAACAATTTCAATTTTTTGATACATTTCAAGAACAAAAAATAGAAGAAATAGATCAGATACTTGGTTAAAGGAAGAAAAATTAATGATGATAGTAACTTAAAATTTACACTTTCCCACCTATTTCTCCAAGTCCTCTTAAAACCATGAGGAAATGAAAAGAGAACACACCACACCATTACTCTTTACCCAGAGGCATCTATTTTGAAAGTTTTGCCTCTGTTTCATTTATCAGGTGTCATTCTTTCCCTCTGCTCCTCCCCTGTCCTGCCTCCTAATTTCCCAATTTTGTCTTTACATCAGGATCTTAAATGTAGCATGCACAAATGTCACCTGCAGGGTTTGTACTTTCTTTTCAAACATTTTCTTGGGAAACCATTTCAAATTTACAGATATGTTGCAAAAACAAAATCCCCACAAACAACACCTGTGTGCACGTGATTCAGATGCGCCTGCTTTGAAATTTTACCATTGAACATTTCCATTTGAACATTTCCCCTCCCTCTTTCCTCTTCTCTCCTCTTCCCCTCAATTACACTGAAATAGATGGTGGGCTTTTAAATATCTTCATGGCTTTAAGATGACTTTCAGAAAGAAATGCGGGAAAGGTGAACTTTAAGCTACTGTTATCATTAATTTTATTTTTAACCAAGTATCTAATTCTAACTACACAGGGATTTGTGGTCAGTAAGGAACAGGCAGAGCTGGATTGAGGCCAGTGATGTCTGGGATGGGAGGTTAATGCCTGGAAACTGAGGTGCAGGTTCTGCCCTGTGGCCTCGTGGGACTGGGACAGAGGGACCCTCAGCATGGGCTTCACACACACTTACATATCAACATGCCGCCTTACTGTGCCCCAAAGTCAGGAATCCCAGTCTCCTCCTTGACTAAGGACTCTACACATCCGGGTTCTTCTAGCCACTTACCTGCTCCATTCAGAAAACCTAACAGTCCAACCTTCTGAACCTGGAGCCCCATCAGCTTCACACCTGGACCCAGTCCCTCCATTCCTGAATCTGCTGCACCAAATAACAGATAGCAGAGGGGTTCCTACCCCAGAGCAGGGCACGTGGCTGTGAAGGCTCCTCCCTCTGCCCCAGGACAAGGACCCTGTGCTGGACTTCATCACCTGCGTGGGGCTGGGCGTGTCGCTGCTGTGCCTGGTCCTGGCGGCCCTCACCTTCCTCCTGTGCAGAGCCATCCAGAACACCAGCACCTCCCTGCACCTGCAGCTCTCGCTCTGCCTCCTGCTGGCCCACCTGCTCTTCCTCACGGCCATCGACAGAACCCAGCCCAAGGTACCCAGGTGTCCCTGCCCCGCAGCCCAGGGGTGCTGAACTCAGGAGCCAGGCTGCCCAGGCTCCTAATCAAACAGCCTGGACCCGGGGAAATCCAGAGGAGGTCGATGCCCATTTCACGTTGACGGATTCAACGAGAAAACGAACCCTCTTTACAACTCCATCACCTACATCTCTTGTTGCTTAGCAACAGGGCTTGCATCCTGGGGAAGTTCATTCATTAGGGGACCCTTAGGATGAACTGACGCAAACTCTAGATGGCATCAGTCAATCACTGGACGTGGCCTCCTGATTCACTCAGGAGACACGAAGGAGGCGACGGGGCTGGCGTCTCGCGGCACCCCGTTTCACAGCAGACATTTTTTACCAGGAGAAAAAGGAGGTTCTACTGAATTTTTAATTTGGTTAATCAAGTCCTTCGTTTTCAGAATTTCTATTTGGTTCATTTTTAGAATCTGGCTTTAGTGAAATTTTCTTCCACTTCCTGTATCTTCTCCAAATTCATTCCTTACATATTCTTTAAGCTCTTTCAACATTTTAACTAGGGGCTTTCTAAATTCTTCTCCAACATTTCCTCTACTGTCGTGCCTACAGAGTTGGTTGTTGGAGTGCTGTGGGCTGTGTGGTTTGCTCCCTTGCTCTTTCCTGCTGCTTGTAGGTCTGCCCACCTTCTGGGTTGATTATCTTCTCTGCTTTGATGCACTCTTCTGTCTCTTAAGAGCCCGGGGATGGGTGAATATCCAGCTACTGACACTGTCATTCAATGTGTATCCTCAGCTGTTCCCAGGATCAGCACCATTTCTAGAAGATACTAAACCCTGTGAACTACAGTCATTTCTAAAATAATGTTAAAATCATAGTGCAGTAAATGCATAAGACATCACATGACCATTGGTTGCCATTTGTAAGTATTAGGTCCTGTGGGTCATTGTGTGGCCCTGCTGTTCTGTAACCGGCAGCACAGTGGGTTTGTCCACAAGATCATCACCACTACTGCATGAGGAACTCCGCAGGGCAGCACTGGGATGCTGTGACGTCACTGGGCAGCAGGCCCTCTCCAGCTCTGCTGTGATCTATGGGAGCACACACGCAGCCCATGGCTGAAGCACCACAGTGCAGCTCCTGGTGCACAGCAGATTCCCCCACCACAGGGCGCAGGGGGCATCCAGGGCCACACCCAGACCCTGACTGTGCCCTGGGGTCTCTCTCCTCCCCAGGTGCTGTGCGCGGTCATTGCAGGCGCCCTGCACTACCTCTACCTGGCCTCCTTCACCTGGATGCTGCTGGAGGGGCTGTTCCTCTTCCTCACAGCGCGGAACCTGACCGTACTCAGTTACTCCAGCAGAAACAGGCTCATGAGGAGGCTCATGTTCCCTGTGGGCTACGGGGTCCCGGCCGCCATCGTGGCCGTGTCTGCAGCAGCCAGACCTCACCTGTATGGCACCCCTGCTCGGTAAATGCGGACCCCACTTGTCCTTCTCCTCTTGAGCATGTCCACGGCCATCACTTGAACCAAAGTAGCATTTTGAGTATTTCAGAGCTTAAACAGAGAGTGTACTATAACATATCACACATACAGGGAGTCTGACTTCCCGTCCTTGTGGTTGGGCATGTGTGGAGTGACACTGGTCATGGAGTCCTACATGAACACAGCAAAGTGATGTTGTTCTCTCTCTTGCTCAGCTGCTGGCTCAACCCCAAAAACGGGTTTGTGTGGGGCTTCCTTGGACCTGCCTGTGCCATCTCTTGTGTGAGTGATGTCATCAGAGTTCCTTCCTGTCCATCTGAGGGTCACTAGAAGAGCAGGATATTAAGGATGGTGATAGAACAGGATTATCCCTGTATTGTTATGGGTTGCGTTGGGTTTTCCAAGACTTCTACATCTACAAATTCTAACCCTACTGTCAAATACTAAAAGCCACTCAGGTGTAGAATGGATGCTGCAAGGGCTAGAATGGAGAGATAACAGATTTAAATTTTTATTCAATAAAACTTTGCCATGGGGTATGGGGGTGTAGCTCAAGGGCAGAGAGCTTGCCTGGTATGCACTAGGGTCTGGGTTCCCTCCCCAGAACTGCAAAAGAGAAAATAAAATATTAATAAACATTCTGCAGTTTCTTTTTTTTTTGGGGGGGGGGGTTCTTTTAGTTATACGTGATGGTAGAATCCATCTGATATAATTACACAAGCATGGAATATACCTTATCTAGTTAGGAGCCCATTCTTGTGAATGTACATGATGGTGGGATTCACGGTGATGTTGTCATATATGTACACAGGAAAATTATGTCAGATTCATGGTGCTGTCTTTCTTTTGCTTCTGTGGTTTCTTGAAGGTCAATATGGTTTTCTTCCTGATGACCCTCTGTATTGTGAAGAGCAAGCTGTCCTCCATCAACAGAGATGTGTCCACCCTCCAGAACACGAGGTGAGATGGACCAGGGGACATAGATGCCAATGATGCCCAAGAGTAGAGCCATGTGCCTCCTCTGGGGCTTCTGAGTGGCCCACAATTAACAAATGCAGCTGCGCTTCTATGGCTGCCATCTCAGACTCAGGGCTCTGCTGCTTACTCCAGTTCAATCCTCCAGGGGGCGGGATTGTTCCTTCACTCAGCATCTTGTATAAAATTCATGCTCTTTCTTCTGGGTTCCTCTGATTAACCTTTCAAATTTTTGCATATCATCATTTAGTTGTATTAGACACTTGAACAGAGCATACAATTAACGAAAACAGGAATTTTGCCCTGTGTTTGTTTTCTGAGATACAGTCTCACTATGTTTCCCAGGCTGGCCTCCAATTCCTGGGCTCAACCAATCCTCTTGCCTCAGCCTCCTGAGTAGCTGAAGCAACAAGTGTGCACCCCTGCCCCCAGCTTCTCTTTGTAATTTTTTATGTCCAAGCCCTAGCACAGGGCATCCTCAGTAATGCTGGATTAATGAACTTAAGGATCTTCATGGAACATCATAAAACTCTTTGAAGTAAGCTTATGAATTATCACTGTCCTGGGTCCAAGTCAAAAAGCTATCCTGGACCCAAAATGACATTTCTATTGTGGGGTATCATTGAGAGTAAAGATCAGAGTTCAGTCCAAGAAATTGCTTACAGGGGAGAGTAGGTGCATCCATGGGTGGAGAGGGGAATAGCCTGATTTTGTTGTGGGTGCATTATAAGCCTCCATTCTCCCCCAACCTAGGATGCTGACATTTAAAGCAATGGCTCATCTCTTCATCTTGGGCTGCACCTGGTGTCTGGGTGTCCTGCAGGTGGGCTCCCTGGCCCCCATCATGGCCTACCTCTTCACCATTGTCAACAGCCTGCAGGGTGTCTTCATCTTCCTGGTGTACTGCCTCCTCAGCCAACAGGTAACCCTGCCCAGCTCCCACCCATGCCTCCCCACCCGCACCCCTCTCTGTGAGCTGACCCAGAGCATAAATTGCCTCTGCAGGTCCAGGAGCAGTACAGGAAATGGCTCGAGAGGATCTGGAAATGGACAACTGAATCTGAGTCCTACACTCTGTCTAGCAAGGCTGTGTCCGACGCCTCCAGACCCAGTACGGTAGGGTCACTCCCTGATCCCAGAGCTCATGTTCCTGGTATTGGCAGGATTTCTCTCCTCCTGTATGCAGACCATGCTTCCCCTGTCTCCTGGA
>NW_026000241.1:3802717-3810938 GCF_001458135.2 Marmota marmota marmota | reverse complement strand
CCAGTGCTGAATAGCCCTTGCACTCTGCAGGTCTTGTTACCATTGCACGCAGATGGGTTTCAGGACTGGTCTTTCTTCTCGGCTACAGACTCTTTACCTTCCTCTGGGGCTGGGGGATTGTGTTGCCAACTTAAATTTGGTCATTATTACCAGGCTACCTGTGTTATCCTACTTCTCGCCGTCGTCACGATGCAGGATGCGAGGCAAGGCACTGCACTTGAGTGATCCTTCAACGGACCTCAAGGAAAGCATGTCCTATTGCATGCGGGTTTGACTTCCACGCCCCGCCCTACGAGAAAAGGCGTTGGCTGATATGGGATCAGGTCTGGGGAAGGCGCCTCCTTAGGACTGAACCATACATTGCAGCCACTTCTGCACAGTGGGATAGGACCTCTACTTTCGCCTGCATTGTTATATAAAATAGAAGGGGGAACTGTGGTAAGCCATTCTTATAGACCGTGGCCGCCATTAGAAGATGGCGCCGGCTTCCACTGTGGCCTGTGATAAACAACTCCTTTTATGGAGAGTTGGCGCGCAATCCCTTACCACCCTATGAGAGAGATCCACGTGGCGGCTTGGGATTGGGATGCGGGGGGCTTTATTAAGCTGTGCTTGGGTGTGTCGGGCGCGGGCGCTAGAAGATGATACATGACTCAAGGCCTGAATAAACTGTTGAAAGAAGAATCCTGTGTCGTGTTTCCCTGGCTGGCGAGGGGTCGCAACAGTGTCCAAGGGAAACTTCTGCAGAGATGAAGCATTTACTTTTTGATGGGGTAGTAGCCAGTGTAGACACACATAAAACTCATCAAGGTTCACACTAAGACTTATGAACTTTGGTGTAAATCATCCCTCAAATAACAGTATTATAAAACATAAAAGAACTCAGTGAGAAGACACACAAATGGACACCATGCTGAGTCAGAGCACCATGAGAAAGTCACTCCCTGTCCCTTAACCAGTGGCCTCGAGTACTCCCCTCAACTTGCTGAGCCCCAGCTTCCACGTTTGATGGGGGTGAACACAGGACCCACCTCAAGGCATTGCTGAGGAGACTAAGAGATGCAGTGCCTCCGGCAGAGGCTGCAGTCTATTAACAGGAAGCTCTAACGGCAAGTGGCTATCGCAGGGTATAGGGCTAAATGGCCACCCTTAGGGTAAAATGACCAGTTTATAAAAGTAATGTTTCACTGGAAATGCACAAAATGTGAAAAGCTTTCTTTAATTCCATTGCTTCAAAATATACACATGCACTTAAAAACTGATGGAATTATTCAGTTCTCCATCACCATCCATGGGGAGTATACCATACCTCTCTCAGGAAATGACTGATTAGAATCAATATTTATAAGTGTGTGTTTACACAAATAATATGCTTGATACAGTGGGTTAATGTAGAACTTAATACATTTATTTCAACCACCATAAAGTGTTTATATAAACGTACATGATGAATACATCAGTTAGGGATTTGTGGTAAAATAAACAAACACACACCCATTCTCTCCTATTCTTTCCTCAAAAACAATGTGTTATGTTAGTAATAAATGCATTCTTTTCATGTAACAAGAAATAAACAGGCCAGGGCTGGTTCCACCTGCTGGATGTGAAAACATGAGACACATGCTAACAAGTATTCTGAGAACAACCCAACTGTCTACACTTCCACAAACCCACAGCTAACAGATGAGGGGCCACTGTAGCAATGAGACGCTGACAAAGGCAAGCCACCTTTACTGATGTTCTCTCTGCCACTGTGGGTCCTTTTGTGCACGGCAAGTGAGGAGTTGTGCCTGAAGGCTTTCTCACACTGATTTCATTGATAGGGTCTCCCTGAGGTGTGGGTTTTCACATGCACAATGAGGTGTGAAGACTGGCCGAAGGCTCACCCACACTCCTGGCACACATAGGGCTTCTTGCCTCTGTGAGTCCTCACGTATTTTCTGAGAGACGAGGGATGACCAAATGCTCGTCCACACTCCTGGCACTGGCAGGGCTTCTCTCCAGTGTAAGTCCGCATGTGACTCTTGAGGGTGGACAGATGACTCTAGACCTGACCGCAGGTCGCACACTCATACAGCGACTCCCCCATGTGGATCCTCTTGTGCACATTCAGGTGTGTGCTGGTCCAAAAGGGCTTCCCACACTGAGTGCACTCGTAGGGTTTCTCTCTGGTGTGAGTCCGCAGGTGCGTCTTCAATAACGAATGTTCCCTGAAGGCTTTCCCACACTGGCTGCACGTGAAGGGCTTCTCTCCAGTGTGACTTATTATGTGGCTCCGGAGAGATGAGGGCTGGTTGAAGGCTTTCCCACAGTCCTTGCATGCATAGGGCTTCTCTCCTGTGTGGTTTCTCTGGTAGAATCAGGTTGAAGTTCCTGGTGAAGGTTTTCCTACACTGACTGCATTCAAAGGGCTTCTCTCCAGTGTGAGTTCTCAGGTGTCTCCTCAGATTCGAGGAATACTTGAAGGCCTGTCCACATTCTTGGCACTGGAAGAATTTCTCTGCAGTATGAGTCTTCTCGTGCCTGAGAAGGCCAGAGCTGTAGTGGAAGGACTTTTCACACTGGTCACATGCATATGTCTTATCCATGCTGTGGATTTTTTCAGGTGTGATTAGGTGAGTGTTCTGGAAGAAGGACTTCCTGCTCTCTTGACATTCATGGGGGTCCTCTCCAGCAGAAATTGCCTGTAATATTGTTTCAATAGTACTAAAGAGTTTCCCTGGCTCATTATATTCATAGAGATCTTCTCCAGGCTGTGGTTGCTCCTGTCGGTTAAGGAAAATGTGAAGACAAAGCTTTATCTCACTCAGAGATTGTGTTCCCCATGGAAGCTGAATTCAGCAGAAAGTCAGTCCTACATCTACTGAGAGTTCCCTTGAGAGACACAGGGTGGACACTCTCCACCAGAGCTCTTTTCATTACTTTCCTTGAGCTTCTTAGATCAGAGGTTTTCTGAATTGTTTAAGCAAAATTCAGTTTTGAACACCTAATACCTGCATGCAATCTGTGAAAATGATTACTGAAGGACACTCTGAAGATTCAAGGGTTTCTTTCTAGTGCTGGGGATGGAACCCAGGGTCTTTCAAATGCTCAGTCCATATGCTATTATTTACACACTGGCATCAAGACACAAGTCTTAATCTACATTTAAAGTTTTCTCCAACTTATGACATTCACTGACTTAAAAATAAAACTGCTTCCTCCTGGGAAAGCACCCTTTGCCACCAATCTCTCTCTCAGCTCTTAGGCAGCTTTTCTACCCTATGACAACCATAGACTTGTCCTACTATAGAGATCCAAGAGTAACCCCTTGTGAATCTTATCTGTTTTGTGTCAATGGAAAAATCCCCACAGAAATATCTTGGCTAGGAATTGATTCTTGGGGTTGAAGTGGAGGTTCTGAAATGAATTAGGGAGTAAAAGAATTAAAGGCACAGAGAAAGAAACTCTGGGATCAAGATGACCAAAAATAACAAGGCTAGTGTGGATTTTTTCAATACTTATCCCAAACATAGGAAGACTGTTGAAAAGAGGAATAATGTATCAGAGAGCCAAGCAAAATTACTGACGGGCTTTCACTATGTGCAGAATTATGTAATCACAGAACAAGGGATAAGAATCATAGACAATTTGCTGAGAAAAGATTCCATGAAGACTGGGACTGACACTAAAGGGAAATATTAGCAAGAATGTACAGTGGGGAGGTACGGATAAAATACCTGCATAAAAATAGTAAATATGAAGAGAAGGAGGGACAAATATTTCTGTCAAATCAGAGGAAAATATTAAAGATAAAAAGGAAAGGTTGATTTTCTAAAGGAGCTCAACCTAACATCCCTCTCATTCAAGGCACTGAGAATGTCCCCTGTTGACAATTTCCAACTCTCATGACCCTTTTGCCTCCCAGAGCTAATGCTCACCAGGTCTGCCTGAACTCACCTAAACAGGTCTCTGGGAAGACGCCTCTCTCAGGGCTCCACAGCTCCACTCTTTACTTACAGTGGGACAACGTACTGGGTTTGCCTAGTTCATCTCCTGCTTGTGGGAAAGAAGATGCCCAGTGAGGGAAGACCATGCCCTACCATGACCCAGATGTAAAATGACATCCCAAACATCATTGACGTTCTAGAAATTCATGCCTGAATCCTGAGGGACACAGCTGAGGTCTTTCACTAATGAACAGAATCCTAGCCTCTTCACTGGGATATAAAGGACAGGGGGATCCCTGGTCCCAAAACCAGGGCTGGGCTCAGAGACATACTTGAGAATCCTGGAAGCTTTTAATCATGGAGAGACAAAGCAGAAGACAAATATTCACCTCCGGGTGGCCACAGGAGCATCATGAGGACGTCCTGGCTGGTCTGTCTGCCTCTGGATCTCCCAGACCTCTATTCAATTTGTTGAACCCAGTTGCTTGGAAGAAATTCTATGGACCATGGTTACATTCTCCTTGCATTATTTGAATTTCCTAACTTACTACTTTCTTATATTTTTCTCTAGTAATTGCAGATACACTTCTTTACCTTTGGGAAAATACAAAGGTGAACACAGCAGATGAAGTCTCTGCTCACCTGTATCTGGTTTTATCAGATCATAGACTGAGAACAGAGAGATAAATGTGTTCTAACACAATGCCCCCAGCCATGGGAAGGAACAAAAGGACAGGACTGTCATGATATGTGCATGGGTTTGTGGAGAACAGCTGGGGAGACCTCTGCTGGTTGGCTGAAGGCCAGAACCAGGGCCAGAGTGCACCTGTGGGCTTTGTTAAAAAAAATAACATCCAAACCTGAAGAATAACAAAGAAAAGATGCCACATGAGAGAAGTGAGGAAGAGGACTCCTCAACCACCAGGTCAAAATCAACTGGTCAAGGAGACCTGGAAGAGGCACAGGAAAACCAAGAGGTCCTGTATCATATAAAACCATGACAAGATTCTGTTGTACTTTAATGGAACAATTTCTGAATTGTTAATTTATTCTCCTTTATCCTTTTATCTTTGTATCATTTCTATATCACTTTGAAACCATGAAAACATCTCTATTTTTCACTTTGGATGTGTTTATTTCTGCTCCTTTCTTATTTTGCTGGGCGCCCAGGAGACAGACTGGGTTGGAATGCAGCTGGAACCAAGGGACCGGTTTCCTCCTGTTGGTCTCTCAGGGACCCTGAGCTGATTACCTCACCCCTCCCACCCCGTGTCCATTTCATCCCACTACTTTCCTGTCTATTGACATCTTTCTCCATATGTGTGTTTCTTTAAATGCAGGGTGTAATCTGGCAAAATGTAACAGTATTTGCCCTGTGTTTATTTGTCCAGGGGAGGCTTACAAAATAAACATTCTGGCTGCCATTTCTACATTAGGAGAAAGATAATTTGATCTGGCCAGCTTGCATTGTGTACACTAGGAGTCTAACAGTGTGGTGTGAAGGTCAGAGGCCACAGGGGTGACAGTGTGATGTATGTGCATGTGTGCCAACCTCAAGGCAGGGCACTGGGACTCAGATAGGCCAGGGTGATGGTCATAGAACATAGATCAACTCAACACTGGCTGAGAAGCACTTGTTTGAACTCAACAATAGCAACATATTCTTGCAACATTGATGTAATAGTGATTTAATGAGAACAACTATGGAAGGCCTAGAAAGTATGAGTAGCACAATACCATTATGAAATACTGTGCATCCTTTGAAGTACTTCAACTGCATGGAGTTTGTTGACTGCAGGAAGTCCACAGGAATTATGGAGTGAGATGGTAAGCGGGGATAAACTAGAAAAGAATACTGCACCACTGCAGAGAGCATTTATGATGTGCATAGGATTGTACTCATGTGTTTGCATAAAAGTGTAAGAGCATGTGTGTATGCATAATATAGAAAGAAAAGTTTTAAAATAGCCTGAGATTTTACAAAACAGAGAATGGCAGCGTAGATTGAATTAGTACAAGTATAGTGCTTTTTTCTTTAAGGCATGAGATTATGGGTTTTATTTCTATCTTAAAAGTTTATTTAATACCCAGACATGAATTTATTCATTATATTTTGGTTTTTGTTTTCTTTGGCAGGGCTGGGTCTCAAGCCCAAGGCCTTGTGTATGCTAGGCAAGCTCTCTACCATTGAACTACAACTTTAGCCCGCATTGATACACAATACCTGGACATGTTAACAGGGTGCAGTGTGAGAAATCAGTATACATATACAAAATGAAATGTTCAAATCAGAATAATCAGCATTTCCTTCTCCTTCAATATTTATCAATTTTCAGTGTTGGGAAACTTCTAATTTCTCTCTTCTAATTCTTCATAAGAATATATAATTAAAAGATGGTCTACTGTTTTGAAGTAATTTTATGTTTTGCCCATAAATATAAAATTATGGCTATAAAAATACAGAATAAGATGAGCTGCAGTCATTATCCTGTGAACATCAGGATTTATGGCTCTTATATAAGTGTGTGTTGGTGCCCACCAAAAACCTCCTCCTGACTCTCCTCCACACTTCCTCCGCTCCACTGAGCACACATTCTATTTTTCACTATTTAATTTGTTGATTTTATCATTTTTATTTGTATATATTCATTGTGCATATTAATGGGACTCATGTCATTTTCCAATACAAGCAAAAAGCTCACACTGATTGAAACAAAATTGAATGAAAATCTAAAAGAAAAGTTATGAAATATTAATGATTTAATAATATCCACCCGGGTTCCTAACTCAGGAATAAATTGCCAAAAACTCATAAATATTAAAATATGAACAAAATCCTCTACAATGCACAGTGGTAACAATGTTGAATGTCTGAATTGGTTTTATACACACAATATAGATAGGACGAGCTTTAATCAAATGGGAAGGAAGCTCGAATGCCTTCCCAGGGAGGGCTGAAGCCAATGCCTCTCTGAGAAATGTACCTGATCACAAAAAGCTAAGGGTCACAATAAGCAGCAACAGAAATGTGAAAACAAGTTGGAAATACACATAAAACACGACCCACCAGCACCAGAGATGCACAAGAACTGTGAAGCAAGAACTCACAAGTAAAGAATACCAATCGCTGGGCTCTTTCAGAAATAAAGTGGGAACATAATCCAATTGACATATTGGACTACACAAAGTTCATAAATTTTCACACATTTACCACAAATATCTCTATACACACCTGAAACAAATAAACTAAAAGGCAAACAGGGAGTTTGGGGTGGGGACAGAGATAACTGGCTACCAACACACACAAATGTGCAGCCTCACAGATATTGCAAAGTAAGGCTCCTAGGCATATCTGTATTCAGGTGTGACATAATGCTTTTCCATGTGAATATCAAAGGGAGAGACAATACTATCAGAAGTGTGTCCATGAACTTCTGTTGCAAGATAATACTTGCAAGATCCTTAATATGGATCCTTGCCAACAATACACAAACATAATCAAATATTTATCATTGGAAGCAAACACATTTTTAAAAAATCCCTAATCTAACTTATTTACCCTCCACAGTTGAAGCCTATTCCTTTACCCCCTTCATTGCAAAGATTATTGGGTCTCTGTTCTTTCTCTGGAAGCTCTGGACACCTCCCTCCCATCTTCTCTTCAGCCTCTATTAGCACTACTTATTGGTCACCAAAGAACCCTGTGTTAGTGCAACATTCAGTTCTCTGGAAGTGTTATGAATCAATGCAGCCTGTGAATAAATCATCCATCAGGACAGCAAGCAGCCACAGCAGCCCTGCTCTAGGCTAGCTCAGCCTGGCTCTCCCCTGACCTCAGCTAAAGAGTCTTGGGTTTGGTTCTCTCTGCTGCTCTCCTTCAGTGTCCACTGAGCTCTCAGACTCACCTGGAGACCAGCTCTGGGAGGAAGGTCTCCCTGTGGAAGTGCAAGGTCCTGCCTGGCATTCCCTCTAAAATCTGGAACAAGACAGGGATGCCCTCTCTCACCACTTCTGTTCAACATAGTTCTCGAAACACTGGCCAGAGCAATTAGACAGACGAAAAGAAATTAAAGGCATAAAAATAGGAAAAGAAGAACTTAAATTATCACTATTTGCTGATGACATGATTCTATACCTAGCAGACCCAAAAGGGTCTACAAAGAAACTATTAGAGCTAATAAATGAATTCAGCAAAGTGGGAGGATATAAAATCAACATGCATAAATCAAAGGCATTCCTGTATATCAGCGACAAATCCTCTGAAATGGAAATGAGGACAACCACTCCATTCA
>NW_026000241.1:3776555-3802376 GCF_001458135.2 Marmota marmota marmota | reverse complement strand
GGGATAGTAGAGGATAGGAAAGGCAGCAGAACACAACAGACACTAGTATGGCAATATGTAAATCAATGGATGTGTAACTGATGTGATTCTGTAATCTGTATATGGGGTAAAAATGGGAGCTCATAACCCACTTGAATCAAAGGGTGAAATATGATATATCAAGAACTATGTAATGTTTTGAATAACCAACAATAAAAAATTTAAAAAAAAGGTCCTGCCTGGGTGGGCTTGATGGTGACTGAAGCTCTGTCCCCAGAAAACACACCAGGAAGGAGTCAAGTGCTGGGCTCCTAGGCATACTGAAGACCTCAAAGACACCTCCACGTCCTGTCCAGCACAGGGTTGTGCACTGAGGGACCACATCAGAGCAGAGAGCCACAGCTCCCTATATCTGCTCATTAGCTCATTTCTCTCTTATTCCCCCAAGGGACACTGGCCTTGAAAGACAGGATATTCTTCCTGCTGATTCTCTGTTCCCAGGAGACCCATTTATAACCCATGAAACCTAGTGTTTATTGCTCCTCCATGGACCCACCTGCCTTCCAGAGGTCCTGCCTCCTGGCACTTCATTACTAGTTTGCCGGAAAATGTTTTCTGAGTCTCACGCTGATGAGCCCACACACACACTCGCACACACACATACACACAATAGCCCAACGTGTTCATATCATGCTTTTCTCATCCCAGCCACACTATCCAACAGGAATGGATACAAGGAAAGTTGTCAAATTCAGTTTCACAATCCCCTAAAGAATGAAGCAATGGTGCTCAGAAACTCCAGGTTCGCAGTCTCCCATCACAGGTAACCTTGGAGATCCATTTTGGTATGGTCATTATCTGCTCTGCATTCAAAGAAACAAGAAATATGCTCCATAAAGGGAAGGGGATGCAAAAGGGACCTGAGAGAGGAACCATCTAAGGAGGCAGGGGTCCCTAGGATGCTGCAAGGAAGGAGAAGCTGCCTTGATTCTGGTGGCATTTCCCTCCCATGTTTCCCTCGGTGGCCAGCAAAACTATAAGGGATCAAAATAAAGAAAGGGCATATTTTCAGTGTCCAAAAACATACACATTCAAGTAGACAAACTGAATGTTGCAAGCCAACAACCCACGAAAAGAAGTTTAACAAGAACAACAAATGCTCTCCACACTGTCCCCGGAACAGCAAGGGAATGGCCTCCCTGAGGCTGCTGCTCTCTGGCCATGAGAGGAAGAGAACAGCCACGTCCTGTCAGTCCAAGGTGGAGCATTCTGAGGAACGGCAGCAGAGGAGACATATACAGCTCCTCAGACTGCTCATTAGGTGTGTTCCTCATTATGGCAACACTGGGCACACAACCAATTCCCCTGCTGGACAGTGCTCTGTACACAAGAAGGTTTCTTTTTCAAGCAGATTCTCTATTCCTAAGAGACAGAATTAAAGTCAGCAGAATTCATCCTATTACTTCATCTCACACCCTCTTCTTCCTTCCAGAGATTTAACCACATGACACCCCAAGCTGAAGTTCTCTTCTGAGTCTGACAGGAAGAACATATCTTATCCATGAGGCTTGGAATGGTTAAGTGATGTGTCCACTTGGGCCCATTGGGAGTCAGGTCCTCAACACATGAATTTTGGAAGAGGCAGAAATATTAATTCAATAACAGAATAGAATTGCCCCAGACCAGGAACTACCTGCCTTGAGCAGGTGCTCAATAGGCATTTGGGAGGGGAAAACATGGTGGTGGGAAGGGAGTGAGCCGCCAGGGCCCTGTGCTGCCAGACCTGCAGATCTCACCTAGTCAGAATACTGCATCGCTGAGGTGTAGGAGCACCCCTATCCAGCTGCTCTCCGCAGAAATCACCTATGCTGTGACCCCATGCAGGGCTCCAGGCCTCAGCGTTCCAGGAGATCATCCAGCATTGGAGCAGGACCTAAGCCTGGGGGAGGGCCTTAGCAGAATCACCTATGAACACAATCAGAGATGGCCAAGATGTCACTCGGCTCCCACACAGGTCACTCAGCTGCTACCTACCTACAGCCCAACGCCATCACCCAGCTCTCCCCACCTCACCAGGCTCCCTCCACCTCACCAGACACCCAGGTGCTGAAAGCAGGCCACCTCCATCTTGGCTCAACATTCTCGCCATATTATCTAGGGGCAGTTCCCAGATAGGATCTCTAGTGGCCAGGTACCAGATTTCCAACCTTCCCCTCTCCCCAACGTAGGGAACCCAACACAGTAGTTACCCAAACAGGTGTGCAGTGAGACCAGGGAGATGCCCACAGCTCAATTGAGAGTTTCCTCAATCGGGAACTGCTAACGGAGAGGGAGAGACCAGTAACCGGGAAATCTCCAGGCAAGAGAGGGAGATAGTACAGGGCACTCATGTCATACGAGCAGTCCCAAAAGGAGACCTGTGAGGTGCAGTCTTTCTGCAGGGACTGGTGGTGCCACTCCTTGCATCCAGGAGCCCTGCTCTAAGATCAGTCTTCCCACCCTGGTTACCTCCACCATCCAGAGGTCAGAGGCACCAGCTTACAACAGAGGACGACACCTACTGGATGAGAAGACAATCAGGACAGATGCGGATCTCTAAAAATAGACACAGGCTTATTCCTTTGAGGTTTTGGTTGGTTGGTTGGTTGGTTGGTTGATTTTTTTTCTCTTCTACCCCTCCATCCTCCAGCCCTCACATCCCCAATATATGTGAAACCAAGAACTTTGCATGAAATAAGACTTTGAGGACTGAGTCATCTGAATAATATAATATAGAGGTGCTGTATATGCCCCTCTTTTCTCTTCCTTTTTATTCTTTCATTTTTCTTTCCCCCCTCCAATTTTTACTGTGTTAACATCTGTATTTTTCTTAATACCTGTGTGTGTTTGTTTTATGTACTCTACTGTCATTCCATGTACTTACCTACTCCTCTTGCTACTAACCCTCTTCACTAGATTTCTCCTGCACACTTCCTAAGATATATTAACTCTATATCCTCACATCCTACCTCCTCAGCACATCGTCCTAATCCACACCCCCAGTTTATTGTCCACTGTCAGAAACTGTAAACCTTTTTAAAAACTACCCATTATATTTTAGATAATAATTGAATCCAACATTTCTCTACATTGAGACTAAACTGTAAACATTTTAATAACAAGAAATTGTTCATAGGTGGTATATTGTTGATATTGGGATCTGTTAACATTGTCCTTCCCCACAAAGGAAAGGTCTTGGAGCCCTACAAGAGCCGTACAAACCTATAGGGTAAAAACAATAACAATCTAGACCCACAGAGCTGGAAAGGTAGACATGAACAATAAGAAAAGACAAGGGAAGAAAGTGCCACAAACAAATCAAGACACCACATCATTAGAATCATTGGCAGCCATAGCAGTAGAAATGACAGAGAAGGAGTTTGGGATGTACATGGTTACAGTGTTCTTTGAACTCAAGGAAGATATAAGAAATAAATTCCAGGAAGTGAAAGGTCACTTCGACCAGGAGCTAAATAAACAAATACAGGAAGCAAAAGATCATCTCAACAGGGAGATAGAGGTGCTAAAAAAAACAAACAGAAATCCTTAAAATGAGAGAAACAATCAACCAAATTAAAAACTCAAATGAAAGCACCACCAACAGAGTAGACCATTTAGAAGATAGGTCATCAGACAATGAAGACAAAATATATAGTCTTGAAAAGAATATAGAGCACACAGTGATAATGGTAAGAAACCATGAGCACAATATTCAAGAATTATGGGTTAGCATAAAAAGACCAAATTTAACAGTTATTGAGATAGAGGGATGCATAGAGGTCCAAACCAAAGGAATGAACAATCTATTCAATGAAACAATACCAGAAAATTTTCCAAACATGAAGAATGAATTGGAAATCCAAATTCAAGAAGCCTACAGGACGCCAAGTGTACAAAATCCCAACAGATCCACACCAAGGCACATTATAATGAAAATGCTCAACATACAGAATCATTAGAGGATTTTAAAACCCACAAGAGAAAGGAATAAAATTACATATAGTGGAAAAACAATTAGGGTAATGGCAGATTTTTCAACACAGACACCAAAAGCTAGAAGATCCTGGAACAATATATATCAAGCTCTGAAAGAAAATGGGTGATAACGAACAATCTTGTATCCAGCAAAATTAAGCTTTAGATTTGAAGATGAAATAAAAACATTCTGTGATAAACAAAGGTTAAAAGAATTTATAACTAGAAAACCGACACTATAAAACATCATTGGAAAAATATTCCATGAAGATGAAACAAAAAACAAAGAAAATCAGCAGAGGGAGGTAGTACTCTAAAGGAAAAAACTAATCAAAGAAGAAAATCAAGTCAAGTTAAATAACAAAAATAAATAAATATGCTTGGAATTACAAACAATGTCTCAATAGTAGTGATGAATGTTAATGGCTTAAACTCACCAATCAAAAGACATAGACTAACAGATTGGATTTTAAAAAAGACCCAAAAATATGCTGCCACCAGGAGACTCATCTGATAGGAAAAGACATCCAAAGACAGATGGTGAACGGTTGGGACAAATCATACCACTCACATGGACTGCAGAAGCAAGCAGGGGTTTCCATCCACATATCAAATAAAGTAGACTTCAAGCCAAGGTTAATCAAAAAGGATAAAGATGGACATTACATACTGCTCAAGGGAACCATACACCAACAATACATAACAATCATAAATATATATGCCCCAAACAATGGTGCAGCTATGTTCATCAAACAAATTCTTCTCAAGTTCAAGAGTCAAATTGATCACAACACCATAATCTTGGGTGACTTTAACACACCTCTCTCAACATCAGATATATATTTGAAAGAAAAGTTGAATAAAGAAACTCTAGGACTCAATAATACAATCAATAACTTAGACTTAACTGACAAATATAGAATATTTCAACCTGCATCAAGTGAAAACACTTTCTTCTCAGCAGCACATGGATCCTTCTCTAAAATAGACCATATGCTATGCCACAAAGCAACTCTTAGCAAATACAAAAGAGTAGAAATACTACTATGTATTTTATCAGATCATAATGGAATGAAATTGGAAATCAATGACAAAATAAAAATTACTCCAACACCTGGAGACTAAACAATATGCTACTGAATGAACAATGGGTTGCAGAAGACATCAAAGAAGTGATTAAAAATTTCTTAGAGGTAAATGAGAACATAGACACAACATATCAAAATCTATGAAAGTAAATCTAAGAGGAAAGTTCATTGTATAGAGTTTATTCCTTGAAAGAAGAAAAAGTCAACAAATAAATGACCTCACTTTACATCTCAAAGCCCTAGAAAAAGAAAAACAAGTCAGCATCAAAAGCAGAAGAAGGCAAGAAATAATTGAAATTAGGGCTGATATCAATGAAATCAAAACAAAAGAAACAATTGAAAAAATTGACAAAACAAAGTTGGTTCTTTGAAAAAATAAATAAAATTGACAGACCCTTAGCTATGCTAATGAAGAGAAGGAGAGAGAGAACTCAAATTACCAGCATATATGATGAAAAAGGTAATATCACAACAGACACTATAGAAATATAGAAGATAATTAGAAATTATTTTGAAAACTTATACTCCAATAAAATAGAAGCTAGTGAAGGCATTGATGAATTTCTTAAGTCATATGACTTGCCCAGACTGAATCAGGATGAAATAGAAGACGCCATCAGAAGCCTACCAATCAAGAAAAGCCCAGGACCAGACGGTTACATAGCCGAGTTCTACAAAACCTTTAAAGAAGAACTAATACCAATAGTCTCCAATTTATTTCAGTACAGAGAAAAAAAAGCAGCACTTCCAAACTCACTCTATGAGGCCAATATCATCCTTATTCAAAAACCAGGCAAAGACACACCAAAGAAAGAAAATTTTAAATAAACCAATATCCTAATGAACGTAGATGCAAAAATTCTCAATAAAATTCTGGCAAATCGAATACAAAAACATATCAAAAAGATCATGCACCATGATCACGTGGGATTCATCCCAGGGATGCAAGGTTGCTTCAACATAAGGAAATCAATAAATGTATTTCATCACATCAATAGACTCAAATATAACAATCATATGTTCATCTTCATAGACACAAAAAGCATTGGACAAAATATGGCATCCCTTCATGTTCAAAATACCAGAAAAACTAGGGATAACAGGAATATATCTCAACATTGTAAAGGCTATCTATACTAAGCCCCAGGCCAACATCATTCTAAATGGAGAAAATTGAAGTCATTCCCTCTAAAAACTGGAACATGACAGGGATACCCTCTTTCACCATTTCTATTTAACATAGTCCTTGAAACACTGGCCAGAGCAATTAGATGAAAGAAATTAAAGGGATATATATATACTAAAAATGAACTTAAATTAGCACTATTTGGTGACCCTGGGCAGGTCATTTCTTTTGAGCTTTATCCTGTGGCTAAGTTTACACAGATCCTCCACGAAGAAGGGAGAATCTACCCCATTTATACATAATGTGCCAAGGTCTGTAAGTTTGGTATCTTGTCATGAAGAAATATTCAAGAGGCAAATGTCAAATTGTGTAGGCAGAAACTGAGGTACGAAGTCTTGCATCTGACCACCTAAAATCAGAACTCAGTTGGTGGAGGCCTACATGGTGGAGAAGGCTTTGGAATGCCTGCACTTTACTCTAACTCTATACCACAGCCTCAGTGCTAAATATGGAACCACCATGTGACCCACAATCCCACCACTGCTGTTTGTTAGTCAGCCTTGTCATTGTTGTGAGGAAAAGGCCCGACAAGAGCAACACAGAGTGGGGAAAGTTGATTTAGGGCTCATGGTTTCAGAAGTCTCAGTACATAGATGGCTGACTCCATTGCTCTGAATCTGAGATGAGGCAAAACATTATCACAGAAGGGTTTGGAGATGGAAAATAATAAGGAATCAGAGAGAGCTCTACTCACCATGGACAAAATATAAACCCCAAAGCTGTAACCTCACTGACGTAATGTTCCAACTACATCCTACCTGCCTACAGTTACCACCCAGTAATTTTCTGTAAGTGGATGAGTGCACTGATTAGGTTATTTCACCTCTGAACTTTCTTGTACTGTTTAACACATGAGCTTTTGGGAAACACTTCATATCTAAACCATAACAGTCAGTATTCTCTTCAAACGAATGAAATATCTCAAATATCTCCACTTCTACGTTTGGTACAACATTATTCAAAATAGCCAAGACCTAAGTACCCATCAACAGATGAATGGATAAAGAAAATGCAGCACATATACACATTGGAACATCCATAAAAATAGATGGAAGTCCTGTCCTAACAAAATGGATGGAACTAAAGGTCATAATGTTAAGAGAAATTAGCAGACACAGAAAGACAAGTGCCACATGACCTCACTCCTGTGTGAAATATAAAAAATTTAATTTCATCAACCTGAAGATTCAAATATGAGGGATGAGTTGGTTTGGGGGAGAGAAAGGTGGGAAAATGTTGGCAAAAAATACATATATCCATCAGATAATGAAAAATAAGTTCATGAGCTCTACTGTACAACATGGTCAATACAGTTAATAATATATTGAATCTTCAAAAGTACCAAGAGTAGATAATCAGGGTAGATATTAAGCTAATTAAGTAGATATTAAGACTGTCATTCTACACCACAAATGATAAATCCATAATATATGTGATGTATATTTAGTCATTCATATGTACTTATATATGATATGTACATAGGAATGTGCACATATAGACATATATATTTGAAATGTACATATACACTCAGAACATTATGTTTTATGCTATGCAACTTTACCTGTCAATTTAAAAGGTAGTCTACCAATCAAGTCTGGGAGCCTCAAGATCCCTGGGCATTAGTTTCAAATACACAATCTCTGGGCCACCCTGACCTCCCTGATCATAATCTACATTCAAACATATCCCCAAGTGATTCATATTTGCATTGACTTTGGAAAACTTCTGGTATAGAAAGGATGTTTCTTAATTCCCCATGTTGACCTCTGAGCAAGGGAACCCTGTGGTGTGGCCTCCTGTGCACTGAGGAATGATGAATTACATCCCTGGCTTCAGTCCACAGTCAAGACCCAAAGTAGTGGGTAGGGTTGGACAGTCCTTCTGCAGAAAATGTGGAAGTGATGACTAACTGTAAAATATAAACAAGGTCTCCATGGGGCAGAATCAGAGAAGAAAACAGTTTATTTTTCCAGTGACACCAAAAAGTTTATGAATTATATTCTATGGATTTGCACCAGGAAGGTGAGAAGCAAAGGAATTTGATGCACCAAGAAATATCAGTTTTATAGATTTTCCCAAGAGTGGAACATAGTAAAACAACTGAAAAGAAACTGAAAATCCTTACTGAGCCTAGTTGGAGCCATCTTGAGTGGGTCAGTGATGGTGTCCGTGAGTCCAGCACAGCACTGGCAGGTGGACTCAGGCTCTGAGCTGCCTGCCTGGGTCCTGGGAGGACGTCCCCTCCACCACCACCATCACTGTCACCTAGGAGCCATTCAATGCTGGACTCACTTCCTGTGCCAGAAAACCTTTGTGATGTCACAGTGACCTGAGCCAAGGAGGAGCATGGTAATGGTCACAATGGCAGCTATTTGTGGAGCATCTGCTCTATGCAGGTCATTTCCTGTGAGCTTTAACCTTAGTTCACACAGAAACTAAAGAAGGGGGAATCTACCAAGTATGTCTATAAGGAGCCTAGGTTTGTAAGTTTGATTTCCTGTCACAAGGGAAGCCTTCAAGAGGCTAGTGTCAACTTACTTAGACAGAAGCCAAGCTAGAGAGTCCAGCCCCTGACCACCTAAAATCAGAACTGAGGTAATGGAGGCCTTCATCGTGGAGAAGGCCTTGGAATGCCTGCACTTGACTCTAACACTGGTCCACAGCCCCAGTGCTAATTAATGGAACAACCATGTGACCCTGCAGTCCCACCACTGGAAATGGTCATTCAAAAAAATGAAGGTGGCATCTCAGAGACTTCTGCACTTCCATATCACTTCAGCATTGACCAGAGTAAGTAGATATGAATCCACTTAGGTGTCTATTCATGGATGTATGGATAAAGAAAACACCTTATGTATACTCAGGGGGTATGGTTCAACCATAAAAATTTAAGAAATCCTGTCAATTGTGACAACACAGATGGAAATGGAGTCCCTAAATAAGTGAAATTAGGGAGACAGAAAGAAAAATGCCACATATGGAATCTCACATGTGGAATCTAAAAACACTGATTTTATGGAAATAAAAAGAGTGAAATGGTGGTCTCCACGGACTGATGTGGTTTGTGGGGTTGTGAGGAGAGATGTTGGTCAAAGGATCTGAGGTTCAGCTAGACAGGAGGAAGAGTTCAGAGTTCTACAACTGGTGACTCTAGTTAGGTACAGAATCTTTAACAATACTGAGTGGATATTGAGTGTCTCACCACAAAATATAACAATTATGTGAAGTGATGCACCTGAAAATTATCTGGATTCAGTCACTGTACAATGCATGTGTTCTTGAAAATGTTCTGCCATAGGCCATAAACGCAATTTTCCTGTGTATTTAAGAAGAGTTATCCACCACCAACTGGCAGCCTCAATGCCAACTGGGAGCTCTTAGACTAACACATTCTCACCACACTAATGTGCCAAATCACAACCTGCATTTCAACCAGATCCCCAAGTGATTCATATTCACACAGAAGTTGGAAAGATTCTGGTCAGAAAAGTGTTCTCAAACTCCCCACCATTGACATTTGTACTAAACAACACCTTGGTGTGAGAGGTCCTGTGCTTTGCTGGACACAGGAGCATCCTTGGCCTCAACCTGCTAGGCACAGTAAAAAGCCCAAGTTGTAACAACACCAAAGTTCCTCAACCACCCCTCTCCATCATCATGCCTGGTGAAAGACCAGTGCCCTGGAGCAAGAGAACTGGAACACCAGGAGGAGAGCTCCTTCTTACTCAGTTCATAATTAGAGGCAGATCTCTTAGTCTCTGGGCCTCATTTATACAGATGTAAAAAAAATTAATCCTCGTAACATCTGTAAAAATGAAATGAAGCAATCCTTGTAAGATTTTAACTTCAGTCTATGCTGCACACACTCAAGAATATTGAATCAAATGCATGAAAGATGATATGTCATGAGCTTTGTAATGTTTTGAACAACCAATAAAAAAATAAAAAATAAAAAAAGAATATCTATAAATATATCTCTAATAATTACCTAATATTTTATAAATGAAGGCATAAATGATCATTTTTAACTTGATATCCAAGCATGAAACTCAAAAGTGTCTTGTAAAAAACATCATGAATACAAGGGTTTTGGCAAATTCCCATGACTTTAACAAATGAAGACAGTTCTCTTCCTTGATGAAGAGGAGATAACAATTTCCTAAAGATAATGGGAAATGTGCCCCTCTACAAGACTGTGCTTGGGAGATCCACATAATCTAGCAAAGCCAAGTAGCACAGACGTTTTGAGGGTTGGGCACAAATGCTAAGAACTTTGGACTTCTGGAACATGGAGGATTTTGTGGACAAAGAAAAGCAAAGCCTCTTGCGAACATAGAAGGAGCAGGAACATTTTCCTTGCTGCTCACAACAATGTCCCCCAGGGAAATCAAGTGCTCAGGGGAAGTAGTTAGGAGAGGACTGAACCTAATGAGCAGAGACAGGGAGCTACGTGTAGATGCCCTGATGTTGTCCCTCAGAGCAGGCAATCGCAGGCTGAGCAGGATGTGGTGGCTTGTTCTGGAGTCCTAATTCTGGCTCAGGGGCCAGGGCTTCTTTCTCCTGCTGTCTTGTCATGGACAAAGCTTCAGTCTCCACCATCAACTTGGCAGACTCCAGACTTCCACAGGAAGACCTTCTCAGAGACCCCATCCATGTGAGTCTCAGACCTGGTAGGTCCTGCAGGAAATGTTCAGCAAGAACAGAAGCTGACAACATCCACCCAGCCAGCCCAGAACTGAGAGAGCTGAGTGCTGACTCACTCATCTGCCACTGGTTAACATGTTAAAAAAAAGAAGTGACTCTCAGATCTGCAATGATTAGATCATTGCTGACAACATATAATGGTAACAGAGTCCAATTGGACAAGACTGGGAAAGTGTATCAAGTATTTTTCATAAAATGAGAACATATCCACGGAACTCACCAGTAGCAGGTTGGGCAAAATAAGTCTCAGGGGTGGCAGATTGTGCAGTGAGGTGAGAGCATTTCTTTATTTAATTTCAACCTGGAGTGTATTCAAGCCACTTCCATTTCATTACAAAGGGGAGACTAATGGGCTCCTCCGACCCTCCTTCAGGGGTCACACATCTCACAGCATCCTCTCTCGTGCTGGTAGGTCACTTGAGTGAAATAGTTTTTATTTGATGGGTCAAAAGAGAAAATTAAAGGGCTTTATTTTGAAGTTCTTTCCTTACTGCCCGGGGTAAGTACATTTTTTAGCTTGATAGCTGTTGAGAGCCACAGCCGAAGGGGCCCCAGCAAAAACTTCCAGCTGCCAGCACTAATTTCCAGCTGCCAGCAAAAACTACCAGCTGCCAGCTGATGATTGGCTCACAGGGGCCCCAGCAAACTTCTAGCTGTCAACTGATTGGCTCCTCTGCGGTGATGCTCATTGGGCTGTTTCCCCGTCCTTTCAGACCAGGGAGCTGCTCATTGGAGGACTTTTTTTGGCTCTGCCCACATGACCCAGCCAATCAGCCTCAAGAGCAGGAGGAGTGTGGGAGGTTGAGAGGCTTGTGGGAAGCCGGTGGTGGCAGTTGGGCTCTGAAGGTTTTTCCTGAGGAGCTGGGTGATTAGGTGTGTGTGTTCTAAAAATAAAGTTAGTTTCTTTTGACAAGTGGCTCCTGAATTGTGCCCAGCCAGACTGCGGCAGTTAGCCTTTTTCTTTCAATTTGCAATTGCAAATACTTTGCTTCTGTGGGAACTGGGCATCTTTATATTCTGCATCCAAAGAAAGAATTGGAAGTTATTTTCACTAAGATTGCTGCTTACCGTTGAGCTCTTTATATATGTCTTGAAATTTAGAAAGGGAAAATGTGAGTTTATGAATTTCATGTAGCCAAATCTAAGAGTTGGTCACGTTGCTGATTCACCCCACCACTGCTTTTTATATTTAATCTTCCTCTGCATGATCTATAACAATCAAGTTCCTTTTTTACCATTTTCTTCTATTTTCTTATCTGTTTTTCCTTATTATTCCCTTATTCCTTGGGGTGGTTCTATTTTTATGAGTAGCAACACCCTTTCCCCTCTTGTGGAACATATTCTGTTATATTCAAGTGAAAATCGACTGTGTCTTTCTCAGAAGCCCAAGTTTCAAACACAGGAGTTTCCTTATGTCTACAGAGATGGCCTCTCTGCATAGTTGGAATAGGCACCTGGCTTCACAGGTTTACTGCTGGGGATAGGTGGGAAGATGCAGGTAGACTCCTGGCCCACGTGTGTGGTGGGAACTCATGAAGGGAGCATTGGTGATGCTCAAACCATGGTGGTTACTCACTCCATCACTCCTACTGCTATGTCCAGTGTCCTAAGCATATTTGGATCCACTTATGTTTTTACAGGGTGAAAACATTATAAGTTGGAATAACACTTCTTTCACTGCTCCTAAAGAAAACTTTTTTTATTATTTTATTTACAGATATTTGTCAATCTTGAACTTAGAGACTCATGATGATGGTTATTTTAGTTATTTTTAAAATTTATTTATTCTAATTAGTTATACATGACAGCAGAATGCATTTCAATCCATAGTACACATATAGAGCACAATTTTTCATGTCTCTGGTTGTACACATTCATGTCTTCATACAGTACTTAGGGCAATGATGTCCATCTCATTCCACCATCTTTCCTACCTCATCCCCCCTCCCTTCCTTTCACTCCCCTTTGCCGTATCTAGGGTTTCTCCATTCCTCCCATACACACTGCCCCATCAATATTATGAGTTAGCATCCACATATCAGAGAAAACATTTAACATTTGGTTTTTTGGGGATTAGCTAGCTTCACTAAGCATTATATTCTCCAACTCCATCCATTTACCTGCAAATGCCATGATTTTATCCTCTTTTAATAAAGAGTAATATTCCATTGTGTATATATACCACAGTTTCTTTATTCATTCATCTACTGAAGGGCATCTAGGTTGGCTCTACAGTTTAGCTATTGTGAATTTTGCTGCTGTAAACATTGATGTGGGTAGTATGCTGTTTATAAGTCCTTTGGGTATAGACCAAGGAGTGAGATAGCTGGATCAAATGGTGGTCCCATTCCAAGTTTTCCATATTGGCTGCACAAATTTGCAGTCCACCAACAATGTATGAGTGTGCCTTTTTCCCCACATCCTCACCAACACTTATTCTTGTATGTATTCTTAATAGCTGCCATTCTGACTGGAGTGAGATGAAATCTTTGCGTAGTTTTGATTTGCATTTTTCTAATTTCCAAAGATGTTGACCATTTTTCATATATTTGTATATTTGTTGATTGATTGTATATCATCTTCTGAGAAGTGTTGGTTCAGTTCCTTGGCCCATTTATTGATTGGGTTATTCGTTTTTTTTGGTGTTAAGATTTTTGAGTTCTTTATATATCCTAGAGATTAGTTCTCTGATTGTGTGTGGTAAAAATTTTCTCCATTCAATAGGCTCTCTATCCACCTTCTTGATTATTTCTTTTGATGAGAAGAACTTTTTAGTTTGAATCCATCCCATTTATTGATTCTTGAATTTAATTCTTGTGCTATTGCAGTCTTATTAAGGAAGTCAGGCCCTAGCCCTAATCCAACATCATGAAGATTTGGACCTACTTTTTC
This sequence comes from Marmota marmota marmota, assembly GCF_001458135.2. Taxonomy (NCBI): domain Eukaryota; kingdom Metazoa; phylum Chordata; class Mammalia; order Rodentia; family Sciuridae; genus Marmota; species Marmota marmota. Next base: position 3,788,513 of record NW_026000241.1, on the reverse strand, counting down.
TTCTATTAGGCACAGAGTCTCTGGTTTAATTCCTAGGTCCTTGCTCCACTTTGAATTTTGTGCATGGTGAGAGATAGGGCCTTAATTTCATTTTGCTGCATATTGATTTTCAGTTTTCACAGCACCATTTGTTGAAGAGGCTGTCTTTTCTCCAACATATGTTTTGGCACCTTTGTCTAATACGAGATGACTGTATTTATGTGGGGTTGTCGATGTGTCCTCTATTCTGTACAAGTCTACAAGTCTATTGGCCTACAAGTTTATTTTCGTGTCAATACCATGCCATTTTTGTTACTATTGCTCTATAGTATAGTTTCAAGTCTGGTATAGTGATGCCACCTGCTTCACTCGTCCTGCTAAGGATTGCTTCAGCTATTCTGGGTCTCTTATTTTTCCAAATGAATTTCATGACTGCTTTTTCTGTTTCTATGAGGAATGCCAATGGTATTTTGATTGGAATTGCATGAAATCTGTTTAGGGCTTTTGGAAAAATGTTCATTTGACAATATCATTTCTGCCTAACCAAGAGATGGGTAGATCTTTCCAACTTCTAAGGTCTTCTTTAATTCCTTTCTGTAGCATTTTGTAGTTTTAATTGTAGAGGTCTTTCACCTCTTTCATTAAGTTGATTCCCAAGTTTTGTTTTTTGGAGGCTATTGTAAATGGGGTCATTTTTCTCATATCTCTTTCAGAAAATTTGTCACTGATGTACAGAAATGCCTTTGTTCATGGGTGTTGATTTTATATCCTGCTACTTTTTTAAGGAGTTCATTCCTTAAAAGAAAAAAAGTCAACAAATAAGTGGTCTGACATTACATCTCAAAGGTCTAGAAAAAGAACAAATCAACACCAAAAGCAATAGAAGACAGGAAATAACTAAAATCAGAGCTGAAATCAATGAAATTGAAACAAAAGAAAAAATTGAAAAAATTGACAAAACAAAAAGTTGGTTCTTTGAAAAAATAAATAAAATTGATAAACCATGCTAATGAAGAGAAGGAGAGAGAAAAGTCAAACTACTAACATCCACGATGAAAAAGGAAATATCATGATGGACACTACAGAAATACAGAAGATAATTAGAAATTATTTTGAAAATTTGTATTCCAATAAAAAAGAAAATATTGAAGGCATCGATAAATTTCTAGAGTCATAGGATTTGCCCAAACTCAATCAGGATGATATACACAAGTTAGACGGATCACTTTTAAGCAATGAACAAGAAGACTCCATGAGAAGCCTACCAACCAAGAAAAGCCCAGGATCAGATGGATACACAGCTGAGGTCTACATTAGTTCTTTTGATGGAAGTTTTATTTTAGTTTTGTTTTATTTCAATATACCTCTTCCTCTCCAACCTGTTCTTTGTGGACATGTGCTTCACCTCCACCACCGTCCCAAAGATGCTGGTGAACATCCAGACACAGAGCAAGGCCATAACACATGAAGACTGCTTCATACAGATTTACCTTTTTATATTATTTGTAGGGTTGGACAACTTCCTCCTGGGCGTGATGGCCTATGACGGATATGTGGCCATCTGCCGCCCTCTGCACTGCATTGTTATCATGAACCACAGGGTCTGTGGAGTGCTGGTGCTGGCATGCTGGGTCATAAATGTCCTGAATTCCTTACTAGAAACTTTAATGGCATTGTGGCTGTCCTTCTGCACAGACCTGGAAATCCCACACTTTGTGAACTGAATCAACTGGTCCTACTTGTCTGCTCTGACACTTTTCTTAATGACAAAGTGATGTATTTTGCACCTTTGCTACTGGATGGAGGCCCCCTTGCTGGTATCCGTTATTATTACTCCAGAATAGTGTCCTCCATGAGTGCAATCTTATCAGCTGAGGCAAAATACAAAGCATTCTCCACATGTGTGTCTCACCTCTTCGTGGTTCCTTATTTTATAGCACCCTCCTGGGGGTGGACTTTAGTTCTGCTGTGACCCAAAACTCATGCTCTGCTGCCACAGCCTCAGTGATGTACACAGTGGTCACCCCCATGCTGAACCCCTTCAGCTACAGTCTGAGGGATAGAGACATCAAGAGAGCTCTGAAAAAAAAGGTCAAGATAAAACTATAAATGGGCCCATGTTGCTGGGTCTGAAAGATTTTTTTAGATCAAAGAGCTCAAAGCCTCAGGGCAAAAAATTACAATATTTTCATCTGATTTTAGAAGTACGACTTGTTCCTTCTGTTCATTTTCTGGAGTTTCTCTTCCTTTGATTTCAACTTCTCTACAAAAGTTATAAAGCACACCCTGATAAGCTTTCTGTTCCCTCTGAGATAAGAACAGTGTTCCTCTTAACCACTTGCATACTTCTTCAAACTTATTTTCTTTTCTTTATTTTTAAGAGAGAGAGAGGGAGAGAATTTTTTAATATTTATTTTTTTCGTTTTTGGCAGACACAACATCTTTATTTGTATGTGGTGCTGAGGATCGAACCCAGGGCCGCACGAATGCCAGTTGAGTGCGCTACCACTTGAGCCACATCCCCAGCCCTTCAAACTTATTTTCAATCCTGGATTAGAGATATTAAAACTTCACTTTCATCTCATGGGATGACATGCATTTCTGAAAACCATTTCCTCTCCCATGATGGATCATATGGAGTAATTTTTCTTTTATTGATACTAAAACACACAGTCGTGCATGGTACTCCTGTGGGGGAAATGCATTTGACAGTTAAGATGGCCTGTGTAATAATCCTATACTGGAGGGAATCCCACAAAATGGCTTTGCCCTTGTGGTTCCCTCATGCCTCCGCGTGTCCCCATCTCAGCTTGCTTCCTGATGAGGCAGATTCTAACAGACCAGTGAGCTTCATGGCTGAGCACTGGCTTTTCTTCTCACCATTGGGATTCTTTTCTCTTGCCCAGCTTGGTGTCCACAGTCTCTACCATAATCACTGACAAAGTTTATTGTCAAATACTTGTCTCCACTTGAAGTCTAGAAGGAAAGAAAAACTTAAAATGAAAGTTTGGTTAATTTGGTCTCAAAAACAGAGAGGACATTAAATATGATGAGACAAACCTCTACATTACACATTGTATTGCTATGTAAAATATGTCATTTCATCTGGCAAATACAATCACCAAGGTGTGGAAGGTTGGTGTTCGTGTGTCAGAGGTTTGGTCATTGAGGTTGGTCGGTGTTTTCTTCGTTGCACTGTTGAGTCAGTGATGTGTTTCTGCTTGAAAATGTTCAATGCTCCCTGGAAATATTAATCCTTCCATTGTTCTAAGTGAAATCTTCCTCCCCTTTCTGAATTTTCCACAGCAAGAGAAGGGTAGTAAATGAGCAATACCCGTATCCTCCATTATGTGTGTCCTTCAGGCTCAGAATGATATCAGTCCTCAAGATCAAAGGATGGCTCACAAGGGAGCTTGATTCCTGCCCTTCATGTGATTTCTGGCCACAGGCTCTCCTATGAACATGAATGTTCTTTTCCTGAGTCAGACTCAGAAAACCCCAATAGGTAGTCCCATTAGGTAATAAAAAACCTTATTAAACTATTTGAATTGAGGACTGCTTGTTCTACAGCAATAGCTAGACGTTGCAATAACTAAAGAGAACAGAGCTGAGGGTAATTGTAATAAAGTGCCAGTTTGTTTCTTTGGTATTTGTTCTGATTTTAAAGACAATATTCACAGTTGGATATAAAAGGTGGGGTAAAGTAGTCACAGGTTGCAAAGATGAGAGCTTGGATACCTGTGGGGGACTGTCCTTCTGTCCATCACACACACACACACACACACACACATGCACACACACACACACGCACACACACACACACACACACATAGACACACTCACTCACTAACATGGTTTTCACCTTGCCAACTTGCTTGAATGGGGGCCCCAGCAAATTCCTGAGAAGATGCAGATAGTCAATCTCTTGGGCTTCACAGGACACATGGTCTCTCCCAGTGGCTCAGCTCTTCCATGAGGGTGGCAGTCACCATATATACGAAAGGAGCGAGTGTGGCTGTTTCCCAACAAAACTTTACTTATGGAGACCAAAATTTGAACTTGATGCAAAACCACAATGAGATGCACTTCACACCCCAGAATGAACATAGAGAGGCAAAGACTGCAGAATACCCTTGAGGTGGAACCCAGATCTGCTGGTGTCTGGGGAGTAGAGAGGAGACTAATGGTTACCAGGGCTGGACAGGGAAGAGGAAGGGTAGTAGAGGTCTTCAACAGGCACAAAGTAACAGTCAGGAGGAATGCGTTCTGGTGTTCTGTTGCATTCTAGAGTCACTAAAGCTAATCAGAATGTAATTTTTTTAAAATCTAGAATATTTTGGATAATCTCAGCACAAAGAAATGATATATGTTTAAGGTGATGCATGTGTCAATTACCCTAAAATGATCATTACACATTATTGACAATAGGTGTCAATAAGTAATATAAAAAGTATCATTTTTTAAAAGAAAATAAAAATATTGGTGAGGATGGGAATGGAAAATGGTCCAGCCAGTGTGGAAAACAGTTTGTCAGTTCCTCAGAAAGCTAAACATAGAATTGTCACATCACACAGCAACTCCACCCCATCTGTGTGCACCCCAAAGAATAGAAAACTGGGTCTCAAATAGATGCTTGTACACCAATGTTCATAGCACATATTTAGTGCTGAGTTGCTGAGGCTGGCTTTATACTTGCAATCCTCCTGCCTCAGCCTCCTGAGCCACTTGGACAAAGACAAATTTATATGTTCTTAACTGAAAAAGAAAAATGAATGGCAAATAAATACACAGCAATCAAGGAAACTGAAATTAATTTTTTTAAAAGAGCTAAAATTTCAAGCCTTAGTTTAGGAAAAATCTACCAAATTGTTTATATTCAACAGTTGTTAGACCAGGAGTGAAATGGATATTCCTATATGGTAGGTACTAGAGTAAACTTACATAGACATTTTATTCTACAATTTGGTACCAGTTATGAAAATTTAATCTGGATATACCTAAGGCCCAGCAATCACACCTCTTTTAATCTATGTCACATTAAACAATCCCATGTTCACAGAAAGCTATTTATAAGATTTACTGCAGTATATTTGCAAGAGTGAAAAATTTCACTACATACAAGCAACCATCAATAAAGGATAGCAAAATGAATAGGGTATATAGTTATAAACTTTAAAAACAGGATACACCTGTGCATGATATAGCTCTTATACAGATATTGAAAAGATCTCCACTATTGCCCCCCTACTATAGGGCATAAATGCATTCTACTGTCATGTATAACTAATAAAACAAATAAAAAATTAATTTAAAAAACCTCTAATGCACGAAGTTCAATGGGAAAGGCAAGTTGAAATATAATCCATATGGTATTATCAAGTTAATACTTACAGTATAATATTGTATCTTTTTATAAGTGCAAGGTGAAGAGCCTGAGTTTAGGAGCAATGATTTTAAACATAACAACACCCATTAGTAAGATGAGATTTTTTCAATAGTATATATAATTATTAATATTATTTCATTGTTACAAGAGTTGGCTTAGGGCTTATAAGGGAGAACACACATCATATTCATAATAGATGAGACTTCTGCCTAGCAAACTCAAATTGGGCCAGGAAGCAATACAGAATTTGGTGTAACCTGGGGATGGGGACATTCAAACTTACAGTGTAGGGATTTGTCATTATATTCCCCACGGCACACTTGTAACTTAACAATAAGACTGCAAAGAATAAGATGTCTACAGGTATTTGAAAGAATAGTTTAATTTTTTCACAGCAATTACCCATTTTTCTCTCAATGTGATTATGCATCATAAATGCAGAAAACACAATACTAAAATTTGTAACAAACAATAGTAGTATGGGGACCAGGTGGCTCTGCGGGAACTGCCTTCTCAGACTTTCCAGGTGTGAGTGTTGGGAATGCCAAGTCTTGTCTCTGGTTGGGGACACGGTGCTTTTGGTGGAAAGGAAACAGTAAGACACAAACTTACACAGACTCACCTTCTACCTGCCCCAAAGGAAAGTCCTGTGTTGGGCTGTTTGACTTCTCCTGTCCCATCTACTGAAGCCCTGAGTTTTTATTTAATCATGAGCCTTGTTTTCATGTAAGTTACACAAGTAAGTCTAGGGATAGGTAATAAATAGATAAGTCTATTCATTCTAAACCAAGGTCCTTATGGGGCAAAAATACCAAGAGAATGATCCTTTATGCTTGAGACTTCTAATACACAGTGTCCCACCTTCCTGTCTTAAAAGATAGGAGTCACGCCCAAGGAGATCTTCAGCACGATTATTACCCATACTAAGCAAATATTTGGAAATAAACCTCTGAGTCTTGAGAAATTCACCAGGGAACTGATCAGAGGAAGAAAGCATCCAGACCGTGATTTCCTCTCTGTGGTCAACATCGTCACGAGTCATATTTAAACAGGAAGCATTCTTAACTCCAACCAGAACCAAAAGTCCTCGGTCACTGGGCTGGCTGGTCTCAGCACCATGAGGAGCAGATGTCTAAGACTGGTTCAAGGTAAGTGGAATCATGACATGTGACAGGCAAGAAAGGGAGCTAGGAGCCACCAGCAAGTCCTTTGCTTCATTTTTGACTGGTTTTCTCACTGTCCATGCAAGGGAGAGCAGGGAGGGTATTTTTAAAAGATATCAGATATTTTTTAAAAAAATAAGTTCTCAAAGGAGAAATTTATTCCTAGAAAGTTACTCTTAGTGAAAACTTTGGGACTTAGCAGGGATTTGTCATTATATTCCCCACGTGCAGCAGGGTTCTCCAGATAAATAAGACCAATAGGGCACTATACAGAAAGAGGGAAGGATGATTTTTTTAAGGATATGCTCATGCAATTGTAGAGGCTGAGAAGTGCAGACTATACTGGGTATGTGGCAGGAGGAGACCAGGGAAGAGGTCATAGAATGGAGACTAGGAAAGAGGTACAGAATCCAGACTAGGAAGAGTTGGCAAAATGGAGACCAAGAAAAGGGGTTGAATGATGGAGACCCAGGGAAGAGGTGGAAGGTTAGAGACCCAAAATGAGATGACCAGATGGACCAGGAAAGAGATGGCAGGATGGAAACCCTAGGAAGAGGTGGCAAGATGGAGACCTAGAGAAGAGGTGGTAGGATGGAGATCAGGGAAGAGGTGACAAAAATACAGACCAGAGAAAAGGTGGTAGGATGGAAACAAGAAAAGAGATGGCAGGATGAAGATCTAAGGAATAGGGGTAAGGATGGAGACACGGGGAAGAGGTGGCAAATTGGAGACCCATAGAAGATGTGGCAGGATGGAGACCAGGGAAGAGGTAGCAAAACAGAGGCCCAGAGAAGAGACAGATATGAGGAAGAGGCAGCAGAATGCAGACCCAGGGCAAATGTGAAACAATCCAGGGAAGAGGTGGAAGAATGGAGACCCAAGAAAGAGGTGGTAGGATCCAGACCAACGACGAGGTGACAAGATGGAGACAGGGAAGAAGCGGCAGGATGGTGACCCAGAGAAGAGGTAACAGATGGAAAACAGGGAAGAGGTGGTAGGATGGAGAAAGAGACCCAGGGAAGATATGGCAAGATGAAGACTCAAGGAAGAAGCGTCAAGATGGAGACCAGGAAAGAGCTGTTAGACCAGGGAAGAGGTGGCAGGATGGAGACCAGGGAAGAGGTGGCAGGATTTAGACCAGGGAAGAGGTGGCAGGATGGAGACCAGGGAAGAGGTGGCAGGATAAGGATCCAGAAAGAGGTGGCAGGTGCCAGACCAGGGAAGAGAGGACAGGATGCTGACCCAGGGAAAATATGACAGGATCCAGACCAGGAAAAATCTAATAGGATCCAGACCAGGTAAGAGTTGCCAGGGTGGAGACCAAAAAAGAGGTGACAGTAGACAGACCAGGAAAGAGGTGGCAGGATAAGGGCCCAGGGAAGAGGTGGCAGAATGGAGACCCAGATGAAAAAGTGGCATGATGGAGAAGCAAGGAAGACCAGTCTTGGTCTCTTAGGGCCTCCATGGGTTAGATGACCCCACACAGGAGAGGGGATTCTGCTTTCCTTGCAGTCTTCACATTCAGTGGGGTCTCCTCTGATGAAGGCCTCACGGCAATGTTTAGAGCCTGACCAGCTGTCCAGGCAGCGCATTAGATAAACTGACCAAGAAGGAACCACCAATACCCCTAGACTTTATTTTAGGGACTGAGAACCAGACTCTCTTTGATTCCTTGCCTGTCTCTCTGTTGAAGAGCAAGAGGCTCATGTACCTAAGACCTCGTTGACTTGAGGAGGGTCCCCAGGATGTGCCCTGGGAGGGGGCAGCTGCTGAGATGCAGGAACAGCAGGAGGAGGCCCCCCAGCCTGAGCCCAGCACCTGCCCACAGCACTTTCCTGTTGGGGGGTGGGTAATAGGGCACAGGACAGGCCATGAGGCTGACAGTGGTGGTACAGATGTGGCTCTCAGGTGCTCCAGTCACAGATGCAGGCCAGGTAGCTAGTGTGGTATGTGTCCCAGGAAGGGGACAGGGCCAGAGCACCTGAGAGACCAGGTAGGGGACCTGAGAGAACATCTGGCCCTGACCTCCCTTCCTACCTAAAGGTCAGCGATGGTGGTAAACACCCTGACACACTGGGGTTTCTTCCCACATGACTCTAGGACATTGGTGTCATCTTGTCCCCACTCTACAGAAAGGGAAACTGAGGCAGGGCAGTGAGGCGGCCTGCCTGTGCTCCAGGGTCTGAACCAGGGCCACCAGGATCCATTCCCCAACCCACAGGCCAGGAGAGCCATGGCTGGAACCCAAAACTTGCCAGGCTCAGCCCCCTTTCCATCCCCCAAACCCTCTGGGAGGCGCCACCTGGGCTCACTCTGCAGAGTGGACCAGGTCCGAGCCCAGGAGGGTCCACAGCCCCTGCCCTCCAGTGCATCACCTCCGGCCTCCTCTGCCTGCTGGGCCGCAGACCCGCCCTCTCTGTGTTGCAGAGCTGCTGTGTGTCCTGCTGAGTCTCTCCAGAGCCAGAGCCTGGGACTTTCAGCGTGAGTGTGTGGGGAGCAGCCTGTCCACAGCCAGAGCCTGGGAGGGTCCCTGCACCCACAGTCCAGGGAGGAGAGGCCTGATCAGGGAGGCTCCGGGCATCTCCCCACCTCCTGGGACCTCCTCTGGGACCACATCGGCCCCTCCCAGCCTCAGACCAGTCTGTGCCCCCACAGCCTGTGCCCCCTGGTGCCCTCTCAACTCGGAATGTGTCAATGCCACCGCCTGTCGCTGCAAGCCGGGGTTTGCCTCTTCATCTACAGAGATCTTCACTGACCCCCTGGAGATCTGTCATGGTAAAGAGGATTGGGGAGGGGCCAAGGCACATCACAGTCTGAAGGTGCCCAGTGCCAGTGGGGTCATGGGTAATGGTCAAGGGCTGAGCCTTTGACCTCAAGGCCATCATCAAAGACAGAAAAGAGAAAGGAAAGAGTAAGATGGCAGAGAGACCAGGGAATTACTTGGCTTCCTGCACAGAAAGGACCTGGGCCCCAGGAGTTGGTCTCAGCCTGCCCTTAGGTCTGGGGAGGGTGACACTGAGCTTGTAGCCCACACACTACCTTGGCATTGTCCCCTGGGGACAATTTCCAATTGTCCAATTGCCCCCTTTGGACAATTGTCTAAACTGGGGGTGTTAGTCAGAGAACTGTGTTGAGCAGATCAGACTGTGTGGACTTCATCAATGGCTTGGCCCAGCATAGCCTCAGCAGTGCATCCCAGGATTCTGTCCAAAAGATACTAACTCAACATCAGACCCCATGCTGGAGGGTCAGGTAGGGGACAGGAGTCTCTTTCCTAAGAGACCACACACCTTTGGGAGGTGACCCTATTATGTTGCAGACATCAACGAATGTTTGTTGCCCCAGAAAGTGTCCTGTGGATATTTTGCTGACTGCCACAATGTGCAGGGCAGCTACTACTGCACGTGCTCCCCAGGATTTGAGCTCCTTTCTGGGGCTTTTAATGCGAGTGAGAACACATGTCAAGATAAGGCCCACCCTGCCCCATGCAGTTCAGGGCACCAGAGCTGATCTGGGGACAACGCCCAGTTATATTCTCAGCACCTGGACTCTGAGATGGGGCAGCTGTGCATGCACCCATCACCAGCATGAGAGGTAGGGGAGGGTCAGGGCACTCTGGGACCAGCTGCTTGGCCCCATTCTGATAGCTCTGCCTGTGACGATGGCCAGGGTGCTTATCAGGAAACCCTGTGGACATGTGAGATGTGACAACATCATTGTTGTTTTCTGTTTTAAAAAATGCCAGGCACCAGTAGCCTGTGCCTGTGATCTCAGTTAGTTGGGAGGCTCAGGCAGGAGGATCACTAGAGCCCAGGAGTCCAACCCAGCCTGGGAAACATCCCTAGGGGTGAAAAGTGGGAGAGAGAGAGAGAGAAAAGAAAAAGAAAACCACAGGAAGGAGCCCCTATCTTCTAAAGCTACAAACGAAGGTAAAGGCTGGGGTGCAGCTCCCGTGCAAAAGTGTTGCCTGGCATGAGCAGGGCCCTGGGCTCCCTCCCCAGCACTGCAGAAAAATCAAAACCAAAACCAGAGTTCGCTTTGCTCTTGGTTCACTGTGTGACTTCAGACAAGTCACCTCACCTCTCTGTGCTTCAGTGTGTCCATCTGCAGAAGGGGAGTCCTGGGACTTGGCCGAAGCTCAGTGGTAGAGCACTTGTCTAACAGGTGTGAGTCCTTCGGTGAGTCCCCAGCTCCAGGGGAAGAAAGGGGGAGAGTGGAGAGTCATAAGGAGGGGAATGAGATCCAAAGGCACTGAGCAGGTCCCAGCTTCCAGAACAGGCTGTTAGCGATGGCTTCTGAGCTAAACAGGGCCTAGGCCCCACGAGTTGTGCTCACCTGCCTTTAGGTCTGGGCGGGGGGCGGGGAAGAGGAGCTTCCAGCCCATGCCTAGCTCAGTATTGTCCCCTGAGTCCAGATCCAGGGGTGTCAGCCAGAGGACTAGGACAGAGGTATCCTGTGGCACACAGGGGCCAAGGCCCTGGTTGACACAGGTGGTGCCCACTCCAGGCCACTGTCCCACCAGCACAGAGAGGGAGGGTGGTGTGAAGGCCAAGGTCAGAGGCAGGGATCAGCTCCCTGGGTCCGAAGCCTGGACTGGCCACCCGTGAGCAGCATGGGGTCAGCAAAACCACTTCCTCTCTTGGAGCCCTCCTTGTACCTGCCCCCAGGAGCCTGGAGCCCCAGATCCCATGAGGTGGTGGCTCTCAGTGGCTCATTACTGGGGAACCCAGGGAGCTGGGGGGGGGCTGAGCCCAGGATGTGGGTAAATGTGGGAGTTGGTGGAAGGTCCCCTGGGGGTGCTGCTGCACCTCATTCCCAGCTGTCCCCACACGACCACACCCCACCTCGTCCCCTCCACCTATGGCACACCTCTGCAGCCATTGCTACCAGCTGGGAACAGGGGAGGAGACTGTGATCGCCCTGTGGGAGCTGGACAGGGGCCCTTAGGGTGCATCAACCCCTGTCCTGGCCAGTCCTGCTGTTGATCCACACAGCCCGGATGAGGGGTCCCAACAGGGCATCCTCAGGTGCAAAACTTGGTCCAGGGAGACCAGAAGCCCTCCCTGCCTCATCCTGACCCCAGGAATCCTCTGGGCTCTGGGAATCTTTGGCCCCTTTCTGGGACACCCAGGGCCGTCTGCCATGAGCTGTCACTCACTCCTGTCTTGGGTTCTCTGAGGCTGCTGTGTTGGCCATTCACCTCAGGCCTCTGTCCTGTGGGTCCCTGTGGCACTCAAAGGGGACCTGCTTCCTGAGCATGTTCCCCTCACATTTAGAGACCACAAGAGAGATAAAATGCCAGGAAACACCCCCAGGCCTCAGCTGGGAGCTGCTTCCAGAAGCTTCCTCATTTCCTGTCTGTGGCCCTCTCTGATAAGGGGGAACTTCCTCCAGGGGTGGTGACAGCAAGACTCCCCGGAGACAAGCTGG
>NW_026000241.1:3746533-3774133 GCF_001458135.2 Marmota marmota marmota | reverse complement strand
TTGTTTGTTTTGGTCCTGGGGACCTAACCCTGGGGCCTTACCACTAACCACATCCCTGGCCTCCTGAGTCACTGGGATTACAGCATGTGCCACCTCACCTGCTTGAGCACCTCACTTTAGTTCTTCTTGCTGCTGCTCAGTGGCAGGGTTTTAGAAATTTTAATAAAACCTATATACCATAAAACTTATCATTTTAACCACGTTCCAGTATACTAGTTCTGTGGCACTGAGGGCATTCCTGTTACACAGGCATCTCAGTCATCCCTCTCCAGGAATATATTCCTGTTTTTTTTCTGTATTTATTTAATTGACAAATAAAAATATTGTACATATTGATCAGGTACAGAAGGATATTTTGAAACATGCATGCCCACTGGGAAGGCTAAATGGAGCTGATTACCATATGCAATGCCTCAGGTGCTGATTTTTGTGGTAAGAACACTTCAAATCTAATCCCTTAGTGATTTTCAAGAATACAGACCATTGGCCAGACCCAGTGGTGCACACCTGGGATCCAGCAGCTTAGGAGGCTGATACAGGAGGATCTTAAGTTCAAAGCCAGCCTCAGCTACTTAGCAAGCAAGGCCCTAAGCAATTTGGTGAGACCCTGCCTCAAAATAAAAATTGAAAGGGCTGGGGATGTGGCTCAGTAGTAGAGTATACTGTCTTCAATCCCTGGTACCAAAAATAAATAAATATGAACAATAGATCTTTTGAACTTAGCTCCTCCTACCTGAAGTTTTGTGCCTTGGGTGCACATCTCTCCAACCCCCTCCTGTTACCCTGACCCCTGGGAAACACCATGCTACCCTCTCCTTCCAGGAGTTTGACTGTACAGGTCCCATGTGGAGGTGACATCGTGTGGTATTTGTCCTTCTGTTCCTGGCTTATTTCACTTAACATAATGTCCTCCAGGTTCACCTGTGTTGTTGTGATTGACAGAGTTTCCTCCCCTTTTAAGGCTGAATAGGACCCCGCTGTGGGTGGGTGTTCTAATTCATTCTCCTGTGGATGGATGGACACCTCGGTTGACTCCAGAGCGTGGCTATTGTGAATAGTGCTACAACATGAAGCATGCACGTCTCTCTACTGATAGATAAAGGTCAGATCAATATTCTGATCTGGTTTCCTTTGCGTGCAAACCGAGAAGAAGGATTTCTGGATCCCATGCAGTTCTATTTTTAATATCTGAGGACCGTCCCCACTGCCTTCCATCATAGTGGGGCTCACTTACATTCCCAGCCATGGTGGGCACATCGTTCTTTGCGCTGACTGCTGGCCAACTGTGTGCCCATCCGGCTTCCCCAACAGCCACCCAGCAGGTGTGAGGTGACATTTCACTACAGTTCATTTCTAGTACCCTGAGGATTCTCAATGGCGGGGGATTTCTCCTGGGCCTTTGGGCCCTTCTCCTGTTGTCCTTTGAGAAGCGTCTGTTCAGGTCATTTGCCCATTGGCGGATGGGGTGAGCGGGTTTCTTACTGCTGAGTTGCTTGATCAAGCTTCTCATGATACTTTGCATATTAACACCTAATAAGATGCGTGGCTTGTGAGTGTGCCTCCCATTCCCTGAGTTGTCCCTCACTCTGTCCACTGTTTCCTTTTCTTTTCAAAAGCTGTTAGTTGGCTACGATCCCCTTGGTCCGTTTGTATTTTGCTGCCTGTGCCTTGGGTCCCGCCCAAACCATCACTGACAGGCCAACGTTGCGCAGCTCTCCCCTGTGCTCTCTGCTAAGCAGCTGGGCAGCTCCAATCTGACCTTCACTATTTAATCTGAGGTGATTTTTGTGTGGTGTGAGGTGAGGGTCTGATGTCCTCCTGGTTGGCATGTCCAGACTTTTACTGAAGAGTCCTTCCCATTGTGCGCTCTTGACACCTTCATCAACAATCAGCTGTAAATACGTGGGTTATTCTGGGCTGTCTGTTCTGTTCCATGGCTGTGTGTGTCCCCATACAGAACCACACTGTGTTGTCAGTACAGTTTCCCAGCAGATTCTGAGGTCAAGTCATGGGAAGTGCCCAGCTTTGCTCTGTTTCTGAGCACCTGGATTTATCCTCAGGTGTTAATTTGAGTGTCATTCTGGGAAGCCCTTGGCCATGATCTACCATCCCCCACTGCTTAGGCATCAAGGGTGGCCATCACTGCCACCTTCTCCATGAGCGTAGACCACCTGTAGGACCCCAGTGGTGCAAAGATTCCCACAGGGGAGGGTCCAGGGAATGGCTGGGCCTCCCTCTGCCACTCCAGGATGGAGAGGACTTGTAGATCCCTTGCCAGGCCCCACCGTGGCACAGAATCTGAACCCACATGTCCTTGGGCTCTGCTCCAGAGATTAGAGTGGTCCTGGGACTTCCAGAGCAGCCCGGCTCAGGAGGTCCACCTGGGGTCTTAGGTCTGTGTGTGTCTCACAGCAGGGTCAGGCTGAGCACCAGGGTCTCTTCCCTGAGAGAAAGGACAACATTGGGAGGTGAGCCTTTGACCTGTCATGTTGCAGACATCACCAAATGAGGGCCATGAGAGTGCCCTGTGGAAAATCTGCAGACGGCCAGATCATACAGGGCACAATTGCTGCACGCACAGCCAGGCTGTGTGCTCATTTCTGGAGCCAAGAATCCTTTATTAATTAGAGGAGAACAGCTGCAAGCTAGGCCATTCCCCACCTCCCCATCATCAGGGTTGAGGTTGCCAGACCCTTTCCTGTGACATCTAGATGGCAGAACCCTGGTTACAGGAGTGTTGCCCTGGTCTGAGGCAGGTGTGCATGTTCCTGCTGCCCAGCACAAAAGCAGGGTAGCATGAATGCCAGGGGCCAGCTCTGCGTTGGCTGCCTGGGTCTAAAAACTGCCTGTGCCACCTGTTAGCTGCATGTTATTAGTCAAGTCACTACCTCTCTTTGAACTTGGTCTACCCATCTGTATCATGAAGGTGATCATAACAGTGCCTACCTCCTGTGTCTTCCAGGAGGATTATGAAAATTACAAGTGCCTGTAAGAGAGCCTGGCACATGGTGGGTGCTGGACTCATCTTATGTGTTTAAAAGATGAGCACATCTGCACCCATTTAAGGAGCTTCCCAGAGGGTTTGGGTCTTCCTGGAGACCATGTCCCTGCCATTCAGAAGAAAGCTAGTTCCACACAACTTGCTCTGGACCTTGCCATGGTCTGGCCTGACAACGTGATTCCCAGGATGAGTAACTTTCACGCATGAGCAGGATTTGCCTCCTTCCAGGGCAAGGTGGTTAGGCAAAGAAATCTGCTTCCACCATCCATGGGGCCAGGTGGAATCCAGCAATGGGTGGAAAGGAGCCAGGACCCATCCCGGGAGATGCTAGCGCCAAGTACACAGAGGGAAAAGGGAAGGTGCATGAATGTAGGAGGTACACAGGGCTAAACTGGGGATCAAGGGGACTCTGAGGACACAAGGTCCCTATGGGTGCACATTGTGCCATGTGTATATACCTTGGCCAAAGGATCCTGGGGGCTGTATGGAAAGACCAGGGTCCTGGGAAAGGAATTGGTGTTCTGACCGGAGGCTCCTGAGGGACCTGGGAAGCAGCAAAAAACTAACTGGGGTGACATGTTTCTGCAGCCTCACAACCTGCATCAGTACAGAGAAGGCATGGGTTGCATCAGGCCTCACACACTTCTTGTCACACATGCAAGGGTGTAGGTCGCTAGGTGGCAGCACCGCAGCCCAGGCAGGGCACTAATGGGGGAAAAGGGGGTGGAGTTCGAATGGCAGAGAGCACTGGTCCTGGCTTCAGTGGGAACCAACCCCTCTCTCTATGTCCCCAGATGTGGACGAGTGCAGCTCTGGGCAGCATAAGTGCCACCACTCCACCACCTGCACCAACACCTGGGGGTGGTACTGGTGCTACTGCCTCCCAGGCTGGGAGCCAATTCCTGGGAGCATCAATGGCATGTACAATAACATCTGCAAAGGTACCCGGCCCGCCCTGACCCCAAAACCTCCTCCACCCCACACATAAGCACACATGCCCATACACACATGCTCTTCCTAATGCACAACTATCCTGTCCCTGCAGTCAAGCCCTTCTTCACCTGGTCTCTGCCCCCTGGAGTCCACAGCCAGGTGAGCCACCCCAGCCAGGACACAGAGTTGGGAATTCCTGGGGCAGAACCCTGTCCACCCTTTGGCCCTGAGCATCCCACCCACCTGTGACCCCTCATCTCACCTCCCCTGAGTCTCTCCGGCTTCATTGACAGAGTCAACAATCTGCAAAAGAATTTAAAGTCAGCCATGGCCAAGGACACCATCCAGGTAAGGGCAGGATCCAGGGGAAGCTGGTGGAGACCTCCCATAGAGGGAGAGGAGTAGCTTTGGTCTAGGGGGAGGGGAATAGGCCCAGGCACAGTGGGGTACTGCTCTGAGCTGGCCACTCTCCCAGGGCATGTGGAAGAGGACACTGGGAGCCACACACACTGTTGGACGCCCACGTGCACTGTCTGTCCTCTTGCTCTCATCCTGGTTTTTGGGTTTTGTCATCCTTGACAGTCACGAACCAGGGCTGACCTCTGAGGAGCAAGGACCACCCAGGGAGTCCCAAACCATGCTCTCTCTATCCCCAACTGGACAGTGTCTGGGTCTGTTCTCTGGGGCTTAGTGGTCAAGCTTTTCATGTGGTCCTTCTGGCCCAAGTCCACCTTCTCTGTGCCCTCATCCCTCCAGGGGATCATGCAGGAGGTGGATGAGCTGCTGGAGGCCCCTGGGGACCTGGAGACCCTGCCACCCTCACAGAAGCACTGCATGGCCACTCACCTGCTGACAGGCCTGAAGAGTGCCCTGAGACACCTGAGCAGGGGTCTGCCTGAGGGGACAGCAACCTTCAATTATTCTGCAGGCACACGTAAGTCCCTGGGTCTGCGCCAGCCCCTGTTCCTTGCCTCATCCTCTTCTGATCCCACTAGAGCTGAGTGGCCACACTGTACCTCAGCGTGACTCACATAAATAATCACTACAGTGAAAAAGGAAGAAAACCAAAAATAGTACACATGTAGGTAGCAAAATAGAAACAGATTCAGACAACTAATGTGGAAGTATGCAAATGAATCTTTTTTTAAGTATGCTTTGTTTCATTGTGATAAAATTCACATAACATAAAATTCACCATTTAATTTCACCACTCATCATTCATCAAAAAATAAATATGTAAATAAAATCCACCAGTTATACATTTCAGTGGAATCAAGAACCTTCACAAACTGATGCAGCCATTACCTTCATTACTAAGACATTTTTCTCTAAAATTAAACACAGTCCCTTCTCGGCTTTCATCCCTCATTCCTCCCCTCCCCCAAACCTGGCATCCACTCACCTGCTTGTTGTCTTAAAGGAGCTGCCTATTCCATACTTAGTGTAAAGCAAAGTAGTACCTATCCATCTAGCTTCTTTCACCTAGAATAATGCTGTTGAACATGGCATAGCATCACTCCATTCCTCTTCACAGTTGAGTATTATTCCATCCTATATGTGTTGAGTTGACCCACTCAGCCACTGATGAACATTTGATTTGGTCCCACCTTTTGGCTGTTGTAAATAGTGCTGCAAAGATATTGATATATAAGTGTTTGTTGGAATAACTATTTGCAGTTCTTGGAGTATCTACCATAGAGTAGACTTGCTAGGTACCATGGTAATTCTGGGTTCAATTTTGGGGGGAACCAGAAGACTGTTTGCCAAGTGGCTGTATTACTGTATATTATACCAGAGGGGTGCAAAGCCTTGGAAAAAAAAGTGTTACTTCTGATTAATTTGGTTTTATCACGTCCATTATAGTGCATGGGAGGAGATGTCTCATTGCCTCTTTGAGTTGCATCTCCCTGTTGACTGCTGATGGTTAGCATTTTTCATGTGCTTCTGGGCCATTTGTGTTTTGGAGAAATGTCTGTTGAGATCCTTTGTGCATTTGTGATAGGGTTGGTCCTTTGGTTCTTGAGTTGTAAGAGCTTTTCATCTACTTTGACAAGAGACCATTATGAGATGTGCAACTTGGAAATGCTTTCTCAATCCTATGGATTATCTTTTCACATCTGTGATAATTGTTTCACTTTAAAGTCAGATGTTTTGAATTTTGAGGACGTCTACTTTATCTACTTTCTCCTTCATTGTTGTACATTCAGTGTCATATATAAAAATCCATTGCCAAATCCAAGGTCCTCTTATGGGCTTCAGTTCTTAGATTGAGGCCTTTGTTCTATTTTGAGTTAATCTGTGTGTGTGTGTGAGGTAGGGTCCCTCTTCCTTCTTTTTTCTTGGATATCCAGTAATTCCTCATCAATCATTGAAGAGACAGTTCTTATGCCATTGAATAATCTTGGTCCCCAGGCTGAAAACCAATTGACTTCAGAGGTGTAGGTTTATTTCTGGGCTCACCTTTCCCTCTGTCTTCATGCCAGTACCACGCTGCTTTGGGCTCTGCTCATTTGCTCTCAGTTCTGAAATCAGGAAGTGTGAGTCCTCCCCCTTTGTTGCTCTTTCCAGCCATGCTTTAACTACTTGGAACTCTTGCAATGCTGTGTTAATTTTAAGGTGAGTTTTCAATTTAAGCAAATTATAATGTTAATCAGCTGTTGGGACATGGATAGGGATGACATTGACCCTGTAGATCTCTTTGGAGAGTGTCTCCATCTTACCAATATAATGTTTCCCAATCCATGAACATGAGGTGTCTTTCCCTTCATTTAGGGTCTCCTTTCAAAACCCTCTATAGTTCTCTAAGTACAAGTCCTGAGTTTCTTAGTTAAATTGATTCCTAATATTTTGTTACAGATTGTTTTCATAAGCAATAAAGTCTCTTATTTTCTTTCCTTGTGATGTATTTATCTGCTTTGTGCATCAGAGTAATATTGGCCTCCAGGAATCACCAGGTGGTGTCCCCTCTTATGTTATTTGAAAGAGTTTAAAAAGAATTCATGTTCTTCTTCCCTAAATGGTGGGTGAATTTCACAATCAAAACCATCTGATTTCAGATGCTTCAATCCCTTTACCCGTGATAGGTCTCTTCAGATTTTCTACTTCTTCTTGAGTCATTTTTAGTAGTTTCTGCATCCCTAAGACTTTGTCCATTTCATGTAAGTTTTCTTATTTGTTGGTGCAAAGTTGCTCCTACTGTTAAAATTCTTCATAACTTCAGATTTCATATACAAATGTGTATGCACTCATGTACACACACAAAATATATATATATATACACACACACACACACACACACATATGAAATCTGAGGTTACAAAATATTATAAACTTATATTTGTGTCTTTTATACACTTGAATATATGTGTGATTATAGTAAATGGGAAGATCAACAAATACATGTATATCATGAGACATATGTGTACATATACAATATTCACGTATACACACATATATTCCTAACATAACTCTTCTTATTCCTACACCTCATAGAACTGTCCATAAAGGTGCAGAAGCGAGGAGATGGCAATGTCACCTTGAGTCTGAATCAGGCAAACATGCAGCTGAACTGGAATCTGGCACAGAAATCTGCTCACAGAGGTAACATCTGAGATGGGGAAAAGGTGGGATATCCATCTTCACACAAGTACCATACTGTTTGGAAGAGGTCTCAGGGTGGGAAAGATGCCCAAGGATGTGAAAAAATACAGAATTAAACACTAAAGGGTGATGTGGGTGGGAAGAGGTCACTAGAAGAGTGTCCAAAGGGGAGGTTCTGGGGAGTGATGAGGCCACATTCTGTTGTGTGCACGTGTGAATGTGGAGCAGCAAGTCCCACTATTATGTATCATTATAATACAACAATTCAAAAGGAGGAGAGGCCATCTAAGGAGGAGGCCCTGGAGGAGACCCTGAGACTCACCCGTGGCCTCGTCCTGCAGGCCCTTCTGTGGTGGGCTTGGTCTCCACCCCAGGGATGGCCAAGCTGCTGGCTGAGGCTCCCCTGGTCCTGGAGCCTGAGAAGCAGGTGGCTCCCCATGGGACACCCAAGGACTCGCTGCTGAGGGTCTCACATGTCCTGCTCTCAGATGTCATCTCAGCCTTTTTGAGAAGCAAAAACACCCAGAACCTCAGATCTCCAGTTACCTTCACCTTCTCCCATCCTGTGAGTGGGAGGTGGGAGACCATGATGTGGGAAGATCCACAGGCCCAGGCACACCCTTGTTATCCGTCTTAAACTTGAGATTCAGTGAGTTTCCCCACAAGTGCCCCCCCATCCAGGAAACTCAGCCCTTCCCAAGCCAGCTCTAAGGGGTCAGAATCTCCAAGCAAAAAAAGACCAGCTCACACCTCTGTGCTGTTCCTACAGCTGGTGTCCTCTGAGCCAAAGCGTGAAGTGCTCTGTGTCTTTTGGGACCATGGCCAGAATGGATGTGGTCACTGGGCCACTGCAGGCTGCAAGACATTGGGTACCAGAGACGGCAGCACCACCTGCCACTGTACCCGCCTCAGCAGCCATGCAATCCTCAGGGCCAGCTACGATGTGCAGGTGAGAGTCTGCCTTCATCATCTATTCCTGCAAAACAGTTTTATGCAAATGTCGCTGCTTAAGTGAAACAAATTTGTTACCTCACATTTCTGAGGGACAGCAACCCAGCACAGGGGGAGATAGGTTCCTTGCACAGGGTCTTACAAGGCTGAAATAATTGCATTGGCCAGGGCTGCAGTCTCACCTGGGACTCATTGCCCTCCTCCCAACTCCCTGGTTATAGGCAGAATGCAGTTCCCTTCTCTTAGCAGCTTTCAGCAGGGGAAAACACACCTTTCCTAAGAACCACCCACATTTCTTCCCATATGAGGCTTGTAGGCCTTCTTCACCAGGCCTCTGCCCCTTGAAGTCAACAGCCAGGTGAGCGCCCCAGCCAAGACAGGGAGGTGGGAATCCTAGCATGGCCGAGTATCCACCCCTTAGCCCTCAGCTTCCCATCCACTCATGACCCCTCATCACACCTCCCCAAAGTCTCTCCCACTTCTTTGACAAAGGCAACAATCTGCACAGGGATTTCAAGCCAATTGTGGCCAAGGACACTATCGAGGTAAGGGCAGGATCCAGAGGAAGCAGGGGGAGACCTCCCATAGAAGGAGAGGAGCAGCTGTGGTCTGGGGGGAGGAGACAGGCCCAAGCACAGTGGAGTCCTGCTCTGAGCTGGCCACTCTCCCAGGGCAGGTGGAAGAGGACACTGGGAGCCACACACACTGTTGGACGCCCACGTGCACTGTCTGTCCTCTTGCTCTCATCCTGGTCTTAGGGTGTGGATGTCTGTGGGGTCATTATTTTGTCTATCACACCAATTACATAGGTTGGCTTTCTCTCTCATGGAGCCATCAAAATCTGCTTCATTTTCTAGATAATTGAATAGATTCACCACCCCTCCCTCCACCACAGCCCTAGGAATGATATACACATTGAGGAAAAGAAACATCAACTTTCTGTCTAGAAAATAGGAAGTCATCAGATGGGGAAATTCAGGTGTTTCTACCATCTTGGGCACTGGACCGCTGTGTTGGTTCCCTGATGTCATTTTATCTTCCAGTGTCTCCTTAAACTGGGCATCTCCAGGGTTTGAGTTGTTGGAGTATCTTCCTCTCCTTTTGGAATCCCTTCCTTGGCTCATTTAATAAAACAAAACATTTGTCTTGTAATCAGTTCTGAATAATTTTCTGAAGCACAGCATTCATAAGGCTCCAGTGAGGTTGCCCATCTAAATCAGTAGGAGTGTGCTGAGCTTCCACAGAGGCAGGAATAAAAAACTCCCTGGGGACGGGGAAGATATGGAAAGAGAGAATTCAACACTCTGTCTTTTAATAGTAGGTGATGGGCAATAAATAACAATGGCAGTCTTTCTTTAATTTTCTTCGTGTTTTCGGTCAGAAGCCAACACACACCCTAGAGTGGGGAGATCAGATCCATCTTTTTTTTTTTTTTGGCAGAGAGGTACCAGGGATTGAACTCAGGGGCACTCAACCACTCACCCACATCCCACCCCCACACTGTATTTTATTTAGAGANCTTGCAGAACCTGAATTCTGTCCATGCCCGACCTGGTGCTGAGCAAACTCAACATCAGATGCCATCTGCAGCCCAATTCCTCAGTTTCTTTGCTAAATATCCTTCTACTGCACCCCCTCCTATGAGGCTTCTTCCATGCAAAAATTCTAGAAGCAAGAAAACCAGCCTGCCACGATGCTCATATCAATAATATTTAAAAGGACTTGAATGTGCTTTAAACTTTTTAACAAAAAAAGAAGAAAAATAGAAAACATAAAAGGTTTTTATGGAAATATTGTGGTGTCTGCAAGGAAGATGGCATGCCCTATGTGGGATTTGGAATATTCAGGATGTGGAAGGTTCCCAAGAATGCCGTATTCCACTTAGATATTTCATAACGGTGAAGTCATGGCCAAATTACCAAGAAAATAGATCCCCAGATAATGTCATGACAGATGTGTTAGTGAAATCAGGAGGAGGAGATAAGACTGAGCTGACAGGGAGATGGGCCTGGGTCACTTCCTGGGCAGTGAGTACAAATAGCACCTGCAGATATTTGCTAAGAAACTTACAAAAAGGCTATTTTTAAGTCAGGACCTATGTGACTCTGGTCCTTGCCTCTGCAAGGAAGAAAAAATCCCTGATTGACATTTTCACTGGACTGAAGGCTGCATGGACACTGCGTGCCATGCCCAGGAGTGGATGGGGGTTGACTTCCTTACACCTCTATATCTATATAAACCCCTAGACAATAGCCACACTTCAGTGACCCTCTCTGGGACCCCTCCCTCTTAAGGAGCCCTGCTTTCTATTAGTCTAACAAATCCTATTACTTTGCTCTCATTCTTGGGTCCATAGAAGTTTATTCTTTAAATTTATGAGAGAAAGAACCCAACCCCATGCTCTGTGCTACATTAGTAAAAATACTGTTATCATTCTGAAAATAATTTAAATCATAATTTTTACTTTAAATAAAATCCATTAAATATGTTCATCCTCTCAATTTTCTAAGTAAAATGCAGATACATATTTTTCCATATGTGGAATGTTTATCTCTGGATCATGAGTTTTTGAATGAATTTTGCTTTGGACATTTTTTAAGCCTTCAGGCAATGGGATAGATCACTTTTGCAATAGGAAATAGCCAAAGTGTCTCAAAGATCACCATGCCTCTGTTCACCACAACATCACAAAGCACTGGGTAAGAAAGAGGTTAGGAAATACACAGGCAGGTTAGACATAAATACAATGATAGAATTGTTTCTTTGGAACTCGTTAATTATACTGTTACAGTAATCAGTGAAAAGAACATAAAGCATGGAAATCTTACATCTCCCACCAAACCCAAGTCTGTTTACTCCCCTGCTTGAAAAGGGCCCAATGAATCAAGGGCAGTTTTGGGGGTGAGAAAAAATCATTTACTGAGCTCACAGTGGGCTAGCAGCCTAAAAGACTGCCTTAACTCAGCAGACACTTGAGCTCCTTTCAATATTCAAGTGAGGGGGAAAGAAGGGGGTTAGGTTAGGAAATGACAGGTGACCAAACTTCTAGACATCTCTCCAATGGGCCCACGCTGGCCACCTGATGATCATGGAGCTCCTGCAAATCCTGAAAATGTCTTATCTTGGTATCATCAGCCTTGAAGGGGGAAGAAAGAGATGAGGGAGGTTTCAGATAAATCAGATTCATGCTGCTAGTTTGGGGAAAACATTCCTCAAAAGATGAACACACCTACATGCAGAGTGGAGCAGAAACAGTCTCATCAGTGGTCGGGGCAACAAAGGGGGTGGACACGATATGGAGGCAGAGACGCTGAGGCAGTTCACAGCTGCACAGGCCCAGGAGAAGCGCTGTTGACAGAAGAGCTCAAGCCCCTAAAAGGCAGCACCAGCCACTGTTACCACGCAACGTGGATCAACCTCACTGACATGGTATTGAGGGGTGCCACATGAATATAGGATACATACAGTGGAAAAAACAACTGAAGAGGGCTCTGTATGGTTCAATTTCCATGAACAGGAAGTGAAAACTTATGGTGGTAGAAGACTAGAGGGGATAAACTAGAAAAGAATACTGTGCCAATGCAGAGAGTATTTATGATGTGCATAGGATTGTACTCATGCATTTGCATAAAAGTGTAAGACCATGTGTGTATGCATAATATATAAAGAAAATCTTTAAAATAGCCTAAGATTTTATAGAACAGAGAATGGCAGCATAGATTGAATTAGTACAAGTATATGCTTTTTTCTTTAAGGCATGAGATTATGGTTTTATTTCTGTCTTAAAAATTTATTAAATAGCAGACATCAATTTATTCATTATGTTTTGGTTTTTGGTTTTTTTGGCAGGGCTGGGTCTCAAGCCCAAAGCCTTGTGTACGCTAGGCAAGCTCTCTACAATTGAACTATAACTTTAGCACAAATTGAAACACAATACCTGTACATGTTAACAGGGTACAGTCTGAGAAACCAGTATACATATTCAAAATGTGGCTGGGCACAATTCACGAGCCACTTGTCAAGCAGAAATGAACTTTATTTTTAGAACACACATGCCAACACCACACGAGTTCTTCAGGAATTCCCTCAGAGCCCAACTGCCACCACCGGCTTCCCACAAGCTTCTCACCCTCCTCCACTCCTCCTGCTCTTGAGGCTGATTGGCTGGGTGGCGTGGGCAGATCCCAAAAAAAAGTCCCCCAATGAGCAGCTCCGTGGTCTGAAATGGTGGGGAAACAGCCCAATGAAAATGACTGCAGAGGAGCCAATCAGTTGGCAGGTAGAAGTTTTCTGGGGCCGCTGTGAGCCAATCATCACTTGGCAGCTGGAAGTTTGCTGGCAGCTTGAAGTTTATATAACAGTTTATTTAAGGATAGCCAAACTGGAGTTTGGGATATCAGTTGTTATGGACATCTTCTTTTTGGTCTGTAGAAATTGCTTTAGTTAATCTTTCTGGTATCCAAATCGGCTGCTGTTCTCCCTGTGGAAACACACAAACAGACCTCGGACTCCAGACAATCACTAGGTCAGGACCTTAGTTAATCGCTCTGGAATCCAAATCGGCTGCTGTTCTACCTGTGGAAACACACAAACAGACCCCTGACTCCAGACAATTACTGGGTCATGACCTTTCCATTGTCCTGTTAGAATATCCTTCCAAAGTACCTTGGGCTTATGTACATTTTTCGGACAAATATGCCTTTCCGCAGCACTAACCCCTGATGAATCCAAATTTTAAAAGTTTAGAGTAAAAGAGTTATTTTAAGTTTATCTTAGGGAAATATATTCCCCATTCTAGCAATGTGTTTTTATCTTTGTGTGCTAATAATACATCATCCATATAGTGAAATATTTGTAGTTCAGGATTTTGATTTCTAAGTGGCTGGATTACTTTGTTAACATATATTTGACACATAGTTGGGCTGTTAGCCATCCCTTAAGGGAGTACTTTCCATTCATATCTCTGATCGGGACCTTCATGATTCAGTGCAGGGATAGTAAATGCAAAATGTGGACTATCCTCAGGATGAATTGGAATTGAAAAAAAAAACAATCTTTAATATCTATAATTAAGACATACCAGGTTTTGGGCAAAGCAGACAATTGAGGAATCCCCGATTGAGCAGGTCCCATAATAACCATCTCATTATTAATGGCTCTTAAATCTTGAAATAATCTCCATTTACCAGATTTCTTTTTGATGACAAAAATGGGAGTAATATGGGGAGATACAGAAGGTTGTATATGTCCTTCCACTAATTGTTGTTTGACCAGGTCATGGGCTGCTTGTATCTTTTCTTTAGTCATGGGCCACTGAGGAACCCATACTGGTCTTTCTGATTTCCAAGTAATTTTTATTGTCTCAGTGAACCCTTCTGAAAATCCAACCCATGTCTGTCTGTTCCTTGATCTATTTGTATTGGTGCTGCTATACCTTGTTCTTGTTCTTCTAATCTTTATCCTTTCCTAAAACCTTGTCTAGTCATAATAGTGGGCGCATTTGGATTGATGTTATTTGTTAATGTTAGTCCTAATTGATCTAGGACATCTCGTCCCCATAAATTTACGGGAAGATGATCCAATACATATGGCTGTATAGTTCCTTCACATCCTTCAGGATCCTTCCAATCTAATACCATTGCACTTCTATGGGGATTAGTCGCCACTCCTAGGCCTCGAAGCGTTTGAGTGGCTTGTTGTAATGGCCAATGTTTTGGCCATTCTTGACGAGAGATGATGCTAAGGTCTGCACCTGTATCCAGTAGCCCATTAAATTCATGTCCTTGAATATTTAGTTTTAGCATGGGGCGAGAATCTAAATTTAAAGAAAGCATAGCCCAATCTACACCTGTGGAGCCTAATCCCTTGGAACCTCTTTCTACAGTACGACTGGAAAATTTATCATGTAGGCTGGGTATTATTAGTAACTGTGCNCCATTTAGCACAGCTTTACACATATTAGCCCAATCTTCTGGTGTCACGTTCATGTTGGTAATGGATTCGACCATGCTTAGAGTGAAGGGCACTTGAGGACCATAGGTTGTTACAGCCTCTTTTAGCTGCTTCGCTGTTTTGAAATCTAAAGCATGGTGAATTCGCTGCCCTCCTGCCTGCTCAAATACAGGGCATGTTAATATTTGAGATCTTGTCTCAGGATCCCATCAATCAACTGCAGGGGTTGAGGGCCTCCCAGCATATGGAGGTGGTGCTGTTGGTTGGACACTTACGTCCTCTGGTGAAAGAAAGGTGTTAGTAGCAGTCTCCTGTCGAGGTGGCGCTATTGGTTGGACACTTACACCCTTTGGTAATACAAAGGTGTTAGTAGCAGTCTCCTGTTGTAACTTTTTCCCTGATGGCTTTTTCTGCTCTAAACTTTCTTCCTCTGTCTGACTAGTTCGGGAGACCTTCTTTTTTACTTGAATTTTTTCCTCTGTCAGACTAGTTCAAAAGACCTTCCCTTTTACTTGAATATTTCTACTATAACTCTAATACAACCCAACAAGATAATGTCAAACAAAACTGAAACAGAGTGAAACAAAATTGGAACAACAAAAAATCATTATAATAGCCTCCTGAAATGTCCATCCATCCTTTCTCCCTTTCTGTTCCTCAGATGTGAGCGGTTTTTCTTCCATCTTACACATCTCCAGGGACAGGCAACTTAAAACAAAAATGAAGCAAAACAAAAGAAGAATCTTAAAATGGCTACCCATCCTCTCGCCTTACCCTCAATTGTTCCCCATATGGGCCACCAAATGCCACAGTCTGGCTGGGCACAATTCACGAGCCACTTGTCAAGAAGAAAAGAACTTTATTTTTAGAACACACAGGCAACACCACATGAGCTCTTCAGGAATTCCCTCAGAGCCCAACTGCCACCACCGGCTTCCCACAAGCCTCTCAACCTCCCCCACTCCTCCTGCTCTTGAGGCCGATTGGCTGGGTCCTGTGGGCAGAGCAAAAAAAAAGTCCCCCAATGAGCAGCTCCATGGTCTGAAAGGGTGGGGAAACAGCCCAATGAACATCACCATAGAGGAGCCAATCAGTTGGCAGGTAGAAGTTTTCTGGGGCCGCTGTGAGCCAATCATCAGCTGGCAGCTGGAAGTTTGCTGGGGCCCCTTCGGATGTGGCTCTCAACAACAATACCTGTACATGTTAACAGGGTACAGTCTGAGAAATCAGTATACATATTCAAAATGCAAAGTTCAAATCAGAATAATCAGCATTTCTTTCTCCTTCAATATTTATCAATTTTCAGTGTTGGGAAACTTCTCTTCTAATTCTTTATAAGAATATATAATTAAAAGATGGTCTACTGTTTTGAAGTAATTTTATGTTTTTTCCCATAAATATAAAATTATGGCTATTAAAATACACAATATGATGTGCTGCAGTCATTATGCTGTGAACATCAGGATTTATGGCTCTTATGTAAGTGTGTGTTGGTGGCCACCAACAACCTCCTCCTGACTCTCCTCCACAATTCCTCTCCTCTAATGAGCACACATTCTACTTTTCACTATTTAATTTCTCGATTTTATCATTCTTATTTATATATATTCATTGTGCATATTAATGGGACTCATGTCATTTTTCAATACAAGCAAAGAGCTCACACTGATTGAAACAAAATTGAATGAAAATCTAAAAGAAAAGTTATGAAATATTAATGATTTAATAATATCCACTGGGTTCCTAACTCAGGAATAAACTGCCAAAAACTCATAAATATTAAAATATGAACAAAATCCTGTACAATGCACAGTGGTAACAATGTTGAAAGTATGAATTGGTTTTATACACACAATATAGATAGGACGAGCTATAATCAAATGGGAAGGAAGCTTGAATGCCTTCCCAGGGAGGGCTGAAGCCAACGCCTCTCTGAGAAATGTACCTGATCATCAAAAGCTAAGGGTCACAATAAGCAACTACAGAAATGTGAAAACAAGTTGGAAAATACACATAAAACACGACCCACCATCACCAGAGATGCACAAGAATTGTGAAGCAAGAACTCACAAGTAAAGAATACCAATTGCTGAGCTCTTTCAGAAATAAAGTGGGAACATAATCCAACTGACAGATTGGACTACACAAAGTTCATAAATTTTCACACATTCCCCACAAATATCTCTATACACACCTGAAACAAATAAACTAAAAAGCAAACAGGGAGTTTGGGGTTGGGGCACTCCAATACTTTATAAGAATGCATAAGAAAATTGGAAAAATGCACCTGCATCTCCAGGGAGACAGTTTGCAATACAGAGTAACTGGCTACCAACCCACAAAAATATGCAGCCTCACAGATATTGCAAAGTAAGGCTTTTAGGCATATCTGTACTCAGGTGTGACATACTGCTTTTCCATGTGAATATCAAAAGGACAGACACTACTATCAGAAGTGTGTCCATGAACTTCCGTTGCATGATAATGCTTGCAAGATCCTTAATATGAATCCTTGCCAACAATACACAAACATAATCAAATATTTCTCATTGGAAGCAAACACATTTTTAAAAATCCCTAATCTAACTTCTTGACCCTCCACAGTTGAAGCGTGTTCCTCTACTCCCTTCATTGCAAAGATTCTTGGGTCTCTGTTCTTTCTCTGGAAGCTCTGGATGCCTCCCTCCCATCTTCTCTTCAGCTTCTTTTAGCACCAGTTCATGGTCAGCAGAGAGCCCTGTGTTAGTGCAACATTCACTTCTCTGCTAACTATTATGAATCAATGCAGCCAGTGAATGAATCATCCATCAGGACAGCAAGCAGCCACAGCAGCCCTGCTCTGGGCTAGCTCAGCCTGGCTCTCCCCTGACCTCAGCTAAAGAGTCTTGGGTTTGGTTCTCTCTGCTGCCCTCCTGCAGTGCCCACTGAGCTCCCAGACTCACCAGGAGACCAGCTCTGGTAGGAAAGTCTCTCTGCGGAAGATCAAGGTCCTGCCTGGGTGGGCTTGATGGTGACTGAAGCTCTGTCCCCAGAAAACACAACAGGAAGGAGTTGGGTGCTGGGCTCCTGGGCATACTGAAGACCTCAAAGACACCTCCACATCCTGTCCAGCACAAGGCTATGCACTGAGGGACCACATCAGAGCAGAGAGCCACAGCTCCCTATATCTGCTCATGAGCTCATTTCCCTCTTATTCCCCCGAGGGACACTGGCCTGGAAAGACAGAATATTCTTCCTGCTGATTCTCTGTTCCCAGGAGACCCATTTATAACCCAGGGAACCTAGTTTTTATTGCTCCTCCATAGACCCACCTGCCTTCCAGAGATCCTGCCTCCTGGCACTTCATCACTGCTTTGACTGAAAGTGTTTTCTGAGTCTCAGGCTGATGAGCTCATCTTTGTTGGGAGTCGCCCCAGCTCCAAAGACTAACTTTCCCATCCCCAGAGAAGAGCTGTCCAATGGTGAGCCCTGCTGGCTCACATGATCCTTACTCACCAATCAGACTAGCCCTGCTGGCTCACATGATCCTTACCCACCAATCAGACTAACCCTGCTGGCTCACATGATCCTTACCCACCAATCAGACTAGCCCTGTTGGCTCACATGATCCTTACCCACCAATCAGAATGCTCTCCAGGCCAACTGTCAAACCCTTCAACCATTAAACTGTCACAACTGTCAAACCACCCCCGGCTCTATAAATATGCAGAGCTGTTCCTCAATAAATGGGCATTTTCTCCATCTACAAGCCTTGTTCAGTCTTTCACAGGTAATGCATCTGCCCTTTCATAGGTGGAAACAAGAAAAAGAAAGATGACCTGCAAGTAGAAGAGGGATTTCTAGGCACCTGGGAAGAGTGGGAGCAGGTAGAGGAATGGATGGACTTGATCAGTGGACAATGTTTGCATGGGTGGAAATATCACAGTGAATCCCATTAATTTAGACAATTAGTATGTGTGTATAATAATAATAAAATAGATGTTTCATGTTCTCCTCACATAAAGTGATGCATTGGTGAAGTAATAAAATTGTTAATTAACTAGATTGAGTTTTTGTATCATGTATACATGCATCAAAACTTCACATTGTGCCCCACAAACACACATAATTGTTTCAATTAAAAATTAATAAAAAATTTAAAAGAATGATAGTAAAACAATTGACAGAACATTAACATGAACTGAAGCAAGATATGTGTGAAGGTATGAACATGGAAAAATTTGGTTTTATCAAATACCTCATCTGGTTCTGTCCTGTTTCCCCCATTACCTCACATTCAACAGCACCCTAGAGAGTCTGTCGTATCAAGCAGTACAAAGTCTAATTATTTAACTGACTGCAAAATATTTTATGGTATGGCTTAAAATTTACACTTCTGATGGTCTATGATATCGTTCTTCATTAAACCACTACAATATAATCAATCTACAATGATTTTTACAAAGGTATTTGGGGGTTGGATATTTAAAACTGTGGTTCTGGACTTGGTTTATTTTGGTACTCTGGGGGACACTGGGAAATGTCTGGAGATGGCCTTGACAGAGACACCAGGAGGGGTGACCTGCTAACATCCCACCAGGCAGAGGACAGCACAGCAATGAGGCCTGGGAAGTCAATGGTCCCTTGACTCAGAAAGCTGGGTTGGGATCACCTGCACCTTTGGTATTGAAAGCTATATTTAGATATTTTTCCCAGGTACCATAATTCTTCCCATTTCCAGAAAAATTAGAGCATCCCTTTTCCCACCCGTTTAAAACTTCCAACCCCATCAATTTGATAGCTCTTCATGTTTTTGCCATGGAAATGGGTGTGCTTGAGATTTACAGTGGTGTCCTTCCAGCATTACTGGTTTTCAGTAAGTATTTATATGTCCAATCACCATTTCAGTCTATTTATATTCTAGTCTATTATTTACAGTAAACATTCCAAATGAGCATTGCAGATTATTATTTCTTAATCCATTTTTCTTAATTTTATTTTGGCCATAAAAACTTTAAATTTTATTCAGATAAATGTGTCTGCCTTCATACTTCTAAGTTTCTTGCCTTATTTAAGATAAATCTCCTACCCATAGATTTTGTATATATATTCTTCCTGGATGTTCATCTGAAATGTATTGGTTACATTTACACCAAATTCTTTGACTCCTCTGATTTTTTTTGGTAAGATATGCGAACTAGAGGGCCATCTTAATTTTCCTCCAGATACACAGTGTTATGGTTTAGATAACCCAAAATTTCATTTGTGGAACAATGCAAGAAAGTATAGAGCTGAAATGATTGGTGTTATGAGATCTTCAAGCCAATCAGTGAATTAATCCCCTGATAGGGATTAACTGACTGGTGACTGTAGGCAGGTGGGGTGTGGCTGCAGGAGGTAGGTCCCTGGGGGCGTGCCTTTGGGATTCATATTTTGTCCTTGTTGAGTGGAGCGCTCTCTGCTTCCTGATCGTCACATCCCAGCCTGCTTTCCTCCATCACACTCCTTTGCCTGACATTCTGCCTCACATCAAGTCCCAAACATTGGAGCTGTCCATCTTCAGGGTGACCTGTATGAAAACATGAGACTCTAAATAAACATTTCTTCCTTAAAATTTTTCTTGTCAGTACCTTTGGTCACATAGTCAAAACTAAAAAGCTGACTCAAACAGACACTTACACCAGCTTTTATTTAACTTTTCAGGCTTTTCCAACAACATTCAAATATAATTTTGTCATTTAATAAATTTACATTTATGCTGAAACATAATTCCTGATTCATTCAACCAAATAATTCTAGGAATATATTATTCTAGAATATATATATATATATATATTTTACAGATACACATACTTAAGGATGTACCAATTTAATTAAATTTTGCTATTTTATATTTTTACTTTGTTTAATAATTCTTTCAATTTTGTTTGTTACACTTATTTTGACACTAAAGTATTCAACCTGGTCCTATTGCCTTGCATTTATTTTTATTCCAAAACTTGTTCCTTCAAAATGAACCCTATTATGATGTATAACTATAATACACTAACAAAAACACTAAAAAAACTTCTCTCATGCTGGAAACTTTTTAAAATAATGCACGTGTATTCACATATCATTGTGAAAACATAAAGATGAAAATAGCAGATGAAAGTCCCTGCTCATTTGTCCCTTGCATTACAATGGCACAGAGTATAGCCAAATAAATGTGTGTGGCATCACGTCCTCAAGGATGTACCATATGGAGAGTGTCGTGTGTGTGAAAGGTTATACTCATCACAGCAGGAGCATAACTTTGTAGAGTATGGGGAGGGGCCGCAAATGTTGGACTAAATCCATAACCATGACCTGACGAGCCATCTGGTGTGTCAGAGAGAGGGCATCATAGAAGCAGAGAGCAGAACAGTGGTTACTAGAGGCTGGGAGGACATGGTGGAGAAAGAGGAGGGCCCATGGGTACAGGCTGGAGCAGTAACTTCCCATGTCATGGTAACTGTGGTGGACAATACTTGTGGGTTTCAAAGCAGCTGGTGGAGAGTCTTTGTGACTGTTCCCACATGAAGAAACCATGGAAATTCAAGGTGCTGTATGCACACACAACTGTGACCTGATGGTTACACAGTGTGGATGTATATTGTCATGTCACATTGTACCCCAAATATGAACAATCATGATGCATCAGTGGTAAACTTTAGAACAATTAAAAACATAGACTAAGACCCAAGAAAAGCGCTGTCTGTGGAAAGACGGAGGCCCTCCTCACCTGCCATCCAGTCCTGTGAAGACCAGTGGGGAAATCAATGGGGGTGAGCACATGAAAGGCCATTCTGTCTCACAAACCAGGACAAAGAGCATTTGTGGTTCTTGATGTATTTCCTTTGGTGAGTTGTTGATTTACTCTCTAGGAAACAGTTTCTTCTATTTAGACATTTGACGTATGTGCTTTTCAACACTCTGATGTTATCCTTACTCTGTTCTCTTGGCTAATGTGGTTTTGATCTCTTGTTTTTGCTGGGCATCAAGGGGATAGAATGGGACTTGGAATGCCACCAAATGGAAAATGTTCCTTCCTTACAGTCTCCTGGGGACCTCCTGAGTTTATTAGCTCTGTCTCTTCCAGGTCCATTTATCACCCCCCTCTGTTCATTCAGCGTATTTTTTATTGTTTCTTTTAACACAGGGCAGATAAAGGCCATAGAAAAAGGGAACTACGATGTAACCTGTGATGAAAAATTGACATCCTGAGTCTCTGATGACCAATTCTACATTCTTTCAGGCAAGTTAATCTGATATCAGTAGCTCAAATCCATTTCTTTCTTATGGTGTGGCTGGGAGTGAGAAGAGCCTTGTGTTATCACATCGTGCTGTGTGTACAGTGCTGTGTGTGTTGGGTGTGTGTGTGTGTGCCTTTAGCAATGAGAGCAGGTTTCAGAGGAGGGGTACCTGGGCACAGTATACAGACTCTCCCCAAGGTTTGATGTTTCCACCTGTCATTTATTGACTTTTTAATGGTATAAAGCAATGTGCATTCTGAAGAAACTGTACATTGAATTTCAAACTTAGGTTCTTTTCCAGGCTGGTGTTAGGCTGTATGATACCCTCATGATGCTGAGAACAGACATCATGTGCCCTGCCAGTTCAACATTACAAGGGCTTGCAAGAGCTCAGAACTGCACTGAGGCTACAGTTACTGTGTTGCCCAGCTGGGATGTTCATGAGGTTAAGGCAGTCAAGGCATTTTCAATTTACAATATTTTTCACTTGTTCTAGGTTTATTAGGCCATAATACAAATTATGGAATAAAAAATCATGGAATATCTTTTGTATTCCTAATGGGGATTCATTATCCAGAGCCCAGAGCAACTTCTATCATCTAACGTATTATGCGATTTAAATTTTTTCTTATATCATTCTATATCATAAGATTTTAGGTTATACTGCATGTTATTCAGATGTCATCAGAAACTACAATTCTAAACACTGAATGCCACAGAAACTCTAGAGAGTCAAAAATTCTAAATGTACAAGATTTTATAAACAGAATCTGAAAAGCATGACATTATTTTTTCATTTTTAATTCAATCATAGTCTTCACTGGATACAAAACCAAACGAAATATATACCCCTCCAACCAAAGGAAGGCTGAAAAAAAATGGCATTTGAAAAACATTAAGAGAATGTCACCTCCTGAAGAGAAATAAAGGTGTTGAGACAAAAAAAAATATTTTAGGGATGCTTGTCTTTTTTCTGCATTGATTGCACATTGTCTAGACAGCCCCAGGAACTGGGTTTATACTGAATTTGGTTCTGTAAAGGCATAAAGAAATTTGTTATTGTAGAATACATGATCTCTTGGGAAAAGCTGAGAATGGGAAATCATAAAGGTTGCGGTGTTTCCTAAAGGGGAGAAGATTCATATAGGAAACATAAAAATAGTTTCTTGGCTGTAACATAAATGAGACTGTTTATGAAACATTAGTCATGCATGTCTGATTGTTGTTGTTGTCTCTCTCTCTCTCTCTCTCTCTCTCTCTCTCTCTCTCTCTCTCTCTCGTCAGATGGACCACATGGAACAGGGGAATGGTACTCAAATTTCAGAATTCCATCTTCTGTGATTTTCAGAGCAACCTGGATGGCAACCCTTCCCCTTTGGGTTTTTCCTCTCCATGTACCTGATCACTGTATGTGGAAACCTGCTCATCCTCCTAGCCATCAACTTGGACTCCCACCTGCACACACCCATATACTTCTTCCTCAGCAACCTGTCTTTTTCTGGCATCTATATCACCTCCACCACTGTCCCAAAGATGCTGGTGAACATGCAGATACAGAGCGAGGCCATAAGCTTTGAAGGCTGCATCATGCAGATGCACTTTTTCATAGTCTTTGCCAGTTTGGAAAACTTCCTCCTGGCCGTGATGGCCTATGACCACTTTGTGGCCATCTCTCACCCGCTGCACTACACAGTCATCATGAACCCCCAGCTCTACATGTTGATGGTTGTGATGTGCTGGATCCTGAGTGTCCTGCATGCCCTGTTACAAAGCTTAATGGTGTTGCAACTGTCCTTCTGCACAGACTTGGAAATCCCCCACTTTTTATGTGAACTAATCAGGTGGTCCAACTTGCCTGTTCTGACACTTTCCCTAATGACATGGTGATGTACTTTACATCTGTGCTGCTGGGCGGGGGGGGCCCCTTGATTGCATCCTTTACTCTTATTCTAAGAAAGACCTGCTGAATTTTCTGTATTATTTCATCTCATGTTTCTGCTTAAAACTCTAGAGTGCTGTCAACTGATATGACTCCCTCCATTGTCATTAACAAACTATCTCCCCCTTTACATGCTTTGTCACACACATTAGTGTGTAAGTGAGTGACAGGAGCATTGCTGTCCTCAGTTCCTCTTTAATCTCCTAAATTCTCTTAACCTCATGATCAAAGGATGACTCTTGCAAGACATTGACTAAGAGGCCCAGTTATGGCTCTGTTGATGGAGACTTCTGCTTTGGACCTA
Organism: Marmota marmota marmota; assembly: GCF_001458135.2. Classification (NCBI taxonomy): domain Eukaryota; kingdom Metazoa; phylum Chordata; class Mammalia; order Rodentia; family Sciuridae; genus Marmota; species Marmota marmota. The sequence goes on along the minus strand of NW_026000241.1, from coordinate 3,750,200 downwards.
CAGGGTACTTCTAGGCGGGAAAAAAACCTGCTCTGAAGGGACAGGAAGGTATTGGGGATTGAGATTCATCCAATTTTGCTATGTGCATGCGCAGATATGGCATAAAGAACCTCTCTTTTATTTACAATTGTAATGCAATAATAAAAAATAAATGAAATTTTTAAAATATGCTTTCAATCACTCCCAAATGCTTAGAAGGTAATATAAATCATATTCTGTTTTTTAATACGGTGATCTGAAACGAACATGAATATCCAGGTCATTAGGAATAATGCAATCAAATATTAGAACAGATGCCAAAAATAAGAAACAACAGATTATTCTGAATGACCTCTGATCTGTTTGTATCAATCACTGTATCAGTAATCCATTGCTGCATAATGATCTATCCCCAAGGCAAATGGTTTAATATAATGTTTTTCTTATTTCATGGACACCTAACAGAATGTGCCTGTCATACTTCTCTTAGCGTGCCATGCTCGAATGTCACTCATGTTATTGTAAATGAAAGAATGAGAGGTGTATGGTATTCCATTGTTTAATATATACTACATTGTATGTACAAATGTGTCAATGAATATCAAAAGCACTGTATTAAATTGGCTTTATTTTTTGCCATCCTTTTGTTTCCTAAGCTTCTTTGCTATATTTTCTCTCATAGTGCACATAGATTTACATAATATCATGAGAATGTAAAGATCAACATAGCAGGTGAAGTCCATGGATATCTGTGTGGATGAAGTGTGGATATCATTCTGGTGAATAGATAAAAAAATTAGATATATGTGTGTATGGTTACTGTCTTCAGGCATAAATCTTATGAAAAATGCCATCCTAAATGTACACCATCACCATGGTCTGCACAGAGTCTTATGGAATATGGTCTGGAGAGGTCTTTGCATTTTGGAAGAAGACTAGAGTCAGAAATGAAGTACACCCATTAGATTTATCAAAACAGAGATTAACCCCACCTCACCCCCCCAAAAAAAATAAACAAAGAAAAAATGACACATACAACAGTGATAAAGTCTATTTTAATGAATATACCAATGCACAATGAAGCCCACCATTCTGTATAATTAAAATACATGAATAAAAGATTATATAATAACATTTTCCAACCTCCCTCTGTCTCCTTCCCCCTTCCCTGTCAGCAAATCGGGGTCTCTATTCCACACTCTGCTTCTGTGACAGCAATGATCTACCCATCCCTTATCTACACACCAACAGTGAGAAGCTTGCAGTGCTTAGACACAGAGCCCATGAAGACTTGCACACCTCACCTCCAGGTTGGGCTCTGGACATCCTCATTCCCACAGTGGTCAACACTGTCCATTGGTCAAATTTGACACTTGAGTGGGTGAGGGTGATAGTACCTGATTATCCAGAGACATTTCCAAACATACGTTCTCCAGGATCTGCTCCCAACCAAGACAAAGAATATATCTTTCCCCAAACATTCAGGTGATCTTTTCCCAACACTTTATTATTAAGAATTTCAGAGGTACACTGAGGTGACCGAATTGTGCCCAGAGCAGCCCCACCAACTCACCACGCATCTGCAATAAACTTTCTGATACTTTTGCTTTCTTACATGTCTTCCTCTCTACTCACTCCCCCGCCCAACCATCCACCCATCCACCCATCCACCCACCCATCAGCCCATCATGGAAGTTTATTCCTCCAGATGCTGCTCTGCTGGGTCTCCTCCCAGGGCCATCTTGGCTAATCAGGAAATATATTTGTAACTCCTTAGCTCAGTTCCATGGTGACTTTCTCAATGTCATCACTCCATGAAAACTGGCCGCCTTACACACTCCCATAATTGGTCATACACGGGATGTAATAATGGTGCACAAAATATCATATAAAACAAAACAGGAATTTTCATATATTTTCTGATGCAACACAAGAAATAACTGCAGGAAAGCAGGGGGGTGGCCAGAGGAAGAAACGTGTGAGAATCAGAGAGAGCAGAATATTAATGAACATAGAGAAGGAAACTGTGGGATATAAAGGGAAAGATAGGCTCTCCTCCCATCACCTGACTGAGAATCACCATTACTGGCTTGAAGCTTTGGGCTTTGCCATCAGAATCACTTCTTCATCCCGGGAGCCCTTAGAGGCTTTCTTTCCAAAGAATATTTTTGGGCCAGCTTTATGTCTTTATTCCACAGATTGTGGCTGAGGAGGCTCCTTTAGGGGGTGATGATGGTGAACCCCATTCAAGGCTGCAGCACTTCAAGGCACTTCAAGGTTCTAGAACCAAGAAACCCTTTGACTTGCACAGTGAAACAGGGAGACAACTATGAGTTGAGACACAAACAGAAAGCACATTATAATATTTCTGCTTTGTTGTATAAATTCCACTAACAAAATAAAAGAGTTAGAGTAAGAAAAACTATGATAAACCTGCATATACATGTTGACTGCCCTATTTGCAATAGTCAACATGAGAAATCAACCAAGGTGTCCATTGGCTGAAGAGCAGAAAAATATATGTAGTACAAGCACATGGTCAAATATTATTCAGTCAAAAAAAAAAAAAGAGAATGAAGTCCTGTATATCAACTTGGATGGAACTGGAGCACATCATGTTAAGTGGACTCACCAGGCAAAGAAGGAAGATTGCTGTCTATAATTGCCCTCCCAAGGGTCTTCTCAGAGCACTCTTAATGTCCTTGTTCCTCAGAGTGTAAATGAAGGGGTACAGCATGGGGGTGACCACAGTGTACATCACAGAGGCTGTTGCAGTAGAGCATGAGTTTGGGGTCACAGCAGAACGGAGGTACACACTCAGGCTTGTGCCATAAAATAAGGAGACCACAGAGAGGTGAGACACACAGGTGGAGAAGGCTTTGTACTTTCCCTGAGCTGAAGAGATTGCACCCAATGGAGGACATGATCTTGGAGTAAGAGTAAAGGATGCCAGTGAAGGTACAGTAAGCCAGAAGTAAATATGAAAAATATATAACTATGTCATTGAGAAAAGTGTCAGAACAAGCACAGTGGACCACCTGGTTAAGTTCACAAAAGAAGTGGGGGATTTCCACATTTGTGCAGAAGGACAGTCACAACGCCATTAAGCTTTGTAACAGAGCATTTGGAACACTCAAGGTCCAGAACATCAGAACCAGCAACACACAGAGCCCATGGTTCATGATGACAGTGAGGTGCAGGGGGTGACAGATGGCCACATACTGGTCATAGGCCATCACAGTAAAAAGAAAGATGTCCAGCCCTGCAAAGTGTATGAAAAAATACATCTGGGTGATGCAGACTGTGTAGGTAATGGCCTTGCTCTGTTTCTGGATGTTCACCAGCATCTTGGGGATGGTGGTGGAGGTGAAGCAGATGTCCACAAAGGACAGGTTGGAGAGAAAGAAGTACATGGGTGTGTGCAGGTGGGAGTCTGAAATGGTGGCCAGGATGATGAGCAGGTTCCCCCTCACAGTGACCAGGTACATCAAGAGGAACAGCCCAAAGATGAGGGGCTGCAGTTCTGGGTCCTCTGAAAATCCCAGAAGAATGAATTCTGAAATCTGTGTGTCATTCCTTGATTTCATGTGGTGGCTGTGACAATTAGTGGAAAAGAGAAAGAGGGAGAGAGGGAGAGAGAGAGAGAGAGAGAGAGAGAGAGAGAGAGAGAGAGAGAGAGGGAGAGATT